>NW_025728158.1:1326030-1657537 GCF_021461385.2 Schistocerca piceifrons
GCTCCCTCACATGAATAATTAACACAGAAATTGCGTCGCCATGAAATACTATGTGCTCAATGACTTCTCCTCCTAAATCGAGTCACGTTTCAATGGAAACGACAGGATTTAGTTTTGGGATACGAGTATCTCCTTTCCGATGCACTGTCCCCACTTTACTACATCCCTCGCTTCCTCACATGAATAATTAACACAGAAATTGCGTCGCTATGAAATACTATGTGCTCAATGACTTCTTCTCCTAAATCGAGTCACGTTTCAATGGAAACGACAGGATTTAGTTTTGGGATACGAGTATCTCCTTTCCGATGCACTGTTCCCACTTCACTACATCCCTCGCTCCCACACATGAATAATTAACACAGAAATTGCGTCGCTATGAAATACGATGTGCTCAGTGACTTCTCCTCCTAAATCGAGTCACGTTTCAATGGAAACGACAGGATATAGTTTCGGGATACGAGTATCTTCTTTCCGATGCACTGTTCCCACTTTACTACATCCCTCGCTCCATCACATGAGTAATTAACACAGAAATTGCGTCGCTATGAAATACTATGTGCTCAATGACTTCTCCTCCTAATTCGAGTCACGTTTCAATGGAAACGACAGGATTTAGTTTTGGGATACGAGTATCTCCTTTCCGATGCACTGTTCCCACTTTACTACATCCCTCGCTCCCTCACATGAATAATTAACACAGAAATAGCGTCGCTATGAAATACTATGTGCTCAATGACTTCTCCCCCTAAATCGAGTTACGTTTCAATGGAAACGACAGGATTTTGTTTTGGGACACGAGTATCTCCTTTCCGTTGCACTGTTCCCACTTTACTACATCCCTCGCTCCCTCACAAGAATAATTAACTCAGAAATTGCGTCGCTATGAAATACTATGTGCTCAATGACTTCTCCTCCTAAACCGAGTCACGTTTCAATGGAAACGACAGGATTTAGTTTTGCGATACGAGTAACTCCTTTCCGATTCACTATTCATTCTTTACCTCAACGCTCTCTCCCTCACATTGACGAATTAACACAGAAATTGCGTCGCTATGAAATACTATGTGTCCTATGACTTCTCCTTCTAAATCGTGTAACGTTTCGATGGAAACGAAAGTATTGAGTTTTGGGACACGAGTATCTCCTTTCCGATGCACTGTTCCCACTTTACTACATCCCTCGCTCTCTCACATGAACAATTAACACAGAAATTGCGTCGCAATGAAATACTATGTGCTCAATGACTTCTCCTCCTAAATCGAGTCACGTTTCAATGGGACGACAGGATTAAGATTTGGGATACGAGTATCTCCTTTCCGATGCACTGTTCCCACTTTACCACATCCCTCGCTCCCTCACATCAATAATTAACACAGAAATTGCGTCGCTATGAAATACTATGTGCTCAATGACTTCTCCTCCTAAATCGAGTCACGTTTCAATGGAAACGACAGGATTTAGTTTTGGGATACGAGTATCTCCTTTCCGATGCACTGTTCCCACTTCACTACATCCCTCGCTCCCACACATGAATAATTAACACAGAAATTGCGTCGCTATGAAATACGATGTGCTCAGTGACTTCTCCTCCTAAATCGAGTCACGTTTCAATGGAAACGACAGGATATAGTTTCGGGATACGAGTATCTTCTTTCCGATGCACTGTTCCCACTTTACTACATCCCTCGCTCCATCACATGAATAATTAACACAGAAATTGCGTCGCTATGAAATACTATGTGCTCAATGACTTCTGCTCCTAAATCGAGTCACGTTTCAATGGAAACGACAGGATTTAGTTTTGGGATACGAGTATCTCCTTTCCGATGCACTGTTCCCACTTTACTACATCCCTCGCTCCCTCACATGAATAATTAACACAGAAATAGCGTCGCTATGAAATACTATGTGCTCAATGACTTCTCCCCCTAAATCGAGTTACGTTTCAATGGAAACGACAGGATTTTGTTTTGGGATACGAGTATCTCCTTTCCGTTGCACTGTTCCCACTTTACTACATCCCTCGCTCCCTCACAAGAATAATTAACTCAGAAATTGCGTCGCTATGAAATACTATGTGCTCAATGATTTCTCCTCCTAAACCGAGTCACGTTTCAATGGAAACGACAGGATTTAGTTTTGCGATACGAGTAACTCCTTTCCGATGCACTATTCATTCTTTACCTCAACGCTCTCTCCCTCACATTGACGAATTAACACAGAAATTGCGTCGCTATGAAATACTATGTGTCCTATGACTTCTCCTTCTAAATCGTGTAACGTTTCGATGGAAACGAAAGTATTGAGTTTTGGGACACGAGTATCTCCTTTCCGATGCACTGTTCCCACTTTACTACATCCCTCGCTCTCTCACATGAACAATTAACACAGAAATTGCGTCGCAATGAAATACTATGTGCTCAATGACTTCTCCTCCTAAATCGAGTCACGTTTCAATGGGACGACAGGATTTAGATTTGGGATACGAGTATCTCCTTTCCGGTGCACTGTTCCCACTTTACCACATCCCTCGCTCCCTCACATCAATAATTAACACAGAAATTGCGTCGCTATGAAATACTATGTGCTCAATGACTTCTCCTCCTAAATCGAGTCACGTTTCAATGGAATCGACAGGATTTAGTTTTGGGATACGAGTATCTCCTTTCCGATGCACTGTTCCCACTTTACTACATCCCTCGCTCCATCACATGAATAATTAACACAGAAATTGCGTCGCAATGAAATACTATGTGCTCAATGACTTCTCCTCCTAAATCGAGTCACGTTTCAATGGAAACGACAGGATTTAGTTTTGGAATATGAGTAACTCCTTTCCGTTGCACTATTCATTCTTTACCTCAACGCTCGCTCCCTCTCATTGACGAATTAAAACAGAAATTGCGTCGCTATGAAATACTATGTGCTCAATGACTTCTCCTCCTAAATCGAGTCACGTTTCAATGGAAACGACAGGATTTAGTTTTGGAATACGAGTATCTCCTTTCCGATGCACTGTTCCCACTTTACTACATCCCTCGCTCCCTCACATTGACGATTTAACACAGAAATTGCGTCGCTATGAATTACTATGTGCTTAATGACTTCTCCTCCTAAATCGAGTCACGTTTCAATGGAAACGACAGGATTTAGTTTTGGGATACGAGTATCTCCTTTCCGATGCACTGTTCCCACTTTACTACATCCCTCGCTTCCTCACATGAATAATTAACACAGAAATTGCGTCGCTATGAAATACTATGTGCTCAATGACTTCTTCTCCTAAATCGAGTCACGTATCAATGGAAAAGACAGGATTTAGTTTTGGGGTTCCAGGATCTCCTTTCCGATGCACTGTTCCCACATTACTACATCCCTCGCTCCCTCACATGAATAATTAACACAGAAATTGCGTCGCTATGAAATACTATGTGCTCAATGACTTCTCCTCCTAAATCGAGTCACGTTTCAATGGAAACGACAGGATTTAGTTTTGGGATACGAGTATCTTCTTTCCGATGCACTGTTCCCACTGTACTACATCCCTCGCTCCCTCACATGAACAATTAACACAGAAATTGCGTCGCTATGAAATACTATGTGCTCAATGACTTCTCCTCCTAAATCGAGTCACGTTTCAATGGAAACGACAGGATTTAGTTTTGGGATACGAGTATCTCCTTTCCGATGCACTGTTCCCACTTTACTACATCCCTCGCTCCCTCACATGAAAAATTAACACAGAAATTGCGTTGCTATGAAATACTATGTGCTCAATGACTTCTCCTCCTAAATCGAGTCACGTTTCAATGGAAACGACAGGATTTAGTTTTGGGATACGAGTATCTCCTTTCCGATGCACTGTTCCCACTTTACTACATCCCTCGCTCCCTCACATGAATAATTAACACAGAAATTGCGTCGCTATGAAATACTATGTGCTTAATGACTTCTCCTCCTAAATCGATTCACGTTTCAATGGAAATGACAGGATTTAGTTTTGGGTTACAAGTAACTCCTTTCCGATGCACTATTCATTCTTTTCTTCAACGCTCGCTGCCTCACATCGACGAATTAACACAGAAGTTGCGTCGCTATGAAATAGTATGGGTTCTATGACTTCCCCTTCTAAATTGTGTACCGTTTCTATGGAAACGACTGGATTGAGTTTTGGGACACGAGTATCTCCTTTCCGATTCACTGTTCCCACTTTACTACATCCCTCGCTCCCTCACATGAATAATTAACACAGAAATTGCGTCGCTATGAAATACTATGTGCTCAATGACTTCTCCTCCTAAATCGAGTCACGTTTCAATGGAAACGACAGGATTTAGTTTTGGGATACGAGTATCTCCTTTCCGATGCACTGTTCCCACTTTACTACTTCCCTCGCTCCCTCACATAAATAATTAACACAGAAATTGCGTAGCTATGAAATAGTATGTGCTCAATGACTTCTCCTCCTAAATCGAGTCACGCTTCAATGGAAACGACAGGATTTAGTTTTGGGATACGAGTAACTCCTTTCCGATGCACTATTCATTCTTTACCTCAACGCTCGCTCCCTCACATTGACGAATTAACACAGAAATTGCGTCGCTATGAAATAGTATGGGTTCTATGACTTCTCCTTCTAAATCGTGTAACGTTTCTATGGAAATGACAGGATTGAGATTTGGGACACGAGTATCTCCTTTCCGATGCACTGTTCCCACTTTACTACATCCCTCGCTCCTCACATGAACAATTAACACAGAAATTGCGTCGCTATGAAAAACTATGTGCTCAATGACTTCTCCTCCTAAATCGAGTCACGTTTCAATGGAAACGACAGGATTTAGTTTTGGGATACGAGTATCTCCTTTCCGATGCACTGTTCCCACTTTACTACATCCCTCGCTCCCTCACATGAATAATTAACACAGAAATTGCGTCGCTATGAAATACTATGTGCTCAATGATTTCTCCTCCTAAATCGAGTCACGTTTCAATGGAAACGACAGGATTTAGTTTTGGGATACGAGTATCTCCTTTCCGATGCACTGTTCCCACTTTACTATGTCCCTCGCTCCCTCACATGAATAATTAACACAGAAATTGCGTCGCTATGAAATACTATGTGCTCAATGACTTCTCCTCCTAAATCGAGTCACGTTTCAATGGAAACGACAGGATTTAGTTTTGGGATACGAGTATCTCCTTTCCGATGCACTGTTCCCACTTTACTACATCCCTCGCTCCCTCACATGAATAATTAACACAGAAATTGCGTCGCTATGAAATACTATGTGCTCAATGACTTCTCCTCCTAAATCGAGTCACGTTTCAATGGAAACGACAGGATTTAGTTTTGGGATACGAGTATCTCCTTTCCGATGCACTGTTCCCACTTTACTACATCCCTCGTTCCCTCACATGAATAATTAACACAGAAATTGCGTCGCTATGAAATACTATGTGCTCAATGACTTCTCCTCCTAAATCGAGTCACGTTTCAATGGAAACGAAAGGATTTAGTTTTGGGATACAAGTAACTCCTTTCCGATGCACTATTCATTCTTTACTTCAACGCTCGCTGCCTCACATTGACGAATTAACACAGAAATTGCGTCGCTATGAAATACTATGGGTTCTATGACATCTCCTTCCAAATCGTGTACCGTTACTATGGAAACGACAGGATTGAGTTTTGGGACACGAGTATCTCCTTTCCGATGCACTGTTCCCACTTTACTACATCCCTCGCTCCCTCACATGAATAATTAACACAGAAATTGCGTCACTATGAAATACTATGTGCTCAATGACTTCTCCTCCTAAATCGAGTCACGTTTCAATGGAAACGACAGGATTTAGTTTTGGGATACGAGTATCTCCTTTCCGATGCACTGTTCCCACTTTACTACTTCCCTCGCTCCCTCACATAAATAATTAACACAGAAATTGCGTAGCTATGAAATAGTATGTGCTCAATGACTTCTCCTCCTAAATCGAGTCACGCTTCAATGGAAACGACAGGATTTAGTTTTGGGATACGAGTAACTCCTTTCCGATGCACTATTCATTCTTTACCTCAACGCTCGCTCCCTCACATTGACGAATTAACACAGAAATTGCGTCGCTATGAAATAGTATGGGTTCTATGACTTCTCCTTCTAAATCGTGTAACGTTTCTATGGAAATGACAGGATTGAGATTTGGGACACGAGTATCTCCTTTCCGATGCACTGTTCCCACTTTACTACATCCCTCGCTCTCTCACATAAACAATTAACACAGAAATTGCGTCGCTATGAAAAACTATGTGCTCAATGACTTCTCCTCCTAAATCGATTCACGTTTCAATGGAAACGACAGGATTTAGTTTTGGGATACGAGTATCTCCTTTCCGATGCACTGTTCCCACTTTACTACATCCCTCGCTCCCTCACATGAATAATTAACACAGAAATTGCGTCGCTATGAAATACTATGTGCTCAATGATTTCTCCTCCTAAATCGAGTCACGTTTCAATGGAAACGACAGGATTTAGTTTTGGGATACGAGTATCTCCTTTCCGATGCACTGTTCCCACTTTACTATGTCCCTCGCTCCCTCACATGAATAATTAACACAGAAATTGCGTCGCTATGAAATACTATGTGCTCAATGACTTCTCCTCCTAAATCGAGTCACGTTTCAATGGAAACGACAGGATTTAGTTTTGGTATACGAGTATCTCCTTTCCGATGCACTGTTCCCACTTTACTACATCCCTCGCTCCCTCACATGAATAATTAACACAGAAATTGCGTCGCTATGAAATACTATGTGCTCAATGACTTCTCCTCCTAAATCGAGTCACGTTTCAATGGAAACGACAGGATTTAGTTTTGGGATACGAGTATCTCCTTTCCGATGCACTGTTCCCACTTTACTACATCCCTCGTTCCCTCACATGAATAATTAACACAGAAATTGCGTCGCTATGAAATACTATGTGCTCAATGACTTCTCCTCCTAAATCGAGTCACGTTTCAATGGAAACGAAAGGATTTAGTTTTGGGATACAAGTAACTCCTTTCCGATGCACTATTCATTCTTTACTTCAACGCTCGCTGCCTCACATTGACGAATTAACACAGAAATTGCGTCGCTATGAAATACTATGGGTTCTATGACATCTCCTTCCAAATCGTGTACCGTTACTATGGAAACGACAGGATTGAGTTTTGGGACACGAGTATCTCCTTTCCGATGCACTGTTCCCACTTTACTACATCCCTCGCTCCCTCACATGAATAATTAACACAGAAATTGCGTCACTATGAAATACTATGTGCTCAATGACTTCCCTCCTAAATCGAGTCACGTTTCAATCGAAACGACAGGATTTAGTTTTGGTATACGAGTATCTCCTTTATGATGCACTGTTCCCACTTTACTACATCCCTCGCTCCCTCACATGAATAATTGATACAGAAATTGCGTCGCTATGAAATACTATGTGCTCAACGACTTCTCCTCCTAAATCGAATCACGTTTCAATGGAAAAGACAGGATTTAGTTTTGGGATACGAGTATCTCCTTTCCGATCCACTGTTCCCACTTTACTACATCCCTCGCTCCCTCACATGAATAATTAACACAGAAATTGCGTCGCTATGAAGTACTATGTGCTCAATGACTTCTCCTCCTAAATCGAGTCACGTTTCTATGGAAACGACAGGATTTAGTTTTGGGATACAAGTAACTCCTTTCCGATGCACTATTCATTCTTTACTTCAACGCTCGCTGCCTCACATTGACGAATTAACACAGAAATTGCGTCGCTATGAAATACTATGTGTTCTATGACTTCTCCTTCTGAATCGTGTACCGTTACTATGGAAACGACAGGATTGAGTTTTGGGACACGAGTATCTCCTTTCCGATGCACTGTTCCCACTTTACTACATCCCTCGCACCCTCACATGAATAAATAATACAGAAATTGCGTCGCTATGAAATACTATGTGCTCAATGACTTCTCCTCCTAAATCGAGTCACGTTTCAATGGAAACGACAGGATTTAGTTTTGGGATACGAGTATCTCCTTTCCGATGCACTGTTCCCACTTTACTACATGCCTCGCTCCCTCACATGAATAATTAACACAGAAATTGCGTCGCTATGAAGTACTATGTGCTCAATGACTTCTCCTCCTAAACCGAGTCACGTTTCAATGGAAACGACAGGATTTAGTTTAGGGATACAAGTAACTCCTTTCCGATGCATTATTCATTCTTTACTTCAACGCTCGCTGCCTCACATTGACGAATTAACACAGAAATTGCGTCGCTATGAAATACTATGGTTTCTATGACTTCTCCTTCTAAATCGTGTACCGTTACTATGGAAACGACAGGATTGAGTTTTGGGACACGAGTATCTCCTTTCCGATGCACTGTTCCCACTTTACTACATCCCTCGCTCCCTCACATGAATAATTAACACAGAAATTGCGTCGCTATGAAATACTATGTGCTCAATGACTTCTCCTCCTAAATCGAGTCACGTTTCAATGGAAACGACAGCATTTAGTTTTGGGATACGAGTATCTCCTTTGCGATGCACTGTTCCCACTTTACTACATCCCTCGCTCCCTCACATGAATAATTAACACAGAAATTGCGTCGCTATGAAATAGTATGTGCTCAATGACTTCTCCTCCTAAATCGAGTCACGCTTCAATGGAAACGACAGGATTTAGTTTTGGCATACGAGTAACTCCTTTCCGATGCACTGTTCCCACTTTACTACATCCCTCGCTCCCTCACATGAATAATTAACACAGAAATTGCGTCGCTATGAAATACTATGTGCTCAATGACTTCTTCTCCTAAATCGAGTCACGTTTCAATGGAAACGACAGGATTTAGTTTTGGGATACAAGTAACTCCTTTCCGATGCACTATTCATTCTTTACTTCAACGCTCGCTGCCTCACATTGACGAATTAACACAGAAATTGCGTCGCTATGAAATACTATGGGTTCTATGACATCTCCTTCCAAATCGTGTACCGTTACTATGGAAACGACAGGATTGAGTTTTGGGACACGAGTATCTCCTTTCCGATGCACTGTTCCCACTTTACTACATCCCTCGCTCCCTCACATGAATAATTAACACCGAAATTGCGTCACTATGAAATACTATGTGCTCAATGACTTCTCCTCCTAAATCGAGTCACGTTTCAAAGGAAAGGACAGGATTTAGTTTTGGGATACGAGTATCTCCTTTCCGATGCACTGTTCCCACTTTACTACATCCCTCGCTCCCTCACATGAATAATTAACACAGAAATTGCGTCGCTATGAAATACTATGTGCTCAATGACTTCTCCTCCTAAATCGAGTCACGTTTCTATGGAAACGACAGGATTTAGTTTTGGGATACAAGTAACTCCTTTCCGATGCACTATTCTTTCTTTACTTCAACGCTCGGTGCCTCACATTGACGAATTAACACAGAAATTGCGTCGCTATGAAATACTATGTGTTCTATGACTTCTCCTTCTGAATCGTGTACCGTTACTATGGAAACGACAGGATTGAGTTTTGGGACACGAGTATCTCCTTTCCGATGCACTGTTCCCACTTTACTACATCCCTCGCACCCTCACATGAATAATTAACACAGAAATTGCGTCGCTATGAAATACTATGTGCTCAATGACTTCTCCTCCTAAATCGAGTCACGTTTCAATGGAAACGACAGCATTTAGTTTTGGGATACGAGTATCTCCTTTGCGATGCACTGTTCCCACTTTACTACATCCCTCGCTCCCTCACATGAATAATTAACACAGAAATTGCGTCGCTATGAAATAGTATGTGCTCAATGACTTCTCCCCCTAAATCGAGTCACGTTTCAATGGAAAGGACAGGATTTAGTTTTGGGATACGAGTATCTCCTTTCCGATGCACTGTTCCCACTTTACTACATCCCTCGCTCCCTCACATGAATAATTAACACAGAAATTGCGTCGCTATGAAATACTATGTGCTCAATGACTTCTCCTCCTAAATCGAGTCACGTTTCAATGGAAACGAAAGGATTTAGTTTTGGGATACAAGTAACTCCTTTCCGATGCACTATTCATTCTTTACTTCAACGCTCGCTGCCTCACATTGACGAATTAACACAGAAATTGCGTCGCTATGAAATACTATGGGTTCTATGACATCTCCTTCCAAATCGTGTACCATTACTATGGAAACGACAGGATTGAGTTTTGGGACACGAGTATCTCCTTTCCGATGCACTGTTCCCACTTTACTACATCCCTCGCTCCCTCACATGAATAATTAACACAGAAATTGCGTCACTATGAAATACTATGTGCTCAATGACTTCCCTCCTAAATCGAGTCACGTTTCAATCGAAACGACAGGATTTAGTTTTGGTATACGAGTATCTCCTTTATGATGCACTGTTCCCACTTTACTACATCCCTCGCTCCCTCACATGAATAATTGATACAGAAATTGCGTCGCTATGAAATACTATGTGCTCAACGACTTCTCCTCCTAAATCGAATCACGTTTCAATGGAAAAGACAGGATTTAGTTTTGGGATACGAGTATCTCCTTTCCGATGCAATGTTCCCACTTTACTACATCCCTCGCTCCCTCACATGAATAATTAACACAGAAATTGCGTCGCTATGAAGTACTATGTGCTCAATGACTTCTCCTCCTAAATCGAGTCACGTTTCTATGGAAACGACAGGATTTAGTTTTGGGATACAAGTAACTCCTTTCCGATGCACTATTCATTCTTTACTTCAACGCTCGCTGCCTCACATTGACGAATTAACACAGAAATTGCGTCGCTATGAAATACTATGTGTTCTATGACTTCTCCTTCTGAATCGTGTACCGTTACTATGGAAACGACAGGATTGAGTTTTGGGACACGAGTATCTCCTTTCCGATGCACTGTTCCCACTTTACTACATCCCTCGCACCCTCACATGAATAAATAACACAGAAATTGCGTCGCTATGAAATACTATGTGCTCAATGACTTCTCCTCCTAAATCGAGTCACGTTTCAATGGAAACGACAGGATTTAGTTTTGGGATACGAGTATCTCCTTTCCGATGCACTGTTCCCACTTTACTACATGCCTCGCTCCCTCACATGAATAATTAACACAGAAATTGCGTCGCTATGAAATACTATGTGCTCAATGACTTCTCCTCCTAAATCGAGTCACGCTTCAATGGAAACGAAAGGATTTAGATTTGGGATACGAGTAACTCCTTTCCGATGCACTATTCATTCTTTACCTCAACGCTCGCTCCCTCACATTGACGAATTAACACAGAAATTGCGTCGCTATGAAATAGTATGGGTTCTATGACTTCTCCTTCTAAATCGTGTAACGTTTCTATGGAAACGACAGGACTGAGTTTTGGGACACGAGTATCTCCTTTCCGATGCACTGTTCCCACTTTACTACATCCCTCGCTCTCTCACATGAGCAATTAACAGAGAAATTGCGTCGCTATGAAATACTATGTGCTCAATGACTTCTCCACCTAAATCGAGTCACGTTTCAATGGAAACGACAGGATTTAGTTTTGGGATACGAGTATCTCCTTTCCGATGCACTGTTCCCACTTTACTACATCCCTCGAACCCTCACATGAATAATTAACACAGAAATTGCGTCGCTATGAAATACTATGTGCTCAATGACTTCTCCTCCTAAATCGAGTCACGTTGCAATGGAAACGACAGGATTTAGTTTTGGGATACGAGTATCTCCTTTCCGATGCACTGTTCCCACTTTACTACATCCCTCGCTCCATCACATGAATAATTAACACAGAAATTGCGTCGCTATGAAATACTATGTGCTCAATGACATCTCCTCCTAAATCGAGTCACGTTTCAATGGAAACGACAGGATTTAGTTTTGGGATACGAGTATCTCCTTTCCGATGCACTGTTCCCACTTTATTACATCCCTCGCTCCCTCACATGAATAATTAACACAGAAATTGCGTCGCTATGAAATACTATGTGCACAATGACTTCTCCTCCTAAATCGAGTCACGTTTCAATGGAAACGACAGGATTTAGTTTTGGGATTCGAGTATCTCCTTTCCGATGCACTGTTCCCACTTTACTACATCCCTCTCTCCCTCACATGAATAATTAACACAGAAATTGCGTCGCTATGAAATACTATGTGCTCAATGACTTCTCCTCCTAAATCGAGTCACGTTTCAATGGAAACGACAGGATTTAGTTTTGGGATTCGAGTATCTCCTTTCCGATGCACTGTTCCCACTTTACTACATCCCTCGCTCCCTCAAATGAATAATTAACACAGAAATTGCGTCGCTATGAAATACTATGTGCTCAATGACTTCTCCTCCTAAATCGAGTCACGTTTCAATGGAAACGACAGGATTTAGTTTTGGGATACGAGTATCTCCTTTCCGATGCACTGTTCCCACTTTACTACATCCCTCGCTCCCTCACATGAATAATTAACACAGAAATTGCGTCGCTATGAAATACTATGTGCTCAATGACTTCTCCTCCTAAATCGAGTCACGTTTCAATGGAAACGACAGGATTTAGTTTTGGGATACGAGTATCTCCTTTCCGATGCACTATTCCCACTTTACTACATCCCTCGCTCCCTCGCATGAATAATTAACACAGAAATTGCGTCGCTATGAAATACTATGTGCTCAATGACTTCTCCTCCTAAATCGAGTCACGTTTCAATGGAAAGGACAGGATTTAGTTTTGGGATAGGAGTATCTCCTTTCCGATGCACTGTACCCTCTTTACTACATCCCTCGCTCCCTCACATGAATAATTAACGCAGAAATTGCGTCGCTATGAAATACTATGTGCTCAATGACTTCTCCTCCTAAACCGAGTCACGTTTCAATGGAAACGACAGGATTTAGTTTAGGGATACAAGTAACTCCTTTCCGATGCATTATTCATTCTTTACTTCAACGCTCGCTGCCTCACATTGACGAATTAACACAGAAATTGCGTCGCTATGAAATACTATGGTTTCTATGACTTCTCCTTCTAAATCGTGTACCGTTACTATGGAAACGACAGGATTGAGTTTCGGGACACGAGTATCTCCTTTCCGATGCACTGTTCCCACTTTACTACATCCCTCGCTCCCTCACATGAATAATTAACACAGAAATTGCGTCGCTATGAAATACTATGTGCTCAATGACTTCTCCTCCTAAATCGAGTCACGTTTCAATGGAAACGACAGAATTTAGTTTTGGGATACGAGTATCTCCTTTGCGATGCACTGTTCCCACTTTACTACATCCCTCGCTCCCTCACATGAATAATTAACACAGAAATTGCGTCGCTATGAAATAGTATGTGCTCAATGACTTCTCCTCCTAAATCGAGTCACGCTTCAATGGAAACGACAGGATTTAGTTTTGGCATACGAGTAACTCCTTTCCGATGCACTGTTCCCACTTTACTACATCCCTCGCTCCCTCACATGAATAATTAACACAGAAATTGCGTCGCTATGAAATACTATGTGCTCAATGACTTCTCCTCCTAAATCGAGTCACGTTTCAATGGAAACGACAGCATTTAGTTTTGGGATACGAGTATCTCCTTTGCGATGCACTGTTCCCACTTTACTACATCCCTCGCTCCCTCACATGAATAATTAACACAGAAATTGCGTCGCTATGAAATAGTATGTGCTCAATGACTTCTCCTCCTAAATCGAGTCACGCTTCAATGGAAACGACAGGATTTAGTTTTGGCATACGAGTAACTCCTTTCCGATGCACTGTTCCCACTTTACTACATCCCTCGCTCCCTCACATGAATAATTAACACAGAAATTGCGTCGCTATGAAATACTATGTGCTCAATGACTTCTTCTCCTAAATCGAGTCACGTTTCAATGGAAACGACAGGATTTAGTTTTGGGATACAAGTAACTCCTTTCCGATGCACTATTCATTCTTTACTTCAACGCTCGCTGCCTCACATTGACGAATTAACACAGAAATTGCGTCGCTATGAAATACTATGGGTTCTATGACATCTCCTTCCAAATCGTGTACCGTTACTATGGAAACGACAGGATTGAGTTTTGGGACACGAGTATCTCCTTTCCGATGCACTGTTCCCACTTTACTACATCCCTCGCTCCCTCACATGAATAATTAACACCGAAATTGCGTCACTATGAAATACTATGTGCTCAATGACTTCTCCTCCTAAATCGAGTCACGTTTCAATGGAAAGGACAGGATTTAGTTTTGGGATACGAGTATCTCCTTTCCGATGCACTGTTCTCACTTTACTACATCCCTCGCTCCCTCACATGAATAATTAACACAGAAATTGCGTCGCTATGAAATACTATGTGCTCAATGACTTCTCCTCCTAAATCGAGTCACGTTTCTATGGAAACGACAGGATTTAGTTTTAGGATACAAGTAACTATTTTCCGATGCACTATTCTTTCTTTACCTCAACGCTCGCTGCCTCACATTGACGAATTAACACAGAAATTGCGTCGCTATGAAATACTATGTGTTCTATGACTTCTCCTTCTGAATCGTGTACCGTTACTATGGAAACGACAGGATTGAGTTTTGGGACACGATTATCTCCTTTCCGATGCACTGTTCCCACTTTACTACATCCCTCGCTCCCTCACATGAATAATTAACACCGAAATTGCGTCACTATGAAATACTATGTGCTCAATGACTTCTCCTCCTAAATCGAGTCACGTTTCAATGGAAAGGACAGGATTTAGTTTTGGGATACGAGTATCTCCTTTCCGATGCACTGTTCCCACTTTACTACATCCCTCGCTCCCTCACATGAATAATTAACACAGAAATTGCGTCGCTATGAAATACTATGTGCTCAATGACTTCTCCTCCTAAATCGAGTCACGCTTCAATGGAAACGACAGGATTTAGATTTGGGATACGAGTAACTCCTTTCCAATGCACTATTCATTCTTTACCTCAACGCTCGCTCCCTCACATTGACGAATTAACACAGAAATTGCGTCGCTATGAAATAGTTTGGGTTCTATGACTTCCCCTTCTAAATCGTGTAACGTTTCTATGGAAACGACAGAATTGGGTTTTGGGACACGAGTATCTCCTTTCCGATGCACTGTTCCCACTTTAATACATCCCTCGCTCTCTCACATGAGCAATTAACACAGAAATTGCGTCGCTATGAAAAACTATGTGCTCAATGACTTCTCCACCTAAATCGAGTCACGTTTCAATGGAAACGACAGGATTTAGTTTTGGGATACGAGTATCTCCTTTCCGATGCACTGTTCCCACTTTACTACATCCCTCGCTCCCTCACATGAATAATTAACACAGAAATTGCGTCGCTATGAAATACTATGTGCTCAATGACTTCTCCTCCTAAATCGAGTCACGTTTCAATGGAAACGACAGGATTTAGTTTTGGGATACGAGTATCTCCTTTCCGATGCACTGTTCCCACTTTACTACATCCCTCGCTCCCTCACATGAATAATTAACACAGAAATTGCGTCGCTATGAAATACTATGTGCTCAATGACTTCTCCTCCTAAATCGAGTCACGTTTCAATGGAAACGACAGGATTTAGTTTTGGGATACGAGTATCTCCTTTCCGATGCACTGTTCCCACTTTACTACATCCCTCGCTCCCTCGCATGAATAATTAACACAGAAATTGCGTCGCTATGAAATACTATGTGCTCAATGACTTCTCCTCCTAAATCGAGTCACGTTTCAATGGAAAGGACAGGATTTAGTTTTGGGATAGGAGTATCTCCTTTCCGATGCACTGTACCCACTTTACTACATCCTTCGCTCCCTCACATGAATAATTAACACAGAAATTGCGTCGCTATGAAATACTATTTGCTCAATGACTTCTCCTCCTAAACCGAGTCACGTTTCAATGGAAACGACAGGATTTAGTTTTGGGATACAAGTAACTCCTTTCCGATGCATTATTCATTCTTTACGTCAACGCTCGCTGCCTCACATTGACGAATTAACACAGAAATTGCGTCGCTATGAAATACTATGGTTTCTATGACTTCTCCTTCTAAATCGTGTACCGTTACTATGGAAACGACAGGATTGAGTTTTGGGACACGAGTATCTCCTTTCCGATGCACTGTTCCCACTTTACTACATCCCTCGCTCCCTCACATGAATAATTAACACAGAAATTGCGTCGCTATGAAATACTATGTGCTCAATGACTTCTCCTCCTAAATCGAGTCACGTTTCAATGGAAACGACAGCATTTAGTTTTGGGATACGAGTATCTCCTTTGCGATGCACTGTTCCCACGTTACTACATCCCTCGCTCCCTCACATGAATAATTAACACAGAAATTGCGTCGCTATGAAATAGTATGTGCTCAATGACTTCTCCTCCTAAATCGAGTCACGGTTCAATGGAAACGACAGGATTTAGTTTTGGCATACGAGTAACTCCTTTCTGATGCACTGTTCCCACTTTACTACATCCCTCGCTCCCTCACATGAATAATTAACACAGAAATTGCGTCGCTATGAAATACTATGTGCTCAATGACTTCTTCTCCTAAATCGAGTCACGTTTCAATGGAAACGACTGGATTTAGTTTTGGGATACAAGTAACTCCTTTCCGATGCACTATTCATTCTTTACTTCAACGCTCGCTGCCTCACATTGACGAATTAACACAGAAATTGCGTCGCTATGAAATACTATGGGTTCTATGACATCTCCTTCCAAATCGTGTACCGTTACTATGGAAACGACAGGATTGAGTTTTGGGACACGAGTATCTCCTTTCCGATGCACTGTTCCCACTTTACTACATCCCTCGCTCCCTCACATGAATAATTAACACCGAAATTGCGTCACTATGAAATACTACGTGCTCAATGACTTCTCCTCCTAAATCGAGTCACGTTTCAATGGAAAGGACAGGATTTAGTTTTGGGATACGAGTATCTCCTTTCCGATGCACTGTTCCGACTTTACTACATCCCTCGCTGCCTCACATGAATAATTAACACAGAAATTGCGTCGCTATGAAATACTATGTGCTCAATGACTTCTCCTCCTAAATCGAGTCACGTTTCTATGGAAACGACAGGATTTAGTTTTGGGATACAAGCAACTCCTTTCCGATGCACTATTCTTTCTTTACTTCAACGCTCGCTGCCTCACATTGACGAATTAACACAGAAATTGCGTCGCTATGAAATACTATGTGTTCTATGACTTCTCCTTCTGAATCGTGTACCGTTACTATGGAAACGACAGGATTGAGTTTTGGGACACGAGTGTCTCCTTTCCGATGCACTGTTCCCACTTTACTACATCCCTCGCACCCTCACATGAATAATTAACACAGAAATTGCGTCGCTATGAAATACTATGTGCTCAATGACTTCTCCTCCTAAATCGAGTCACGCTTCAATGGAAACGACAGGATTTAGATTTGGGATACGAGTAACTCCTTTCCAATGCACTATTCATTCTTTACCTCAACGCTCGCTCCCTCACATTGACGAATTAACACAGAAATTGCGTCGCTATGAAATAGTTTGGGTTCTATGACTTCCCCTTCTAAATCGTGTAACGTTTCTATGGAAACGACAGAATTGAGTTTTGGGACACGAGTATCTCCTTTCCGATGCACTGTTCCCACTTTAATACATCCCTCGCTCTCTCACATGAGCAATTAACACAGAAATTGCGTCGCTATGAAAAACTATGTGCTCAATGACTTCTCCTCCTAAATCGAGTCACTTTACAATGGAAGCGACAGGATTTAGTTTTGGGATACGAGTATCTCCTTTCCGATGCACTTTTCCCACTTTACTACATCCCTCGCTCCCTCACATGAATAATTAACACAGAAATTGCGTCGCTATGAAATACTATGTGCTCAATGACTTCTCCTCCTAAATGGAGTCACGTTTCAATGGAAACGACAGGATTTAGTTTTGGGATACGAGTATCTTCTTTCCGATGTACTGTTCCCACTTTACTACATCCCTCGCTCCCTCACATGAATAATTAACACAGAAATTGCGTCGCTATGAAATACTATGTACTCAATGACTTCTCCTCCTAAATCGAATCACGTTTCAATGGAAACGACAGGATTTAGTTTTGGGATACGAGTATCTCCTTTCCGATGCACTGTTCCCACTTTACTACATCCCTCGCTCCCTCACATGAATAATTAACACAGAAATTGCGTCGCTATGAAATACTATGTGCTCAATGACTTCTCCTCCTAAATCGACTCACGTTTCAATGGAAAGGACAGGATTTAGTTTTGGGATACGAGTATCTCCTTTCCGATGCACTGTTCACACTTTACTACATCCCTCGCTCCCTCACATGAATAATTAACACAGAAATTGCGTCGCTATGAAATACTATGTGCTCAATGACTTCTCCTCCTAAATCGAGTCACGTTTCAATGGAAACGACAGGATTTAGTTTTGGGATACAAGTAACTCCTTTCCGATGCACTATTCATTCTTTACTTCAACGCTCGCTGCCCCACATTGACGAATTAACACAGAAATTGCGTCGCTATGAAATACTATGGTTTCTATGACTTCTCCTTCTAAATCGTGTACCGTTACTATGGAAACGACAGGATTGAGTTTTGGGACACGAGTATCTCCTTTCCGATGCACTGTTCCCACTTTACTACATCCCTCGCTCCCTCACATGATTAATTAACACAGACATTGCGTCGCTATGAAATACTATGTGCTCAATGACTTCTCCTCCTAAATCGAGTCACGTTTCAATGGAAACGACAGGATTTAGTTTTGGGATACGAGTATCTCCTTTCCGATGCACTGTTCCCACTTTACTACATCCCTCGCTCCTTCACATGAATAATTAACACAGAAATTGCGTCGCTATGAAATAGTATGTGCTCAATGACTTCTCCTCCTAAATCGAGTCACGCTTCAATGGAAACGACAGGATTTAGTTTTGGGATACGAGTAACTCCTTTCCGATGCACTATTCATTCTTTACCTCAACGCTCGCTGCCTCACATTGACGAATTAACACAGAAATTGCGTCGCTATGAAATACTATGGGTTCTATGACATCTCCTTCCAAATCATGTACCGTTACTATGGAAACGACAGGATTGAGTTTTGGGACACGAGTATCTCCTTTCCGATGCACTGTTCCCACTTTACTACATCCCTCGCTCCCTCACATGAATAATTAACACAAAAATTGCGTCGCTATGAAATACTATGTGCTCAATGACTTCTCCTCCTAAATCGAGTCACGTTTCAATGGAAACGACAGGATTTAGTTTTGGGAAACGAGTATCCCCTTTCCGATGCACTGTTCCCACTTTACTACATCCCTCGCTCCCTCACATGAATAATTAACACAGAAATTGCGTCGCTATAAAATACTATGTGCTCAATGACTTCTCCTCCTAAATCGAGCCACGTTTCAATGGAAACGACAGGATTTAGTTTTTGGATACGAGTAACTCCATTCCGATGCACTATTCATTCTTTACCTCAACACTCGCTCCCTCACATTGACGAATTAACACAGAAATTGCGTCGCTATGAAATAGTATGGGTTCTATGACTTCTCCTTCTAAATCGTGTAACGTTTCTATGGAAACGACAGGATTGAGTTTTGGGACACGAGTATCTCCTTTCCGATGCACTGTTCCCACTTTACCACATCCCTCGCTCTCTCACATGAGCAATTAACACAGAAATTGCGTCGCTATGAAATACTATGTGCTCAATGACTTCTCCTCCTAAATCGAGTCACGTTTCAATGGAAACGACAGCATTTAGTTTTGGGATACGAGTATCTCCTTTCCGATGCACTGTTCCCACTTTACTACATCCCTCGCTCCCTCACATGAATAATTAACACAGAAATTGCGTCGGTATGAAATACTATGTGCTCAATGACTTCTCCTCCAAAATCGAGTCACGTTTCAATGGAAACGACAGGATTTAGTTTTGGGATACGAGTATCTCCTTTCCGATGCACTGTTCCCACTTTACTACATCCCTCGCTCCCTCACATGAATAATTAACACAGAAATTGCGTCGCTATGAAATACTATGTGCTCAATGACTTCTCCTCCTAAATCGAGTCACGTTTCAATGGAAACGACAGCATTTAGTTTTGGGATACGAGTATCTCCTTTCCGATGCACTGTTCCCACTTTACTACATCCCTCGCTCCCTCACATGAATAATTAACACAGAAATTGCGTCGGTATGAAATACTATGTGCTCAATGACTTCTCCTCCTAAATCGAGTCACGTTTCAATGGAAACGACAGGATTTATCTTTGGGATACGAGTATCTCCTTTCCGATGCACTGTTCCCACTTTACTACATCCCTCGCTCCCTCACATGAATAAATAACACAGAAATTGCGTCGCTGTGAAATACTATGTGCTCAATGACTTGTCCTCCTAAATCGAGTCACGTTTCAATGGAAACGACAGGATTTAGTTTTGGGATACGAGTATTTCCTTTCCGATGCACTGTTCCCACTTTACTACATCCCTCGCTCCCTCACATGAATAATTAACACAGAAATTGCATCGCTATGAAATACTATGTGCTCAATGACTTCTCCTCCTAAATCGAGTCACGTTTCAATGGAAACGACAGGATTTAGTTTTGGGATACGAGTATCTCCTTTCCGATGCACTGTTCCCACTTTACTACATCCCTCGCTCCCTCACATGAATAATTAACACAGAAATTGCGCCGCTATGAAATCCTATGTGCTCAATGACTTCTCCTCCTAAATCGAGTCACGTTTCAATGGAAACGACAGGATTTAGTTTTGGGATACGAGTATCTCCTTTCCGATGCACTGTTCCCACTTTACTACATCCCTCGCTCCCTCACATGAAAAATTAACACAGAAATTGCGTCGCTATGAAATACTATGTGCTCAATGACTTCTCCTCCTAAATCGAGTCACGTTTCAATGGAAACGACAGGATTTAGTTTTGGGATACAAGTAACTCCTTTCCGATGCACTATTCTTTCTTTACTTCAACGCTCGCTGCCTCACATTGACGAATTAACACAGAAATTGCGTCGCTATGAAATACTATGGGTTCTATGACTTGTCCTTCTAAATTGTGTACCGCTACTATGGAAACGACAGGATTGAGTTTTGGGACACGAGTATCTCCTTTCCGATGCACTGTTCCCACTTTACTACATCCCTCGCTCCCTCACATGAATAATTAACACAGAAATTGCGTCGCTATGAAATACTATGTGCTCAATGACTTCTCCTCCTAAATCGAGTCACGTTTCAATGGAAACGACAGCATTTAGTTTTGGGATACGAGTATCTCCTTTCCGATGCACTGTTCCCACTTTACTACATCCCTCGCTCCCTCACATGAATAATTAACACAGAAATTGCGTCGCTATGAAATACTATGTGCTCAATGACTTCTCCTCCTAAATCGAGTCACGTTTCAATGGAAACGACAGGATTTAGTTTTGGGATACGAGTATCTCCTTTCCGATGCACTGTTCCCACTTTACTACATCCCTCGCTCCCTCACATGAATAATTAACACAGAAATTGCATCGCTATGAAATACTATGTGCTCAATGACTTCTCCTCCTAAATCGAGTCACGTTTCAATGGAAACGACAGGATTTAGTTTTGGGATACGAGTGTCTCCTTTTCGATGCACTGTTCCCACTTTACTACATCCCTCGCTCCCTCACATGAATAATTAACACAGAAATTGCGTCGCTATGAAATACTATGTGCTCAATGACTTCTCCTCCTAAATCGAGTCACGTTTCAATGGAAACGACAGCATTTAGTTTTGGGATACGAGTATCTCCTTTCCGATGCACTGTTCCCACTTTACTACATCCCTCGCTCCCTCACATGAATAATTAACACAGAAATTGCGTCGGTATGAAATACTATGTGCTCAATGACTTCTCCTCCTAAATCGAGTCACGTTTCAATGGAAACGACAGGATTTAGTTTTGGGATACGAGTATCTCCTTTCCGATGCACTGTTCCCACTTTACTACATCCCTCGCTCCCTCACATGAATAATTAACACAGAAATTGCGTCGCTATGAAATACTATGTGCTCAATGACTTCTCCTCCTAAATCGAGTCACGTTTCAATGGAAACGACAGGATTTAGTTTTGGGATACGAGTATCTCCTTTCCGATGCACTGTTCCCACTTTACTACATCCCTCACTCCCTCACATGAATAATTAACACAGAAATTGCGTCGGTATGAAATACTATGTGCTCAATGACTTCTCCTCCTAAATCGAGTCACGTTTCAATGGAAACGACAGGATTTATCTTTGGGATACGAGTATCTCCTTTCCGATGCACTGTTCCCACTTTACTACATCCCTCGCTCCCTCACATGAATAAATAACACAGAAATTGCGTCGCTATGAAATACTATGTGCTCAATGACTTGTCCTCCTAAATCGAGTCACGTTTCAATGGAAACGACAGGATTTAGTTTTGGGATACGAGTATCTCCTTTCCGATGCACTGTTCCCACTTTACTACATCCCTCGCTCCCTCACATGAATAATTAACACAGAAATTGCATCGCTATGAAATACTATGTGCTCAATGACTTCTCCTCCTAAATCGAGTCACGTTTCAATGGAAACGACAGGATTTAGTTTTGGGATACGAGTATCTCCTTTCCGATGCACTGTTCCCACTTTACTACATCCCTCGCTCCCTCACATGAATAATTAACACAGAAATTGCGCCGCTATGAAATCCTATGTGCTCAATGACTTCTCCTCCTAAATCGAGTCACGTTTCAATGGAAACGACAGGATTTAGTTTTGGGATACGGTTATCTCCTTTCCGATGCACTGTTCCCACTTTACTACATCCCTCGCTCCCTCACATGAAAAATTAACACAGAAATTGCGTCGCTATGAAATACTATGTGCTCAATGACTTCTCCTCCTAAATCGAGTCACGTTTCAATGGAAACGACAGGATTTAGTTTTGGGATACAAGTAACTCCTTTCCGATGCACTATTCTTTCTTTACTTCAACGCTCGCTGCCTCACATTGACGAATTAACACAGAAATTGCGTCGCTATGAAATACTATGGGTTCTATGACTTGTCCTTCTAAATTGTGTACCGTTACTATGGAAACGACAGGATTGAGTTTTGGGACACGAGTACCTCCTTTCCGATGCACTGTTCCCACTTTACTACATCCCTCGCTCCCTCACAAGAATAATTAACACAGAAATTGCGTCGCTATGAAATACTATGTGCTCAATGACTTCTCCTCCTAAATCGAGTCACGTTTCAATGGAAACGACAGCATTTAGTTTTGGGATACGAGTATCTCCTTTCCGATGCACTGTTCCCACTTTACTACATCCCTCGCTCCCTCACATGAATAATTAACACAGAAATTGCGTCGCTATGAAATACTATGTGCTCAATGACTTCTCCTCCTAAACCGAGTCACGTTTCAATGGAAACGACAGGATTTAGTTTTGGGATACGAGTATCTCCTTTCCGATGCACTGTTCCCACTTTACTACATCCCTCGCTCCCTCGCATGAATAATTAACACAGAAATTGCGTCGCTATGAAATACTATGTGCTCAATGACTTCTCCTCCTAAATCGAGTCACGTTTCAATGGAAAGGACAGGATTTAGTTTTGGGATAGGAGTATCTCCTTTCCGATGCACTGTACCCACTTTACTACATCCCTCGCTCCCTCACATGAATAATTAACACAGAAATTGCGTCGCTATGAAATACTATGTGCTCAATGACTTCTCCTCCTAAACCGAGTCACGTTTCAATGGAAACGACAGGATTTAGTTTTGGGATACAAGTAACTCCTTTCCGATGCATTATTCATTCTTTACGTCAACGCTCGCTGCCTCACATTGACGAATTAACACAGAAATTGCGTCGCTATGAAATACTATGGTTTCTATGACTTCTCCTTCTAAATCGTGTACCGTTACTATGGAAACGACAGGATTGAGTTTTGGGACACGAGTATCTCCTTTCCGATGCACTGTTCCCACTTTACTACATCCCTCGCTCCCTCACATGAATAATTAACACAGAAATTGCGTCGCTATGAAATACTATGTGCTCAATGACTTCTCCTCCTAAATCGAGTCACGTTTCAATGGAAACGACAGCATTTAGTTTTGGGATACGAGTATCTCCTTTGCGATGCACTGTTCCCACGTTACTACATCCCTCGCTCCCTCACATGAATAATTAACACAGAAATTGCGTCGCTATGAAATGGTATGTGCTCAATGACTTCTCCTCCTAAATCGAGTCACGCTTCAATGGAAACGACAGGATTTAGTTTTGGCATACGAGTAACTCCTTTCTGATGCACTGTTCCCACTTTACTACATCCCTCGCTCCCTCACATGAATAATTAACACAGAAATTGCGTCGCTATGAAATACTATGTGCTCAATGACTTCTTCTCCTAAATCGAGTCACGTTTCAATGGAAACGACAGGATTTAGTTTTGGGATACAAGTAACTCCTTTCCGATGCACTATTCATTCTTTACTTCAACGCTCGCTGCCTCACATTGACGAATTAACACAGAAATTGCGTCGCTATGAAATACTATGGGTTCTATGACATCTCCTTCCAAATCGTGTACCGTTACTATGGAAACGACAGGATTGAGTTTTGGGACACGAGTATCTCCTTTCCGATGCACTGTTCCCACTTTACTACATCCCTCGCTCCCTCACATGAATAATTAACACCGAAATTGCGTCACTATGAAATACTATGTGCTCAATGACTTCTCCTCCTAAATCGAGTCACGTTTCAATGGAAAGGACAGGATTTAGTTTTGGGATACGAGTATCTCCTTTCCGATGCACTGTTCCGACTTTACTACATCCCTCGCTGCCTCACATGAATAATTAACACAGAAATTGCGTCGCTATGAAATACTATGTGCTCAATGACTTCTCCTCCTAAATCGAGTCACGTTTCTATGGAAACGACAGGATTTAGTTTTGGGATACAAGCAACTCCTTTCCGATGCACTATTCATTCTTTACTTCAACGCTCGCTGCCTCACATTGACGAATTAACACAGAAATTGCGTCGCTATGAAATACTATGTGTTCTATGACTTCTCCTTCTGAATCGTGTACCGTTACTATGGAAACGACAGGATTGAGTTTTGGGACACGAGTGTCTCCTTTCCGATGCACTGTTCCCACTTTACTACATCCCTCGCACCCTCACATGAATAATTAACACAGAAATTGCGTCGCTATGAAATACTATGTGCTCAATGACTTCTCCTCCTAAATCGAGTCACGCTTCAATGGAAACGACAGGATTTAGATTTGGGATACGAGTAACTCCTTTCCAATGCACTATTCATTCTTTACCTCAACGCTCGCTCCCTCACATTGACGAATTAACACAGAAATTGCGTCGCTATGAAATAGTTTGGGTTCTATGACTTCCCCTTCTAAATCGTGTAACGTTTCTATGGAAACGACAGAATTGAGTTTTGGGACACGAGTATCTCCTTTCCGATGCACTGTTCCCACTTTAATACATCCCTCGCTCTCTCACATGAGCAATTAACACAGAAATTGCGTCGCTATGAAATACTATGTGCTCAATGACTTCTCCTCCTAAATCGAGTCACTTTACAATGGAAACGACAGGATTTAGTTTTGGGATACGAGTATCTCCTTTCCGATGCACTGTTCCCACTTTACTACATCCCTCGCTCCCTCACATGAATAATTAACACAGAAATTGCGTCGCTATGAAATACTATGTACTCAATGACTTCTCCTCCTAAATCGAATCACGTTTCAATGGAAACGACAGGATTTAGTTTTGGGATACGAGTATCTCCTTTCCGATGCACTGTTCCCACTTTACTACATCCCTCGCTCCCTCACATGAATAATTAACACAGAAATTGCGTCGCTATGAAATACTATGTGCTCAATGACTTCTCCTCCTAAATCGACTCACGTTTCAATGGAAAGGACAGGATTTAGTTTTGGGATACGAGTATCTCCTTTCCGATGCACTGTTCACACTTTACTACATCCCTCGCTCCCTCACATGAATAATTAACACAGAAATTGCGTCGCTATGAAATACTATGTGCTCAATGACTTCTCCTCCTAAATCGAGTCACGTTTCAATGGAAACGACAGGATTTAGTTTTGGGATACAAGTAACTCCTTTCCGATGCACTATTCATTCTTTACTTCAACGCTCGCTGCCCCACATTGACGAATTAACACAGAAATTGCGTCGCTATGAAATACTATGGTTTCTATGACTTCTCCTTCTAAATCGTGTACCGTTACTATGGAAACGACAGGATTGAGTTTTGGGACACGAGTATCTCCTTTCCGATGCACTGTTCCCACTTTACTACATCCCTCGCTCCCTCACATGATTAATTAACACAGAAATTGCGTCGCTATGAAATACTATGTGCTCAATGACTTCTCCTCCTAAATCGAGTCACGTTTCAATGGAAACTACAGGATTTAGTTTTGGGATACGAGTATCTCCTTTCCGATGCACTGTTCCCACTTTACTACATCCCTCGCTCCTTCACATGAATAATTAACACAGAAATTGCGTCGCTATGAAATAGTATGTGCTCAATGACTTCTCCTCCTAAATCGAGTCACGCTTCAATGGAAACGACAGGATTTAGTTTTGGGATACGAGTAACTCCTTTCCGATGCACTATTCATTCTTTACCTCAACGCTCGCTGCCTCACATTGACGAATTAACACAGAAATTGCGTCGCTATGAAATACTATGGGTTCTATGACATCTCCTTCCAAATCGTGTACCGTTACTATGGAAACGACAGGATTGAGTTTTGGGACACGAGTATCTCCTTTCCGATGCACTGTTCCCACTTTACTACATCCCTCGCTCCCTCACATGAATAATTAACACAAAAATTGCGTCGCTATGAAATACTATGTGCTCAATGACTTCTCCTCCTAAATCGAGTCACGTTTCAATGGAAACGACAGGATTTAGTTTTGGGAAACGAGTATCTCCTTTCCGATGCACTGTTCCCACTTTACTACATCCCTCGCTCCCTCACATGAATAATTAACACAGAAATTGCGTCGCTATAAAATACTATGTGCTCAATGACTTCTCCTCCTAAATCGAGTCACGTTTCAATGGAAACGACAGGATTTAGTTTTTGGATATGAGTAACTCCTTTCCGATGCACTATTCATTCTTTACCTCAACACTCGCTCCCTCACATTGACGAATTAACACAGAAATTGCGTCGCTATGAAATAGTATGGGTTCTATGACTTCTCCTTCTAAATCGTGTAACGTTTCTATGGAAATGACAGGATTGAGTTTTGGGACACGAGTATCTCCTTTCCGATGCACTGTTCCCACTTTACCACATCCCTCGCTCTCTCACATGAGCAATTAACACAGAAATTGCGTCGCTATGAAATACTATGTGCTCAATGACTTCTCCTCCTAAATCGAGTCACGTTTCAATGGAAACGACAGCATTTAGTTTTGGGATACGAGTATCTCCTTTCCGATGCACTGTTCCCACTTTACTACATCCCTCGCTCCCTCACATGAATAATTAACACAGAAATTGCGTCGGTATGAAATACTATGTGCTCAATGACTTCTCCTCCAAAATCGAGTCACGTTTCAATGGAAACGACAGGATTTAGTTTTGGGATACGAGTATCTCCTTTCCGATGCACTGTTCCCACTTTACTACATCCCTCGCTCCCTCACATGAATAATTAACACAGAAATTGCGTCGCTATGAAATACTATGTGCTCAATGACTTCTCCTCCTAAATCGAGTCACGTTTCAATGGAAACGACAGGATTTAGTTTTGGGATACGAGTATCTCCTTTCCGATGCACTGTTCCCACTTTACTACATCCCTCGCTCCCTCACATGAATAATTAACACAGAAATTGCGTCGGTATGAAATACTATGTGCTCAATGACTTCTCCTCCTAAATCGAGTCACGTTTCAATGGAAACGACAGGATTTATCTTTGGGATACGAGTATCTCCTTTCCGATGCACTGTTCCCACTTTACTACATCCCTCGCTCCCTCACATGAATAAATAACACAGAAATTGCGTCGCTATGAAATACTATGTGCTCAATGACTTGTCCTCCTAAATCGAGTCACGTTTCAATGGAAACGACAGGATTTAGTTTTGGGATACGAGTATCTCCTTTCCGATGCACTGTTCCCACTTTACTACATCCCTCGCTCCCTCACATGAATAATTAACACAGAAATTGCATCGCTATGAAATACTATGTGCTCAATGACTTCTCCTCCTAAATCGAGTCACGTTTCAATGGAAACGACAGGATTTAGTTTTGGGATACGAGTATCTCCTTTCCGATGCACTGTTCCCACTTTACTACATCCCTCGCTCCCTCACATGAATAATTAACACAGAAATTGCGCCGCTATGAAATCCTATGTGCTCAATGACTTCTCCTCCTAAATCGAGTCACGTTTCAATGGAAACGACAGGATTTAGTTTTGGGATACGAGTATCTCCTTTCCGATGCACTGTTCCCACTTTACTACATCCCTCGCTCCCTCACATGAAAAATTAACACAGAAATTGCGTCGCTATGAAATACTATGTGCTCAATGACTTCTCCTCCTAAATCGAGTCACGTTTCAATGGAAACGACAGGATTTAGTTTTGGGATACAAGTAACTCCTTTCCGATGCACTATTCTTTCTTTACTTCAACGCTCGCTGCCTCACATTGACGAATTAACACAGAAATTGCGTCGCTATGAAATACTATGGGTTCTATGACTTGTCCTTCTAAATTGTGTACCGTTACTATGGAAACGACAGGATTGAGTTTTGGGACACGAGTATCTCCTTTCCGATGCACTGTTCCCACTTTACTACATCCCTCGCTCCCTCACATGAATAATTAACACAGAAATTGCGTCGCTATGAAATACTATGTGCTCAATGACTTCTCCTCCTAAATCGAGTCACGTTTCAATGGAAACGACAGCATTTAGTTTTGGGATACGAGTATCTCCTTTCCGATGCACTGTTCCCACTTTACTACATCCCTCGCTCCCTCACATGAATAATTAACACAGAAATTGCGTCGCTATGAAATACTATGTGCTCAATGACTTCTCCTCCTAAATCGAGTCACGTTTCAATGGAAACGACAGGATTTAGTTTTCGGATACGAGTATCTCCTTTCCGATGCACTGTTCCCACTTTACTACATCCCTCGCTCCCTCACATGAATAATTAACACAGAAATTGCATCGCTATGAAATACTATGTGCTCAATGACTTCTCCTCCTAAATCGAGTCACGTTTCAATGGAAACGACAGGATTTAGTTTTGGGATACGAGTATCTCCTTTTCGATGCACTGTTCCCACTTTACTACATCCCTCGCTCCCTCACTTGAATAATTAACACAGAAATTGCGTCGCTATGAAATACTATGTGCTCAATGACTTCTCCTCCTAAATCGAGTCACGTTTCAATGGAAACGACAGGATTTAGTTTTGGGATACGAGTATCTCCTTTCCGATGCACTGTTCCCACTTTACTACATCCCCCGCTCCCTCACATGAATAATTAACACAGAAATTGCGTCGCTATGAAATACTATGTGCTCAATGACTTCTCCTCCTAAATCGAGTCACGTTTCAATGGAAACGACAGGATTTAGTTTTGGGATACGAGTGTCTCCTTTCCGATGCACTGTTACCACTTTACTACATCCCTCGCTCCCTCACATGAATAATTAACACAGAAATTGCGTCGCTATGAAATACTATGTGCTCAATGACTTCTCCTCCTAAATCGAGTCACGTTTCAATGGAAACGACAGGATTTAGTTTTGTGATACGAGTATCTCCTTTCCGATGCACTGTTCCCACTTTACTACATCCCTCGCTCCCTCACATGAATAGTTAACACAGAAATTGCGTCGCTATGAAATACTATGTGCTCAATGACTTCTTCTCCTAAATCGAGTCACGTTTCAATGGAAACGACAGGATTTAGTTTTGGGATACAAGTGACTCCTCTTCGATGCACTATTCATTCTTTACCTCAACGCTCGCTCCCTCACATTGACGAATTAACACAGAAATTGCGTCGCTATGAAATAGTATGGGTTCTATGACTTCTCATTCTAAATCGTGTAACGTTTCTATGGAAACGACAGGATTGAGTTTTGGGACACGAGTATCTCCTTTCCGATGCACTGTTCCCACTTTACTACATCCCTCGACCTCTCACATGAACAATTAACACAGAAATTGCGTCGCTATGAAATACTATGTGCTCAATGACTTCGCCTCCTAAATCGAGTCACGTTTCAATGGAAACGACAGGATTTAGTTTTGGGATACGAGTATCTCCTTTCCGATGCACTGTTCCCACTTTACCACATCCCTCGCTCCCTCACATGAATAATTAACACAGAAATTGCGTCGCTATGAAATACTATGTGCTCAATGACTTCTCCTCCGAAATCGAGTCACGTTTCAATGGAAACGACAGGATTTAGTTTTGGGATACGAGTATCTCCTTTCCGATGCACTGTTCCCACTTTACTACATCCCTCGCTCCCTCACATGAATAATTAACACAGAAATTGCGTCGCTATGAAATACTATGTGCTCAATGACTTCTCCTCCTAAATCGAGTCACGTTTCATTGGAAACGACAGGATTTAGTTTTGGGATACGAGTATCTCCTTTCCGATGCACTGTTCCCACTTTACTACATCCCTCGCTCCCTCACATGAATAATTAACACAGAAATTGCGTCGGTATGAAATACTATGTGCTCAATGACTTCTCCTCCTAAATCGAGTCACGTTTCAATGGAAACAACAGGATTTAGTTTTGGGATACGAGTATCTCCTTTCCGATGCACTGTTCCCACTTTACTACATCCCTCGCTCCCTCACATGAATAATTAACACAGAAATTGCGTCGCTATGAAATACTATGTGCTCAATGACTTCTCCCCCTAAATCGAGTCACGTTTCAATGGAAACGACAGGATTTAGTTTTGGGATACAAGTAACTCCTTTCCGATGCACTATTCATTCTTTACTTCAACGCTCGCTGCCTCACATTGACGAATTAACACAGAAATTGCGTCGCTATGAAATACTATGGGTTCTATGACTTGTCCTTCTAAATTGTGTACCGTTACTATGGAAACGACAGGATTGAGTTTTGGGACACGAGTATCTCCTTTCCGATGCACTGTTCCCACTTTACTACATCCCTCGCTCCCTCACATGAATAATTAACACAGAAATTGCGTCGCTATTAAATACTATGTGCTCAATGACTTCTCCTCCTAAATCGAGTCACGTTTCAATGGAAACGACAGGATTTAGTTTTGGGATACGAGTATATCCTTTCCGATGCACTGTTCCCACTTTACTACATCCCTCGCTCCCTCACATGAATAATTAACACAGAAATTGCATCGCTATGAAATACTATGTGCTCAATGACTTCTCCTCCTAAATCGAGTCACGTTTCAATGGAAACGACAGGATTTAGTTTTGGGATACGAGTATCTCCTTTTCGATGCACTGTTCCCACTTTACTACATCCCTCGCTCCCTCACATGAATAATTAACACAGAAATTGCGTCGCTATGAAATACTATGTGCTCAATGACTTCTCCTCCTAAATCGAGTCACGTTTCAATGGAAACGACAGGATTTAGTTTTGGGATACGAGTATCTCCTTTCCGATGCACTGTTCCCACTTTAGTACATCCCCCGCTCCCTCACATGAATAATTAACACAGAAATTGCGTCGCTATGAAATACTATGTGCTCAATGAATTCTCCTCCTAAATCGAGTCACGTATCAATGGAAACGACAGGATTTAGTTTTGGGATACGAGTATCTCCTTTCCGATGCACTGTTCCCACTTTACTACATCCCTCGCTCCCTCACTTGAATAATTAACACAGAAATTGCGTCGCTATGAAATTCTATGTGCTCAATGACTTCTTCTCCTAAATCGAGTCACGTTTCAATGGAAACGACAGGATTTAGTTTTGGGATACAAGTAACTCCTTTCCGATGCACTATTCATTCTTTACCTCAACGCTCGCTCCCTCACATTGACGAATTAACACAGAAATTGCGTCGCTATGAAATAGTATGGGTTCTATGACATCTCCTTCCAAATCGTGTACCGTTACTATGGAAACGACAGGATTGAGTTTTGGGACACGAGTATCTCCTTTCCGATGCACTGTTCCCACTTTACTACATCCCTCGCACCCTCACATGAATAATTAACACAGAAATTGCGTCGCTATTAAATACTATGTGCTCAATGACTTCTCCTCCTAAATCGAGTCACGTTTCAATGGAAACGACAGGATTTAGTTTTGGGATACGAGTATCTCCTTTCCGATCCACTGTTCCCACTTTACTACATCCCTCGCTCCCTCACATGAATAATTAACACAGAATTTGCGTCGCTATGAAGTACTATGTGCTCAATGACTACTCCTCCTAAATCGAGTCACGTTTCAATGGAAAGGACAGGATTTAGTTTTGGGATACGAGTATCTCCTTTCCGATGCACTGTTCCCACTTTGCTACATCCCTCGCTCCCTCACATGAATAATTAACACAGAAATTGCGTCGCTATGAAATACTATGTGCTCAATGACTTCTCCTACTAAATCGAGTCACGTTTCAATGGAAACGACAGGATTTAGTTTTGGGATACGTGTATCTCCTTTCCGATGCACTGTTCCCACTTTACTACCTCCCTCGCTCCCTCACATGAATAATTAACACAGAAATTGCGACGCTATAAATTACTATATGCTCAATGACTTCTCCTCCTAAATCGAGTCACGTTTCAATGGAAACGACAGGATTTAGTTTTGGGATACGAGTAACTCCTGTCCGATGCACTATTTATTCCTTACCTCAACGCTCGCTCCCTCACATTGACGAATTAACACAGAAATTGCGTCGCTATGACATACTATGGGTTCTATGCCTACTCCTTCTAAATCGTGTAACGTTTCTATGGAAACGACAGGATTGAGTTTTGGGACACGAGTATCTCCTTTCCGATCCACTGTTCCCACTTTACTACATCCCTCGCTCCCTCACATGAATAATTAACACAGAAATGGCATCGCTATGAAATACTATGTGCTCAATGACTTCTCCTCCTAAAACGAGTCACGTTTCAATGGAAACGACAGGATTTAGTTTTGGGATACGAGTATCTCCTTTCCGATGCACTGTTCCCACTTTACTACATCCCTCGCTCCCTCACATGAATAATGAACACAGAAATTGCGTCGCTATGAAATACTATGTGCTCAATGACATCTCCTAATAAATCGAGTCACGTTTCAATGGAAACGACAGGATTTAGTTTTGGGATACAAGTAACTCCTTTCCGATGCACTATTCATTCTTTACTTCAACGCTCGCTGCCTCACATTGACGAATTAACACAGAAATTGCGTCGCTATGAAATACTATGGGTTCTATGACATCTCCTTCCAAATCGTGTACCGTTACTATGGAAACGACAGGATTGAGTTTTGGGACACGAGTATCTCGTTTCCGATGCACTGTTCCCACTTTACCACATGCCTCGCTCCCTCACATGAATAATTAACACAGAAATTGCGTCGCTATTAAATACTATGTGCTCAATGACTTCTCCTCCTAAATCGAGTCACGTTTCAATGGAAACGACAGGATTTAGTTTTGGGATACGAGTATCTACTTTCCGATCCACTGTTGCCACTTTACTACATCCCTCGCTCCCTCACATGAATAATTAACACAGAAATTGCGTCGCTATGAAATACTATGTGCTCAATGACTTCTCCTCCTAAATCGAGTCACGTTTCAATGGATACGACAGGATTTAGTTTTGGGATACGCGTATCTCCTTTCCGATGCACTGTTCCCACTTTACTATATCCCTCGCTCCCTCACATGAATAATTAACACAGAATTTGCGTCGCTATGAAGTACTATGTGCTCAATGACTACTCCTCCTAAATCGAGTCACGTTTCAATGGAAACAACAGGATTGAGTTTTGGGATACGAGTACCTCCTTTCCGATGCACTGTTCCCACTTTGCTACATCCCTCGCTCCCTCACATGAATAATTAACACAGAAATTGCGTCGCTATGAAATACTATGTGCTCAATGACTTCTCCTACTAAATCGAGTCACGTTTCAATGGAAACGACAGGATTTAGTTTTGGGATACGTGTATCTCCTTTCCGATGCACTGTTCCCACTTTACTACCTCCCTCGCTCCCTCACATGAATAATTAACACAGAAATAGCGTCGCTATGAAATACTATGTGCTCAATGACTTCTCCTCCTAAATCGAGTCACGTTTCAATGGAAACGACAGGATTTAGTTTTGGGATACAAGTAACTCCTTTCCGATGCACTATTCATTCTTTACTTCAACGCTCGCTGCCTCACATTGACGAATTAACACAGAAATTGCGTCGCTATGAAATACTATGGGTTCTATGACATCTCCTTCCAAATCGTGTACCGTTACTATGGAAACGACAGGATTGAGTTTTGGGACACGAGTATCTCCTTTCCGATGCACTGTTCCCACTTTACTACATCCCTCGCTCCCTTACATGAATAATTAACACAGAAATTGCGTCGCTATTAAATACTATGTGCTCAATGACTTCTCCTCCTAAATCGAGTCACGTTTCAATGGAAACGACAGGATTTAGTTTTGGGATACGAGTATCTCCTTTCCGATGCACTGTTCCCACTTTGCTACATCCCTCGCTCCCTCACATGAATAATTAACACAGAAATTGCGTCGCTATGAAATACTATGTGCTCAATGACTTCTCCTACTAAATCGAGTCACGTTTCAATGGAAACGACAGGATTTAGTTTTGGGATACGTGTATCTCCTTTCCGATGCACTGTTCCCACTTTACTACATCCCTCGCTCCCTCACATGAATAATTAACACAGAAATTGCGTCGCTATAAATTACTATGTGCTCAATGACTTCTCCTTCTAAATCGAGTCACGTTTCAATGGAAACGACAGTATTTAGTTTTGGGATACGAGTAACTCCTGTCCGATGCACTATTTATTCCTTACCTCAACGCTCGCTCCCTCACATTGACGAATTAACACAGAAATTGCGTCGCTATGACATACTTTGGGTTCTATGCCTACTCCTTCTAAATCGTGTAACGTTTCTATGGAAACGACAGCATTGAGTTTTGGGACACGAGTATCTCCTTTCCGATCCACTGTTCCCACTTTACTACATCCCTCGCTCCCTCACATGAATAATTAACACAGAAATGGCGTCGCTATGAAATACTATGTGCTCAATGACTTCTCCTCCTAAATCGAGTCACGTTTCAATGGAAACGACAGGATTTAGTTTTGGGATACGAGTATCTCCTTTCCGATGCACTGTTCCCACTTTACTACATCCCTCGCTCCCTCACATGCATAATTAACACAGAAATTGCGTCGCTATGAAATACTATGTGCTCAATGACTTCTCCTCCTAAATCGAGTCACGTTTCAATGGAAACGACAGGATTTAGATTTGGGATACGAGTATCTCCTTTCCGATGCACTGTTCCCACTTTACCACATCCCTCGCTCCCTCACATGAATAATTAAGACAGAAATTGCGTCGCTATGAAATACTATGTGCTCAATGACTTCTCCTCCGAAATCGAGTCACGTTTCAATGGAAACGACAGGATTTAGTTTTGGGATACGAGTATCTCCTTTCCGATGCACTGTTCCCACTTTACTACATCCCTCGCTCCCTCACATGAATAATTAACACAGAAATTGCGTCGCTATGAAATACTATGTGCTCAATGACTTCTCCTCCTAAATCGAGTCACGTTTCATTGGAGACGACAGGATTTAGTTTTGGGATACGAGTATCTCCTTTCCGATGCACTGTTCCCACTTTACTACATCCCTCGCTCCCTCACATGAATAATTAACACAGAAATGGCGTCGGTATGAAATACTATGTGCTCAATGACTTCTCCTCCTAAATCGAGTCACGTTTCAATGGAAACGACAGGATTTAGTTTTGGGATACGAGTATCTCCTTTCCGATGCACTGTTCCCACTTTACTACATCCCTCGCTCCCTCACATGAATAATTAACACAGAAATAGCGTCGCTATGAAATACTATGTGCTCAATGACTTCTCCTCCATAATCGAGTCACGTTTCAATGGAAACGACAGGATTTAGTTGTGGGATACAAGTAACTCCTTTCCGATGCACTATTCATTCTTTACTTCAACGCTCGCTGCCTCACATTGACGAATTAACACAGAAATTGCGTCGCTATGAAATACTATGGGTTCTATGACATCTCCTTCCAAATCGTGTACCGTTACTATGGAAACGACAGGATTGAGTTTTGGGACACGAGTATCTCCTTTCCGATGCACTGTTCCCACTTTACTACATCCCTCGCTCCCTTACATGAATAATTAACACAGAAATTGCGTCGCTATTAAATACTATGTGCTCAATGACTTCTCCTCCTAAATCGAGTCACGTTTCAATGGAAACGACAGGATTTAGTTTTGGGATACGAGTATCTCCTTTCCGATCCACTGTTCCCACTTTACTACATCCCTCGCTCCCTCACATGAATAATTAACACAGAAATTGCGTCGCTATGAAATACTATGTGCTCAATGACTTCTCCTCCTAAATCGATTCACGTTTCAATGGATACGACAGGATTTAGTTTTGGGATACGCGTATCTCCTTTCCGATGCACTGTTCCCACTTTACTACATCCCTCGCTCCCTCACATGAATAATTAACACAGAATTTGCGTCGCTATGAAGTACTATGTGCTCAATGACTACTCCTCCTAAATCGAGTCACGTTTCAATGGAAACAACAGGATTGAGTTTTGGGATACGAGTATCTCCTTTCTGATGCACTGTTCCCACTTTGCTACATCCCTCGCTCCCTCACATGAATAATTAACACAGAAATTGCGTCGTTATGAAATACTATGTGCTCAATGACTTCTCCTACTAAATCGAGTCACGTTTCAATGGAAACGACAGGATTTAGTTTTGGGATGCGTGTATCTCCTTTCCGATGCACTGTTCCCACTTTACTACCTCCCTCGCTCCCTCACATGAATAATTAACACAGAAATTGCGTCGCTATAAATTACTATGTGCTCAATGACTTCTCCTCCTAAAGCGAGTCACGTTTCAATGGAAACGACAGGATTTAGTTTTGGGATAGGAGTAACTGCTGTCCGATGCACTATTTATTCCTTACCTCAACGCTCGCTCCCTCACATTGACGAATTAACACAGAAATTGCGTCGCTATGACATACTATGGGTTCTATGCCTACTCCTTCTAAATCGTGTAACGTTTCTATGGAAACGACAGGATTGAGTTTTGGGACACGAGTATCTCCTTTCCGATCCACTGTTCCCACTTTACTACATCCCTCGCTCCCTCACATGAATAATTAACACAGAAATGGCGTCGCTATGAAATACTATGTGCTCAATGACTTCTCCTCCTAAATCGAGTCACGTTTCAATGGAAACGACAGGATTTAGTTTTGGGATACGAGTATCTCCTTTCCGATGCACTGTTCCCACTTTACTACATCCCTCGCTCCCTCACATGAATAATTAACACAGAAATTGCGTCGCTATGAAATACTATGTGCTCAATGACTTCTCCTCCTGAATCGAGTCACGTTTCAATGGAAACGACAGGATTTAGTTTTCGGATACGAGTATCTCCTTTCCAATGCACTGTTTCCCACTTTACTACATCCCTCGCTCCCTCACATGAATAATTAACACAGAAATTACGTCGCTATGAAATACTATGTGCTCAATGACTTCTCCTCCTAAATCGAGTCACGTTTCAATGGAAAGGACAGGATTTAGTTTTGGGATACGAGTATCTCCTTTCCGATGCACTGTTCCCACTTTACTACATCCCTCGCTCCCTCACATGAATAATTAACACAGAAATTGCGTCGCTATGAAATACTATGTGCTCAATGACTTCTCCTCCTAAATCGAGTCACGTTTCAATGGAAACGACAGGATTTAGTTTTGGGATACAAATAACTCCTTTCCGATGCACTATTAATTCTTTACTTCAACGCTCGCTGCCTCACAATGACGAATTAACACAGAAATTGCGTCGCTATGAAATACTATGGGTTTCTATGACTTCTCCTTCTAAATCGTGTACCGTTACTATGGAAACGACAGGATTGAGTTTTGGGACACGAGTATCTCCTTTCCGATGCACTGTTCCCACTTTACTACATCCCTCGCTCCCTCACATGAATAATTAACACAGAAATTGCGTCGCTATGAATTACTATGTGCTTAATGACTTCTCCTCCTAAATCGAGTCACGTTTCAATGGAAACGACAGGATTTAGTTTTGGGATACGAGTATCTCCTTTCCGATGCGCTGTTCCCACTTTACTACATCCCTCGCTCCCTCACATGAATAATTAACACAGAAATTACGTCGCTATGAAATACTATGTGCTCAATGACTTCTCCTCCTAAATCGAGTCACGTTTCAATGGAAACGACAGGATTTAGTTTTGGGATACGGGTATCTCCTTTCCGATGCACTGTTCCCACTTTACTACATCCCTCGCTCCCTCACATGAATAATTAACACAGAAATTGCGTCGCTATGAAATACTATGTGCTCAATGACTTCTCCTCCTAAATCGAGTCACGTTTCAATGGAAACGACAGGATTTAGTTTTGGGATACGAGTATCTCCTTTCCGATGCACTGTTCCCACTTTACTACATCCCTCGATCCCTCGCATGAATAATTAACACAGAAATTGCGTCGCTATGAAATACTATGTGCTCAATGACATCTCCTCCTAAATCGAGTCACGTTTCAATGGAAACGACAGGATTTAGTTTTGGGATACGAGTATCTCCTTTCCGATGCACTGTTCCCACTTTACTACATCCCTCGCTCCCTCACATGAATAATTAACACAGAAATTGCGTCGCTATGAAATACTATGTGCTCAATGACTTCTCCTCCTAAATCGAGTCACGTTTCAATGGAAACGACAGGATTTAGTTTTGGGATACAAGTAACTCCTTTCCGATGCACTATTCATTCTTTACTTCAACGCTCGCTGCCTCACATTGACGAATTAACACAGAAATTGCGTCGCTATGAAATACTATTGGTTCTATGACTTCTCCTACCAAATCGTGTACCGTTACTATGGAAACGACAGGATTGAGTTTTGGGACACGAGTATCTCCTTTCCGATGCACTGTTCCCACTTTACTACATCCCTCGCTCCCTCACATGAATAATTAACACAGAAATTGCGTCGCTATGAAATACTATGTGCTCAATGACATCTCCTCCTAAATCGAGTCACGTTTCAATGGAAACCACAGGATTTAGTTTTGGGATACGAGTATCTCCTTTCCGATGCACTGTTCCCACTTTACTACAACCCTCGCTCCCTCACATGAAGAATTAACACAGAATTTGCGTCGCTATGAAATACTATGTGCTCAATGACTACTCCTCCTAAATCGACACACGTTTCAATGGAAACGACAGGTTTGAGTTTTGGGATACGAGTATCTCCTTTCCGATGCACTGTTCCCACTTTGCTACATCCCTCGCTCCCTCACATGATTAATTAACACAGAAATTGCGTCGCTATGAAATACTATGTGCTCAATGACTTCTCCTACTAAATCGAGTCACGTTTCAATGGAAACGACAGGATTTAGTTTTGGGATACGTGTATCTCCTTTCCGATGCACTGTTCCCACTTTACTACATCCCTCGCTCCCTCACATGAATAATTAACACAGAAATTGCGTCGCTATAAAATACTATGTGCTCAATGACTTCTCCTCCTAAATCGAGTCACGTTTCAATGGAAACGACAGGATTTAGTTTTGGGATACAAGTAACTCCTTTCCGATGCACTATTCATTCCTTACCTCAACGCTCGTTCCCTCACATTGACGAATTAACACAGAAATTGCGTCGCTATGACATACTATGGGTTCTATGACTTCTCCTTCTAAATCGTGTAACGTTTCTATGGAAACGACAGGATTGAGTTTTGGGACACGAGTATCTCCTTTCCGATGCACTGTTCCCACTTTACTACATCCCTCGCTCCCTCACATGAATAATTAACACAGAAATTGCGTCGCCATGAAATACTATGTGCTCAATGACTTCTCCTCCTAAATCGAGTCACGTTTCAATGGAAACAACAGGATTTAGTTTTGGGATACGAGTAATTCCTTTCCGATGCCCTGTTCCCACTTTACTACATCCCTCGCTCCCTCACATGAATAATTAACACAGAAATTGCGTCGCTATGAAATACTATGTGCTCAATGACTTCTCCTCCTAAATCGAGTCACGTTTCAATGGAAACATCAGGATTTAGTTTTGGGATACGAGTATCTCCTTTCCGATCCACTGTTCCCACTTTACTACTTCCCTCGCTCCCTCACATGAATAATTAACACAGAAATTGCGTCGCTATGAAATATTATGTGCTCAATGACTTCTCCTCCTAAATCGAGTCAAGTTTCAATGGAAACGACAGGATTTAGTTGTGGGATACGAGTATCTCCTTTCCGATGCACTGTTCCCACTTTACTACATCCCTCGCTTCCTCACATGAATAATTAACACAGAAATTGCGTCGCTATGAAATACTATGTGCTCAATGACTTCTCCTCCTAAATCGAGTCACGATTCAATGGAAACGACAGGATTTAGTTTTGGGATACGAGTATCTCCTTTCCGATATACTGTTCCCACTTTACTACATCCCTCGCTCCCACACATGAATAATTAACACAGAAATTGCGTCGCTATGAAATACTATGTGCTCAATGACTTCTCCTCCTAAAACGAGTCACGTTTCAATGGAAACGACAGGATTGAGTTTTGGGATACGAGTATCTCCTTTCCGATGCACTGTTCCCACTTTACTACATCCCTCGCTACCTCACATGAATAATTAACACAGAAATTGCGTCGCTATGAAATACTATGTGCTCAATGACTTCTCCTCCTAAATCGAGTCACGTTTCAATGGAAACGACAGGATTTAGTTTTGGGATACGAGTAACTCCTTTCCGATGCACTATTCATTCTTTACCTCAACGCTCGCTCCCTCACATTGACGAATTAACACAGAAATTGCGTCGCTATAAAATACTATGGGTTCTATGACTTCTCATTCTAAATCGTGTAACGTTTCTATGGAAACGACAGGATTGAGTTTTGGGACACGAGTATTTCCTTTCCGATGCACTGTTCCCACTTTACTACATCCCTCGCTCCCTCACATGAATAATTAACACAGAAATTGCGTCGCTATGAAATATTATGTGCTCAATGACTTCTCCTCCTAAATCGAGTCAAGTTTCAATGGAAACCACAGGATTTAGTTTTGGGATACGAGTATCTCCTTTCCGATGCACTGTTCTTACTTTACTACATCCCTCGCTCTCTCACATGAAAAATTAACACAGAAATTGCGTCGCTATGAAATACTATGTGCTCAATGACTTCTGCTCCTAAATCGAGTCAAGTTTCAATGGAAACATCAGGATTTATTTTTGGGATACGAGTATCTCCTTTCCGATGCACTGTTCCCACTTTGCTACATCCCTCGCTCCCTCACATGAATAATTAACACAGAAATTGCGTCGTTATGAAATACTATGTGCTCAATGACTTCTCCTACTAAATCGAGTCACGTTTCAATGGAAACGACAGGATTTAGTTTTGGGATACGTGTATCTCCTTTCCGATGCACTGTTCCCACTTTACTACCTCCCTCGCTCCCTCACATGAATAATTAACACAGAAATTGCGTCCCTATAAATTACTATGTGCTCAATGACTTCTCCTCCTAAAGCGAGTCACGTTTCAATGGAAACGACAGGATTTAGTTTTGGGATAGGAGTAACTGCTGTCCGATGCACTATTTATTCCTTACCTCAACGCTCGCTCCCTCACATTGACGAATTAACACAGAAATTGCGTCGCTATGACATACTATGGGTTCTATGCCTACTCCTTCTAAATCGTGTAACGTTTCTATGGAAACGACAGGATTGAGTTTTGGGACACGAGTATCTCCTTTCCGATCCACTGTTCCCACTTTACTACATCCCTCGCTCTCTCACATGAAAAATTAACACAGAAATTGCGTCGCTATGAAATACTATGTGCTCAATGACTTCTGCTCCTAAATCGAGTCACGTTTCAATGGAAACATCAGGATTTATTTTTGGGATACGAGTATCTCCTTTCCGATGCACTGTTCCCACTTTGCTACATCCCTCGCTCCCTCACATGAATAATTAACACAGAAATTGCGTCGTTATGAAATACTATGTGCTCAATGACTTCTCCTACTAAATCGAGTCACGTTTCAATGGAAACGACAGGATTTAGTTTTGGGATACGTGTATCTCCTTTCCGATGCACTGTTCCCACTTTACTACCTCCCTCGCTCCCTCACATGAATAATTAACACAGAAATTGCGTCGCTATAAATTACTATGTGCTCAATGACTTCTCCTCCTAAAGCGAGTCACGTTTCAATGGAAACGACAGGATTTAGTTATGGGATAGGAGTAACTGCTGTCCGATGCACTATTTATTCCTTACCTCAACGCTCGCTCCCTCACATTGACGAATTAACACAGAAATTGCGTCGCTATGACATACTATGGGTTCTATGCCTACTCCTTCTAAATCGTGTAACGTTTCTATGGAAACGACAGGATTGAGTTTTGGGACACGAGTATCTCCTTTCCGATCCACTGTTCCCACTTTACTACATCCATCGCTCCCTCACATGAATAATTAACACAGAAATGGCGTCGCTATGAAATACTATGTGCTCAATGACTTCTCCTCCTAAATCGAGTCACGTTTCAATGGAAACGACAGGATTTAGTTTTGGGATACGAGTATCTCCTTTCCGATGCACTGTTCCCACTTTACTACATCCCTCGCTCCCTCACATGAATAATTAACACAGAAATTGCGTCGCTATGAAATACTATGTGCTCAATGACTTCTCCTCCTAAATCGAGTCACGTTTCAATGGAAACGACAGGATTTAGTTTTCGGATACGAGTATCTCCTTTCCAATGCACTGTTCCCACTTTACTACATCCCTCGCTCCCTCACATGAATAATTAACACAGAAATTGCGTCGCTATGAAATACTATGTGCTCAATGACTTCTCCTCCTAAATCGAGTCACGTTTCAATGGAAAGGACAGGATTTAGTTTTGGGATACGAGTATCTCCTTTCCGATGCACTGTTCCCACTTTACTACATCCCTCGCTCCCTCACATGAATAATTAACACAGAAATTGCGTCGCTATGAAATACTATGTGCTCAATGACTTCTCCTCCTAAATCGAGTCACGTTTCAATGGAAACGACAGGATTTAGTTTTGGGATACAAGTAACTCCTTTCCGATGCACTATTCATTCTTTACTTCAACGCTCGCTGCCTCACATTGACGAATTAACACAGAAATTGCGTCGCTATGAAATACTATGGGTTTCTATGACTTCTCCTTCTAAATCGTGTACCGTTACTATGGAAACGACAGGATTGAGTTTTGGGACACGAGTATCTCCTTTCCGATGCACTGTTTCCACTTTACTACATCCCTCGCTCCCTCACATGAATAATTAACACAGAAATTGCGTCGCTATGAAATACTATGTGCTTAATGACTTCTCCTCCTAAATCGAGTCACGTTTCAATGGAAACGACAGGATTTAGTTTTGGGATACGAGTATCTCCTTTCCGATGCGCTGTTCCCACTTTACTACATCCCTCGCTCCCTCACATGAATAATTAACACAGAAATTACGTCGCTATGAAATACTATGTGCTCAATGACTTCTCCTCCTAAATCGAGTCACGTTTCAATGGAAACGACAGGATTTAGTTTTGGGATACGGGTATCTCCTTTCCGATGCACTGTTCCCACTTTACTACATCCCTCGCTCCCTCACATGAATAATTAACACAGAAATTGCGTCGCTATGAATAACTATGTGCTCAATGACTTCTCCTCCTAAATCGAGTCACGTTTCAATGGAAACGACAGGATTTAGTTTTGGGATACGAGTATCTCCTTTCCGATGCACTGTTCCCACTTTACTACATCCCTCGATCCCTCGCATGAATAATTAACACAGAAATTGCGTCGCTATGAAATACTATGTGCTCAATGACTTCTCCTCCTAAATCGAGTCACGTTTCAATGGAAACGACAGGATTTAGTTTTGGGATACGAGTAACTCCTTTCCGATGCACTATTCATTCTTTACCTCAACGCTCGCTCCCTCACATTGACGAATTAACACAGAAATTGCGTCGCTATAAAATACTATGGGTTCTATGACTTCTCATTCTAAATCGTGTAACGTTTCTATGGAAACGACAGGATTGAGTTTTGGGACACGAGTATTTCCTTTCCGATGCACTGTTCCCACTTTACTACATCCCTCGCTCCCTCACATGAATAATTAACACAGAAATTGCGTCGCTATGAAATATTATGTGCTCAATGACTTCTCCTCCTAAATCGAGTCAAGTTTCAATGGAAACCACAGGATTTAGTTTTGGGATACGAGTATCTCCTTTCCGATGCACTGTTCTTACTTTACTACATCCCTCGCTCCCTCACATGAAAAATTAACACAGAAATTGCGTCGCTATGAAATACTATGTGCTCAATGACTTCTGCTCCTAAATCGAGTCACGTTTCAATGGAAACATCAGGATTTATTTTTGGGATACGAGTATCTCCTTTCCGATGCACTGTTCCCACTTTGCTACATCCCTCGCTCCCTCACATGAATAATTAACACAGAAATTGCGTCGTTATGAAATACTATGTGCTCAATGACTTCTCCTACTAAATCGAGTCACGTTTCAATGGAAACGACAGGATTTAGTTTTGGGATACGTGTATCTCCTTTCCGATGCACTGTTCCCACTTTACTACCTCCCTCGCTCCCTCACATGAATAATTAACACAGAAATTGCGTCGCTATAAATTACTATGTGCTCAATGACTTCTCCTCCTAAAGCGAGTCACGTTTCAATGGAAACGACAGGATTTAGTTTTGGGATAGGAGTAACTGCTGTCCGATGCACTATTTATTCCTTACCTCAACGCTCGCTCCCTCACATTGACGAATTAACACAGAAATTGCGTCGCTATGACATACTATGGGTTCTATGCCTACTCCTTCTAAATCGTGAACGTTTCTATGGAAACGACAGGATTGAGTTTTGGGACACGAGTATCTCCTTTCCGATCCACTGTTCCCACATTACTACATCCCTCGCTCCCTCACATGAAAAATTAACACAGAAATTGCGTCGCTATGAAATACTATGTGCTCAATGACTTCTGCTCCTAAATCGAGTCACGTTTCAATGGAAACATCAGGATTTATTTTTGGGATACGAGTATCTCCTTTCCGATGCACTGTTCCCACTTTGCTACATCCCTCGCTCCCTCACATGAATAATTAACACAGAAATTGCGTCGTTATGAAATACTATGTGCTCAATGACTTCTCCTACTAAATCGAGTCACGTTTCAATGGAAACGACAGGATTTAGTTTTGGGATACGTGTATCTCCTTTCCGATGCACTGTTCCCACTTTACTACCTCCCTCGCTCCCTCACATGAATAATTAACACAGAAATTGCGTCGCTATAAATTACTATGTGCTCAATGACTTCTCCTCCTAAAGCGAGTCACGTTTCAATGGAAACGACAGGATTTAGTTTTGGGATAGGAGTAACTGCTGTCCGATGCACTATTTATTCCTTACCTCAACGCTCGCTCCCTCACATTGACGAATTAACACAGAAATTGCGTCGCTATGACATACTATGGGTTCTATGCCTACTCCTTCTAAATCGTGTAACGTTTCTATGGAAACGACAGGATTGAGTTTTGGGACACGAGTATCTCCTTTCCGATCCACTGTTCCCACTTTACTACATCCCTCGCTCCCTCACATGAATAATTAACACAGAAATGGCGTCGCTATGAAATACTATGTGCTCAATGACTTCTCCTCCTAAATCGAGTCACGTTTCAATGGAAAGGACAGGATTTAGTTTTGGGATACGAGTATCTCCTTTCCGATGCACTGTTCCCACTTTACTACATCCCTCGCTCCCTCACATGAATAATTAACACAGAAATTGCGTCGCTATGAAATACTATGTGCTCAATGACTTCTCCTCCTAAATCGAGTCACGTTTCAATGGAAACGACAGGATTTAGTTTTGGGATACAAGTAACTCCTTTCCGATGCACTATTCATTCTTTACTTCAACGCTCGCTGCCTCACATTGACGAATTAACACAGAAATTGCGTCGCTATGAAATACTATGGGTTTCTATGACTTCTCCTTCTAAATCGTGTACCGTTACTATGGAAACGACAGGATTGAGTTTTGGGACACGAGTATCTCCTTTCCGATGCACTGTTCCCACTTTACTACATCCCTCGCTCCCTCACATGAATAATTAACACAGAAATTGCGTCGCTATGAAATACTATGTGCTTAATGACTTCTCCTCCTAAATCGAGTCACGTTTCAATGGAAACGACAGGATTTAGTTTTGGGATACGAGTATCTCCTTTCCGATGCGCTGTTCCCACTTTACTACATCCCTCGCTCCCTCACATGAATAATTAACACAGAAATTACGTCGCTATGAAATACTATGTGCTCAATGACTTCTCCTCCTAAATCGAGTCACGTTTCAATGGAAACGACAGGATTTAGTTTTGGGATACGGGTATCTCCTTTCCGATGCACTGTTCCCACTTTACTACATCCCTCGCTCCCTCACATGAATAATTAACACAGAAATTGCGTCGCTATGAAATACTATGTGCTCAATGACTTCTCCTCCTAAATCGAGTCACGTTTCAATGGAAACGACAGGATTTAGTTTTGGGATACGAGTATCTCCTTTCCGATGCACTGTTCCCACTTTACTACATCCCTCGATCCCTCGCATGAATAATTAACACAGAAATTGCGTCGCTATGAAATACTATGTGCTCAATGACATCTCCTCCTAAATCGAGTCACGTTTCAATGGAAACGACAGGATTTAGTTTTGGGATACGAGTATCTCCTTTCCGATGCACTGTTCCCACTTTACTACATCCCTCGCTCCCTCACATGAATAATTAACACAGAAATTGCGTCGCTATGAAATACTATGTGCTCAATGACTTCTCCTCCTAAATCGAGTCACGTTTCAATGGAAACGACAGGATTTAGTTTTGGGATACAAGTAACTCCTTTCCGATGCACTATTCATTCTTTACTTCAACGCTCGCTGCCTCACATTGACGAATTAACACAGAAATTGCGTCGCTATGAAATACTATTGGTTCTATGACTTCTCCTTCCAAATCGTGTACCGTTACTATGGAAACGACAGGATTGAGTTTTGGGACACGAGTATCTCCTTTCCGATGCACTGTTCCCACTTTACTACATCCCTCGCTCCCTCACATGAATAATTAACACAGAAATTGCGTCGCTATGAAATACTATGTGCTCAATGACATCTCCTCCTAAATCGAGTCACGTTTCAATGGAAACCACAGGATTTAGTTTTGGGATACGAGTATCTCCTTTCCGATGCACTGTTCCCACTTTACTACAACCCTCGCTCCCTCACATGAATAATTAACACAGAATTTGCGTCGCTATGAACTACTATGTGCTCAATGACTACTCCTCCTAAATCGACACACGTTTCAATGGAAACGACAGGTTTGAGTTTTGGGATACGAGTATCTCCTTTCCGATGCACTGTTCCCACTTTGCTACATCCCTCGCTCCCTCACATGATTAATTAACACAGAAATTGCGTCGCTATGAAATACTATGTGCTCAATGACTTCTCCTACTAAATCGAGTCACGTTTCAATGGAAACGACAGGATTTAGTTTTGGGATACGTGTATCTCCTTTCCGATGCACTGTTCCCACTTTACTACATCCCTCGCTCCCTCACATGAATAATTAACACAGAAATTGCGTCGCTATAAAATACTATGTGCTCAATGACTTCTCCTCCTAAATCGAGTCACGTTTCAATGGAAACGACAGGATTTAGTTTTGGGATACAAGTAACTCCTTTCCGATGCACTATTCATTCCTTACCTCAACGCTCGTTCCCTCACATTGACGAATTAACACAGAAATTGCGTCGCTATGACATACTATGGGTTCTATGACTTCTCCTTCTAAATCGTGTAACGTTTCTATGGAAACGACAGGATTGAGTTTTGGGACACGAGTATCTCCTTTCCGATGCACTGTTCCCACTTTACTACATCCCTCGCTCCCTCACATGAATAATTAACACAGAAATTGCGTCGCTATGAAATACTATGTGCTCAATGACTTCTCCTCCTAAATCGAGTCACGTTTCAATGGAAACAACAGGATTTAGTTTTGGGATACGAGTAATTCCTTTCCGATGCCCTGTTCCCACTTTACTACATCCCTCGCTCCCTCACATGAATAATTAACACAGAAATTGCGTCGCTATGAAATACTATGTGCTCAATGACTTCTCCTCCTAAATCGAGTCACGTTTCAATGGAAACATCAGGATTTAGTTTTGGGATACGAGTATCTCCTTTCCGATCCACTGTTCCCACTTTACTACCTCCCTCGCTACCTCACATGAATAATTAACACAGAAATTGCGTCGCTATGAAATATTATGTGCTCAATGACTTCTCCTCCTAAATCGAGTCAAGTTTCAATGGAAACGACAGGATTTAGTTTTGGGATACGAGTATCTCCTTTCCGATGCACTGTTCCCACTTTACTACATCCCTCGCTCCCTCACATGAATAATTAACACAGAAATTGCGTCGCTATGAAATACTATGTGCTCAATGACTTCTCCTCCTAAATCGAGTCACGATTCAATGGAAACGACAGGATTTAGTTTTGGGATACGAGTATCTCCTTTCCGATATACTGTTCCCACTTTACTACATCCCTCGCTCCCACACATGAATAATTAACACAGAAATTGCGTCGCTATGAAATACTATGTGCTCAATGACTTCTCCTCCTAAAACGAGTCACGTTTCAATGGAAACGACAGGATTGAGTTTTGGGATACGAGTATCTCCTTTCCGATGCACTGTTCCCACTTTACTACATCCCTCGCTACCTCACATGAATAATTAACACAGAAATTGCGTCGCTATGAAATACTATGTGCTCAATGACTTCTCCTCCTAAATCGAGTCACGTTTCAATGGAAACGACAGGATTTAGTTTTGGGATACGGGTAACTCCTTTCCGATGCACTATTCATTCTTTACCTCAACGCTCGCTCCCTCACATTGACGAATTAACACAGAAATTGCGTCGCTATAAAATACTATGGGTTCTATGACTTCTCACTCTAAATCGTGTAACGTTTCTATGGAAACGACAGGATTGAGTTTTGGGACACGAGTATTTCCTTTCCGATGCACTGTTCCCACTTTACTACATCCCTCGCTCCCTCACATGAATAATTAACACAGAAATTGCGTCGCTATGAAATATTATGTGCTCAATGACTTCTCCTCCTAAATCGAGTCAAGTTTCAATGGAAACCACAGGATTTAGTTTTGGGATACGAGTATCTCCTTTCCGATGCACTGTTCTTACTTTACTACATCCCTCGCTCCCTCACATGAAAAATTAACACAGAAATTGCGTCGCTATGAAATACTATGTGCTCAATGACTTCTGCTCCTAAATCGAGTCACGTTTCAATGGAAACATCAGGATTTATTTTTGGGATACGAGTATCTCCTTTCCGATCCACTGTTCCCACTTTACTACATCCCTCGCTCCCTCACATGAATAATTAACACAGAAATTGCGTCGCTATGAAATATTATGTGCTGAATGACATCTCCTCCTAAATCGAGTCAAGTTTCAATGGAAACGACAGGATTTAGTTTTGGGATACGAGTATCTCCTTTCCGATGCACTGTTCTTACTTTACTACATCCCTCGCTCCCTCACATGAATAATTAACACAGAAATTGCGTCGCTATGAAATACTATGTGCTCAATGACTTCTCCTCCTAAATCGAGTCACGTTTCAATGGAAACGACAGGATTTAGTTTTGGGATACGAGTATCTCCTTTCCGATGCACTGTTCCCACTTTACTACATCCCCCGCTCCCTCACATGAATAATTAACACAGAAATTGCGTCGCTATGAAATACTATGTGCTCAATGACTTCTCCTCCTAAATCGAGTCACGATTCAATGGAAACGACAGGATTTAGTTTTGGGATACGAGTATCTCGTTTCCGATGCACTGTTCCCACTTTACTACATCCCTCGCTCCCACACATGAATAATTAACACAGAAATTGCGTCGCTATGAAATGCTATGTGCTCAATGACTTCTCCTCCTAAATCGAGTCACGTTTCAATGGAAACGACAGGCTTGAGTTTTGGGATACGAGTATCTACTTTCCGATGCACTGTTCCCACTTTACTACATCCCTCGCTCCCTCACATGAATAATTAACAAAGAAATTGCGTCGCTATGATATACTATGTGCTCATTGACTTCTCCTCCTAAATCGAGTCACGTTTCAATGGAAACGACAGGATTTAATTTTTGGGATACGTGTATCTCCTTTCCGATGCACTGTTCCCACTTTACTACATCCCTCGCTCCCTCACATGAATAATTAACACAGAAATTGCGTCGCTATAAAATACTATGTGCTCAATGACTTCTCCTCCTAAATCGAGTCACGTTTCAATGGAAACGACAGGATTTAATTTTGGGATACGAGTAACTCCTTTCCGATGCACTATTCATTCCTTACCTCAACGCTCGCTCCCTCACATTGACGAATTAAAACAGAAATTGCGTCGCTATGACATACTATGGGTTGTATGACTTCTCGTTCTAAATCGTGTAACTGTTCTATGGAAACGACAGGATTGAGTTTTGGGACACGAGTATCTCCTTTCCGATGCGCTGTTCCCACTTTACTACATCCCTCGCTCCCTCACATGAATAATTAACACAGAAATTGCGTCGCTATGAAATGCTATGTGCTCAATGACTTCTCTTCCTAAATCGAGTCAAGTTTCAATGGAAACGACAGGATTTAGTTTTGGGTTACGAGTATCTCCTTTCCGATGCACTGTTCTTACTTTACTACATCCCTCGCTCCCTCACATGAATAATTAACACAGAAATTGCGTCGCTATGAAATACTATGTGCTCAATGACTTCTCCTCCTAAATCGAGTCACATTTCAATGGAAACGACAGGATTTAGTTTTGGGATACGTGTATCTCCTTTCCGATGCACTGTTCCCACTTTACTACATGCCTCGCTCCCTCACGTGAATAATTAACACAGAAATTGTGTCGCTATGAAATACTATGTGCTCAATGACTTCTCCTCCTAAATCGAGTCACGTTTCAAAGGAAACGACAGGATTTAGTTTTGGGATACGAGTAACTCCTTTCTTATGCACTATTCATTCTTTACCTCAACGCTCGCTCCCTCACATGAATAATTAACACAGAAATTGCGTCGCTATGAAATACTATGTGCTCAATGACTTCTCCTCCTAAATCGAGTCACGTTTCAATGGATACGACAGGATTTAGTTTTGGGATACGAGTATCTCCTTTCCGATGCACTGTTCCCACTTTACTACATCCCTCGCTCCCACACATAAATAATTAACACAGAAATTGCGTCGCTATGAAATACTATGCGCTCAATGACTTCTCCTCCTAGATCGAGTCACGTTTCAATGGAAACGACAGGATTTAGATTTGGGATACGAGTATCCCCTTTCCGATGCACTGTTCCCACTTTACTACATCCCTCGCTCCCTCATATGAATAATTAACACAGACATTGCGTCGCTATGAAATACTATGTGCTCAATGACTTCTCCTCCTAATTCGAGTCACGTTTCAATGGAAACGACAGGATTTAGTTTTGGGATACGAGTATCTCCTTTCCGATGCACTGTTCCCACTTTACTACATCCCTCGCTCCCTCACATGAATAATTAACACAGAAATTGCGTCGCTATGAAATGCTATGTGCTCAATGACTTCTCTTCCTAAATGGAGTCAAGTTTCAATGGAAACGACAGGATTTAGTTTTGGGATACGAGTATCTCCTTTCCGATGCACTGTTCTTACTTTACTACATCCCTCGCTCCCTCACATGAATAATTAACACAGAAATTGCGTCGCTATGAAATACTATGTGCTCAATGACTTCTCCTCCTAAATCGAGTCACATTTCAATGCAAACGACAGGATTTAGTTTTGGGATACGTGTATCTCCTTTCCGATGCACTGCTCCCACTTTACTACATCCCTCGCTCCCTCACGTGAATAATTAACACAGAAATTGCGTCGCTATGAAATACTATGAGCTCAATGACTTCTCCTCCTAAATCGAGTCACGTTTCAATGGAAACGACAGGATTTAGTTTTGGGATACGAGTAACTCCTTTCCGATGCACTATTCATTCTTTACCTCAACGCTCGCTCCCTCACATGAATAATTAACACAGAAATTGCGTCGCTATGAAATACTATGTGCTCAATGACTTCTCCTCCTAAATCGAGTCACGTTTCAATGGATACGAAAGGATTTAGTTTTGGGATACGAGTATCTCCTTTCCGATGCACTGTTCCCACTTTACTACATCCCTCGCTCCCTCACATAAATAATTAACACAGAAATTGCGTCGCTATGAAGTACTATGCGCTCAATGACTTCTCCTCCTAAATCGAGTCACGTTTCAATGGAAACGACAGGATTTAGATTTGGGATACGAGTATCTCCTTTCCGATGCACTGTTCACACTTTACTACATCCCTCGCTCCCTCACATGAATAATTAACACAGACATTGCGTCGCTATGAAATACTATGTGCTCAATGACTTCTCCTCCTAATTCGAGTCACGTTTCAATGGAAACGACAGGATTTAGTTTTGGGATACGAGTATCTCCTTTCCGATGCACTGTTCCCACTTTACTACATCCCTCGCTCCCTCACATGAATAATTAACACAGAAATTGCGTCGCTATGAAATACTATGTGCTCAATGACTTCTCCTCCTAAATCGAGTCACATTTCAATGGAAACGACAGGATTTAGTTTTGGGATACGTGTATCTCCTTTCCGATGCACTGTTCCCACTTTACTACATCCCTCGCTCCCTCACGTGAATAATTAACACAGAAATTGCGTCGCAATGAAATACTATGTGCTCAATGACTTCTCCTCCTAAATCGAGTCACGTTTCAATGGAAACGACAGGATTTAGTTTTGGGATACGAGTATCTCCATTCCGATGCAATGTTCCCACTTTACTACATCCCTCGCTCCCTGACATGAATAATTAACACAGAAATTGCGTCGCTATGAAATACTATGTGCTCAATGACTTCTCCTCCTAAATCGAGTCACGTTTCAATGGAAACGACAGGATTTAGTTTTGGGATACGAGTATCTCCTTTCCGATGCACTGTTCCCACTTTACTACATCCCTCGCTCCCTCACATGAATAATTAACACAGACATTGCGTCGCTATGAAATACTATGTGCTCAATGACTTCGCCTCCTAAATCGAGTCACGTTTCAATGGAAACGAGAGGATTTAGTTTTGGGATACGAGTATCTCCTTTCCGATGCACTGTTCCCACTTTACTACATCCTTCGCTCCCTCACATGATAATTAACACAGAAATTGCGTCGCTATGAAATACTATGTGCTCAATGACTTCTCCTCCTAAATCGAGTCACGTTTCAATGGAAACGACTGGATTTAGTTTTGGGATACGAGTATCTCCTTTCCGATGCAGTGTTCCCACTTTACTACATCCCTCGCTCCCTCACATGATTAATTAACACAGAAATTGCGTCGCTATGAAATACTATGTGCTCAATGACTTCTCCTCCTAAATCGAGTCACGTTTCAATGGATACGACAGGATTTAGTTTTGGGATACGAGTATCTCCTTTCCGATGCACTGTTCCCACTTTACTACATCCCTCGCTCCCTCACATAAATAATTAACACAGAAATTGAGTCGCTATGAAATACTATGTGCTCAATGACTTCTCCTCCTAAATCGAGTCACGCTTCAATGGAAACGACAGGATTTAGTTTTGGAACACGAGTATCTCCTTTCCGATGCACTGTTCCCACTTTACTACATCCCTCGCTCCCTCACATGAATAATTAACACAGAAATTGCGTCGCTATAAAAAACTATGTGCTCAATGACTTCTCCTCCTAAATCGAGTCACGTTTCAATGGAAACGACAGGATTTAGTTTTGGGATACGAGTAACTCCTTTCCGATGCACTATTCCTCTTTACCTCAACGCTCGCTCCCTCACATTGACGAATTAACACAGAAATTGCGTCGCTATGAAATACTATGTGCTCAATGACTTCTCCTCCTAAATCGAGTCACGTTTCAATGGATACGACAGGATTTAGTTTTGTGAAACGAGTATCTCCTTTCCGATGCACTGTTCCCACTGTACTACATCCCTCGCTCTCTCACATGAATAATTAACACAGAAATTGCGTCGCTATGAAACACTATGTGCTCAATGACTTCTCCCCCTAAATCGAGTCACGTTTCAACGGAAACCACATGATTTAGTTTTGGGATACGAGTATCTCCTTTCCGATGCACTGTTCCCACTTTACTTCATCCCTCGCTCCCTCACATGAATAATTAACACAGAAATTGCGTCGCTATGAAATATTATGTGCTCAATGACTTCACCTACTAAATCGAGTCACGTTTCAATGGAAACGACAGGATTTATTTTTGGGATACGAGTAACTCCTTTCCGATGCACTATTCATTCTTTACCTCAACGCTCGCTCCCTCACATGAATAATTAACACAGAAATTGCGTCGCAATGAAATACTATGTGCTCAATGACTTCTCCTCCTAAATCGAGTCACGTTTCAATGGAAACGACAGGATTTAGTTTTGGGATACGAGTAACTCCTTTCCGATGCTCTATTCATTCTTTACCTCAACGCTCGATCCCTCACATGAATAATTAACACAGAAATTGCGTCGCTATGAAATACTATGTGCTCAATGACTTCTCCTCCTAAATCGAGTCACGTTTCAATGGATACGACAGGATTTAGTTTTGGGATACGAGTATCTCCTTTCCGATGCACTGTTCCCACTTTCCTACATCCCTCGTTCCCTCACATAAATAATTAACACAGAAATTGCGTCGCTATGAAATACTGTGTGCTCAATGACTTCTCCTCCTAAATCGAGTCACGTTTCAATGGAAACGACAGGATTTAGTTTTGGAATACGAGTATCTCCTTTCCGATGCACTGTTCCCACTTTACTACATCCCTCGCTCCCTCACATGAATAATTAACACAGAAATTGCGTCGCTATGAAACACTATGTGCTCAATGACTTCTCCCCCTAAATCGAGTCACGTTTCAATGGAAACCACATGATTTAGTTTTGGGATACGAGTATCTCCTTTCCGATGCACTGTTCCCACTTTACTTCATCCCTCGCTCCCTCACATGAATAATTAACACAGAAATTGCGTCGCTATGAAATATTATGTGCTCAATGGCTTCACCTACTAAATCGAGTCACGTTTCAATGGAAACGACAGGATTTATTTTTGGGATACGAGTAACTCCTTTCCGATGCACTATTCATTCTTTACCTCAACGCTCGCTCCCTCACATGAATAATTAACACAGAAATTGCGTCAGTATGAAATACTATGTGCTCAATGACTTCTCCTCCTAAATCGAGTCACGTTTCAATGGAAATGTCAGGATTTAGTTTTGGGATACGAGTATCTCCTTTTCGATGCACTGTTCCCACTTTACCACATCCCTCTCTCCCTCACATGGATAATTAACACAGAAATTGCGTCGCAATGAAATACTATGTGCTCAATGACTTCTCCTCCTAAATCGAGTCACGTTTCAATGGAAACGACAGGATTTAGTTTTGGGATACGAGTAACTCCTTTCCGATGCTCTATTCATTCTTTACCTCAACGCTCGATCCCTCACATGAATAATTAACACAGAAATTGCGTCGCTATGTAATACTATGTGCTCAATGACTTCTCCTCCTAAATCGAGTCACGTTCAATGGAAACGACAGGATTTAGTTTTGGGATACGAGTATCTCCTTTCCGATGCACTGTTCCCTCTTTACTACATCCCTCGCTCCCTCACATGAATAATTAACACAGAAATTGCGTCGCTATGAAATACTATGTGCTCAATGACTTCTCCTCCTAAATCGAGTCACGTTTCAATGGAAACGACAGGATTGTGTTTTGGGACACTATCTCCTTTCCGATGCACTGTTCCCACTTTACTACATCCCTCGCTCCCTCACATGAATAATTAACACAGAAATTGCGTCGCTATGAAATACTATGTGCTCAATGACTTCTCCTCCTAAATCGAGTCACGTTTCAATGGAAACGAGAGGATTTAGTTTTGGGATACTAGTATCTCCTTTCCGATGCATTGTTCCCACTTTACTACATCCCTCGGTCCCTCACATGAATAATTAACACAGAAATTGCGTCGCTATGAAGTACTATGTGCTCAATGACTTCTCCTCCTAAATCGAGTCACGTTTCAATGGAAACGACAAGATTTAGTTTTGGGATACGAGTATCTCCTTTCCGATGCACTGTTCCCACTTTACTACATCCCTCGCTCCCTCACATGAATAATTAACACAGAAATTGCGTCGCTATGAAATACTATGTGCTCAATGACTTCTCCTCCTAAATCGAGTCACGTTTCAATGGAAACGACAGGATTTAGTTTTGGGATACGAGTAGCTCCTTTCTGATGCTCTATTCATTCTTTACCTCAACGCTCGCTCCCTCACATTGACGAATTAACACAGAAATTGCGTCGCTATGAAATACAACGGGTTCTATGACTTCTCCTTCTAAATCGTGTAACGTTTCTATGGAAACGACAGGATTGAGTTTAGGGACACGAGTATCTCCTTTCCGATGCACTGTTCCCACTTTACTACATCCGGCGCTCCCCCACATGAATAATTAACACAGAAATTGCGTCGCTATGGAATACTATGTGCTCAATGGCTTCTCCTCCTAAATCGAGTCACGTTTCAATGGAAACGACAGGATTTAGTTTTGGGATACGAGTATCTCCTTTCCGATGCACTGTTCCCACTTTACTACATCCGTCGCTCCCTGACATGAATAATTAACACAGAAATTGCGTCGCTATGAAATACTATGTGCTCAATGACTTCTCCTCCTAAATCGAGTCACGTTTCAATGGAAACGATAGGATTTAGTTTTGGGATACGAGTATCTCCTTTCCGATGCACTGTTCCCACTTTACTACATCCCTCGCTCCCTCACATGAATAATTAACACAGACATTGCGTCGCTATGAAATACTATGTGCTCAATGACTTCTCCTCCTAAATCGAGTCACGTTTCAATGGAAACGGGAGGATTTAGTTTTGGGATACGAGTATCTCCTTTCCGATGCACTGTTCCCACTTTACTACATCCTTCGCTCCCTCACATGATTAATTAACACAGAAATTGCGTCGCTATGAAATACTATGTGCTCAATGACTTCTCCTCCTAAATCGAGTCACGTTTCAATGGATACGACAGGATTTAGTTTTGGGATACGAGTATCTCCTTTCCGATGCACTGTTCCCACTTTACTACATCCCTCGCTCCCTCACATGAATAATTAACACAGAAATTGCGTCGCTATAAAAAACTATGTGCTCAATGACTTCTCCTCCTAAATCGAGTCACGTTTCAATGGAAACGACAGGATTTAGTTTTGGGATACGAGTAACTCCTTTCCGATGCACTATTCATTCTTTACCTCAACGCTCGCTCCCTCACATTGACGAATTAACACAGAAATTGCGTCGCTATGAAATACTATGTGCTCAATGACTTCTCCTCCTAAATCAAGTCACGTTTCAATGGATACAACAGGATTTAGTTTTGGGATACGAGTATCTCCTTTCCGATGCACTGTTCCCACTTTACTACATCCCTCGCTCCCTCACATAAATAATTAACACAGAAATTGCGTCGCTACGAAATACTATGCGCTCAATGACTTCTCCTCCTAATTCGAGTCACGTTTCAATGGAAACGACAGGATTTAGTTTTGGGATACGAGTATCTCCTTTCCGATGCACTGTTCCCACTTTACTACTTCCCTCGCTCCCTCACATGATTAATTAACACAGAAATTGCGTCGCTATGAAATACTATGTGCTCAATGACTTCCCCTCCTAAATCGAGTCACGTTTCAATGGATACGACAGGATTTAGTTTTGGGATACGAGTATCTCCTTTCCGATGCACTGTTCCCACTTTACTACTTCCCTCGCTCCCTCACATGATTAATTAACACAGAAATTGCGTCGCTATGAAATACTATGTGCTCAATGACTTCTCCTCCTAATTCGAGTCACGTTTCAATGGAAACGACAGGATTTAGTTTTGGGATACGAGTATCTCCTTACCGATGCACTGTTCCCACTTTACTACTTCCCTCGCTCCCTCACATGATTAATTAACACAGAAATTGCGTCGCTATGAAATACTATGGGTTCTATGACTTCTCCTTCTTAATCGTGTAACGTTTCTATGGAAACGACAGGATTGAGTTTTGTGACACGAGTATCTCTTTTCCGATGCACTGTTCCCACTGTACTACATCCCTCGCCCCCTCACATGAATAATTAACACAGAAATTGCGTCGCTATGAAATACTATGTGCTCAATGACTTCTCCCCCTAAATCGAGTCATGTTTCAATGGAAACCACAGGATTTAGTTTTGGGATACGAGTATCTCCTTTCCGATGCACTGTTCCCACTTTACTTCATCCCTCGCTCCCTCACATGAATAATTAACACAGAAATTGCGTCGCTATGAAATATTATGTGCTCAATGACTTCACCTACTAAATCGAGTCACGTTTCAATGGAAGCGACAGGATTTAGTTTTGGGATACGAGTAACTCCTTTCCGATGCACTATTCATTCTTTACCTCAACGCTCGATCCCTCACATGAATAATTAACACAGAAATTGCGTCGCTATGAAATACTATGTGCTCAATGACTTCTCCTCCTAAATCGAGTCACGTTTCAATGGAAACGTCAGGATTTAAATTTGGGATACGAGTATCTCCTTTTCGATGCACTGTTCCAACTTTACTACATCCCTCTCTCCCTGACATGAATAATTAACACAGAAATTGCGTCGCAATGAAATACTATGTGCTCAATGACTTCTCCTCCTAAATCGAGTCACGTTTCAATGGAAACGACAGGATTTAGTTTTGGGATACGAGTAACTCCTTTCCGATGCACTGTTCCCTCTTTACTACATCCCTCGCTCCCTCACATGAATAATTAACACAGAAATTGCGTCGCTATGAAATACTATGTGCTCAATGACTTCTCCTCCTAAATCGAGTCACGTTCAATGGAAACGACAGGATTTAGTTTTGGGATACGAGTATCTCCTTTCCGATGCACTGTTCCCTCTTTACTACATCCCTCGCTCCCTCACATGAATAATTAACACAGAAATTGCGTCGCTATGAAATACTATGTGCTCAATGACTTCTCCTCCTAAATCGAGTCACGTTTCAATGGAAACGACAGGATTGAGTTTTGGGACACGAGTATCTCCTTTCCGATGCACTGTTCCCACTTTACTACATCCCTCGCTCCCTCACATGAACAATTGACACAGAAATTGCGTCGCGATGAAATTCTATGTGCTCAATGTCTTCTCCTCCTAAATCGAGTCACGTTTCAATGGAAACAACAGGATTTAGTTTTGGGATACGAGTATCTCCTTTCCGATGCACTGTTCCCACTTTACTACATCCCTCGCTCCCTCACATGAATAATTAACACAGAAATTGCGTCGCTATGAAATACTATGTGCTCAATGACTTCTCCTCCTAAATCGAGTCACGTTTCAATGGAAACGACAGGATTTAGTTTTGGGATACGAGTATCTCCTTTACGATGCATTGTTCCCACTTTACTACATCCCTCGCTCCCTCACATGAATAATTAACACAGAAATTGCGTCGCTATGAAGTACTATGTGCTCAATGACTTCTCCTCCTAAATCGAGTCACGTTTCAATGGAAACGACAGGATTTAGTTTTGGGATACGAGTGTCTCCTTTCTGATGCACTGTTCCCACTTTACTACATCCTGCGCTCCCTCACATAAATAATTAACACAGAAATTGCGTCGCTATAAAATACTATGCGCTCAATGACTTCTCCTCCTAATTCGAGTCACGTTTCAATGGAAACGACAGGATTTAGTTTTGGGATACGAGCAACTCCTTTCCGATGCACTATTCATTCTTTACCTCAACGCTCGCTCCCTCACATTGACGAATTAACACAGAAATTGCGTCGCTATGAAACACTATGTGTTCTATGACTTCTCCTTCTAAATCGTGTAACGCTTCTATGGAAACGACAGGATTGAGTTTTGGGACACGAGTATCTCCTTTCCGATGCACTGTTCTCACTTTACTACATCCCTCGCTCCCTCACATGAATAATTAACAGAGAAATTGCGTCGCTATGAAATACTATGTGCTCAATGACTTCTCCTCCTAAATCGAGTCACGTTTCTATGGAAACGACAGGATTTAGTTTTGGGATACGAGTAACTCCTTTCCGATGCACTATTCATTCTTTACCTCAACGCTCGCTCCCTAACATTGACGAATTAACACAGAAATTGCGTCGCTATGAAATACTATGGGTTCTATGACTTCTCCTTCTTAATCGTGTAACGTTTCTATGGAAACGACAGGATTGAGTTTTGTGACACGAGTATCTCTTTTCCGATGCACTGTTCCCACTGTACTACATCCCTCGCTCCCTCACATGAATAATTAACACAGAAATTGCGTCTCTATGAAATACTATGTGCTCAATGACTTCTCCCCCTAAATCGAGTCATGTTTCAATGGAAACCACAGGATTTAGTTTTGGGATACGAGTATCTCCTTTCCGATGCACTGTTCCCACTTTACTTCATCCCTCGCTCCCTCACATGAATAATTAACACAGAAATTGCGTCGCTATGAAATATTATGTGCTCAATGACTTCACCTACTAAATCGAGTCACGTTTCAATGGAAGCGACAGGATTTAGTTTTGGGATACGAGTAACTCCTTTCCGATGCACTATTCATTCTTTACCTCAATGCTCGATCCCTCACATGAATAATTAACACAGAAATTGCGTCGCTATGAAATACTATGTGCTCAATGACTTCTCCTCCTAAATCGAGTCACGTTTCAATGGAAACGTCAGGATTTAATTTTGGGATACGAGTATCTCCTTTTCGATGCACTGTTCCCACTTTACTACATCCCTCTCTCCCTGACATGAATAATTAACACAGAAATTGCGTCGCAATGAAATACTATGTGCTCAATGACTTCTCCTCCTAAATCGAGTCACGTTTCAATGAAAAAGACAGGATTTAGTTTTGGGATACGAGTAACTCCTTTCCGATGCACTATTCATTCTTTACCTCAACGCTCGCTCCCTCACATGAATAATTAACACAGAAATTGCGTCGCTATGAAATACTATGTGCTCAATGACTTCTCCTCCTAAATCGAGTCACGTTCAATGGAAACGACAGGATTTAGTTTTGGGATACGAGTATCTCCTTTCCGATGCACTGTTCCCTCTTTACTACATCCCTCGCTCCCTCACATGAATAATTAACACAGAAATTGCGTCGCTATGAAATACTATGTGCTCAATGACTTCTCCTCCTAAATCGAGTCACGTTTCAATGGAAACGACAGGATTGAGTTTTGGGACACGAGTATCTCCTTTCCGATGCACTGTTCCCACTTTACTACATCCCTCGCTCCCTCACATGAACAATTGACACAGAAATTGCGTCGCGATGAAATTCTATGTGCTCAATGTCTTCTCCTCCTAAATCGAGTCACGTTTCAATGGAAACAACAGGATTTAGTTTTGGGATACGAGTATCTCCTTTCCGATGCACTGTTCCCACTTTACTACATCCCTCGCTCCCTCACATGAATAATTAACACAGAAATTGCGTCGCTATGAAATACTATGTGCTCAATGACTTCTCCTCCTAAATCGAGTCACGTTTCAATGGAAACGACAGGATTTAGTTTTGGGATACGAGTATCTCCTTTACGATGCATTGTTCCCACTTTACTACATCCCTCGCTCCCTCACATGAATAATTAACACAGAAATTGCGTCGCTATGAAGTACTATGTGCTCAATGACTTCTCCTCCTATATCGAGTCACGTTTCAATGGAAACGACAGGATTTAGTTTTGGGATACGAGTGTCTCCTTTCTGATGCACTGTTCCCACTTTACTACATCCTGCGCTCCCTCACATAAATAATTAACACAGAAATTGCGTCGCTATAAAATACTATGCGCTCAATGACTTCTCCTCCTAATTCGAGTCACGTTTCAATGGAAACGACAGGATTTAGTTTTGGGATACGAGTATCTCCTTTCCGATGCACTGTTCCCACTTTACTACTTCCCTCGCTCCCTCACATGATTAATTAACACAGAAATTGCGTCGCTATGAAATACTATGTGCTCAATGACTTCTCCTCCTAAATCGAGTCACGTTTCAATGGATACGACAGGATTTAGTTTTGGGATACGAGTATCTCCTTTCCGATGCACTGTTCCCACTTTACTACTTCCCTCGCTCCCTCACATGATTAATTAACACAGAAATTGCGTCGCTATGAAATACTATGTGCTCAATGACTTCTCCTCCTAATTCGAGTCACGTTTCAATGGAAACGACAGGATTTAGTTTTGGGATACGAGTATCTCCTTTCCGATGCACTGTTCCCACTTTACTACTTCCCTCGCTCCCTCACATGATCAATTAACACAGAAATTGCGTCGCTATGAAATACTATGTGCTCAATGACTTCTCCTCCTAAATCGAGTCACGTTTCAATGGATACGACAGGATTTAGTTTTGGGATACGAGTATCTCCTTTCCGATGCACTGTTCACACTTTACTACATCCCTCGTTCCCTCACATAAATAATTAACACAGAAATTGCGTCGCCATGAAATACTATGTGCTCAATGACTTCTCCTCCTAAATCGAGTCACGTTTCAATGGAAACGACAGGATTTAGTTTTGGGATACGAGCAACTCCTTTCCGATGCACTATTCATTCTTTACCTCAACGCTCGCTCCCTCACATTGACGAATTAACACAGAAATTGCGTCGCTATGAAACACTATGTGTTCTATGACTTCTCCTTCTAAATCGTGTAACGCTTCTATGGAAACGACAGGATTGAGTTTTGGGACACGAGTATCTCCTTTCCGATGCACTGTTCTCACTTTACTACATCCCTCGCTCCCTCACATGAATAATTAACAGAGAAATTGCGTCGCTATGAAATACCATGTGCTCAATGACTTCTCCTCCTAAATCGAGTCACGTTTCTATGGAAACGACAGGATTTAGTTTTGGGATACGAGTAACTCCTTTCCGATGCACTATTCATTCTTTACCTCAACGCTCGCTCCCTAACATTGACGAATAAACACAGAAATTGCGTCGCTATGAAATACTATGGGTTCTATGACTTCTCCTTCTTAATCGTGTAACGTTTCTATGGAAACGACAGGATTGAGTTTTGTGACACGAGTATCTCTTTTCCGATGCACTGTTCCCACTGTACTACATCCCTCGCTCCCTCACATGAATAATTAACACAGAAATTGCGTCGCTATGCAATACTATGTGCTCAATGACTTCTCCCCCTAAATCGAGTCATGTTTCAATGGAAACCACAGGATTTAGTTTTGGGATACGAGTATCTCCTTTCCGATGCACTGTTCCCACTTTACTTCATCCCTCGCTCCCTCACATGAATAATTAACACAGAAATTGCGTCGCTATGAAATATTATGTGCTCAATGACTTCACCTACTAAATCGAGTCACGTTTCAATGGAAGCGACAGGATTTAGTTTTGGGATACGAGTAACTCCTTTCCGATGCACTATTCATTCTTTACCTCAACGCTCGCTCCCTCACATGAATAATTAACACAGAAATTGCGTCGCTATGAAATACTATGTGCTCAATGACTTCTCCTCCTAAATCGAGTCACGTTTCAATGGAAACGTCAGGATTTAATTTTGGGATACGAGTATCTCCTTTTCGATGCACTGTTCCCACTTTACTACATCCCTCTCTCCCTGACATGAATAATTAACACAGAAATTGCGTCGCAATGAAATACTATTTGCTCAATGACTTCTCCTCCTAAATCGAGTCACGTTTCAATGGAAACGACAGGATTTAGTTTTGGGATACGAGTAACTCCTTTCCGATGCACTATTCATTCTTTACCTCAACGCTCGCTCCCTCACATGAATAATTAACACAGAAATTGCGTCGCTATGAAATACTATGTGCTCAATGACTTCTCCTCCTAAATCGAGTCACGTTCAATGGAAACGACAGGATTTAGTTTTGGGATACGAGTATCTCCTTTCCGATGCACTGTTCCCTCTTTACTACATCCCTCGCTCCCTCACATGAATAATTAACACAGAAATTGCGTCGCTATGAAATACTATGTGCTCATGACTTCTCCTCCTAAATCGAGTCACGTTTCAATGGAAACGACAGGATTGAGTTTTGGGACACGAGTATCTCCTTTCCGATGCACTGTTCCCACTTTACTACATCCCTCGCTCCCTCACATGAACAACTGACACAGAAATTGCGTCGCTATGAAATTCTATGTGCTCAATGTCTTCTCCTCCTAAATCGAGTCACGTTTCAATGGAAACAACAGGATTTAGTTTTGGGATACGAGTATCTCCTTTCCGATGCACTGTTCCCACTTTACTACATCACTCGCTCCCTCACATGAATAATTAACACAGAAATTGCGTCGCTATGAAATACTATGTGCTCAATGACTTCTCCTCCTAAATCGAGTCACGTTTCAATGGAAACGACAGGATTTAGTTTTGGGATACGAGTATCTCCTTTACGATGCATTGTTCCCACTTTACTACATCCCTCGCTCCCTCACATGAATAATTAACACAGAAATTGCGTCGCTATGAAGTACTATGTGCACAATGACTTCTCCTCCTAAATCGAGTCACGTTTCAATGGAAACGACAGGATTTAGTTTTGGGATACGAGTGTCTCCTTTCTGATGCGCTGTTCCCACTTTACTACATCCTGCGCTCCCTCACATGAATAATTAACACAGAAATTGCGTCGCTAAGAAATATTATGTGCTCAATGACTTCTCCTCCTAAATCAAGTCACATTTCAATGGAAACGACAGGATTTAGTTGTGGGATACGAGTAACTCCTTTCCGATGCACTATTCATTCTTTACCGCAACGCTCGCTCCCTCACACGAATAATTAACACAGAAATTGCGTCGCTATGAAATACTATGTGCTCAATGACTTCTCCTCCTAAATCGAGTCACGTTTCAATGGAAACGACAGGATTTAGTTTTGGGATACGAGTATCTCCTTTCCGATGCACTGTTCCCACTTTACTACATCCATCGCTCAATCACATGAATAATTAACTCAGAAATTTCGTCGCTATGAAATATTATGTGCTCAATGACTTCTCCTCCTAAATCGAGTCACGTTTCAATGGAAACGACAGGATTTAGTTTTGGGATACGAGTATCTCCTTTCCGATGCACTGTTCCCACTTTACTACATCCCTCGCTCCCTCACATGAATAATTAACACGGAAATTGCGTCGCTATGAAATACTATGTGCTCAATGACTTCTCCTCCTAAATCGAGTCACGTTTCAATGGAAACGAGAGGATTTAGTTTTGGGATACGAGTATCTCCTTTCCGATGCACTGTTCCCACTTTACTACATCCTTCGCTCCCTCACATGATTAATTAACACAGAAATTGCGTCGCTATAAAATACTATGTGCTCAATGACTTCTCCTCCTAAATCGAGTCACGTTTCAATGGAAACGACAGGATTTAGTTTTGGAATACGAGTATCTCCTTTCCGATGCACTGTTCCCACTTTACTACATCCCTCGCTCCCTCACATGAATAATTAACACAGAAATTGCGTCGCTATAAAAAACTATGTGCTCAATGACTTCTCCTCCTAAATCGAGACACGTTTCAATGGAAACGACAGGATTTAGTTTTGGGATACGAGTAACTCCTTTCCGATGCACTATTCATTCTCTACCTCAACGCTCGCTCCCTCACATTGACGAATTAACACAGAAATTGCGTCGCTATGAAATACTATGTGCTCAATGACTTCTCCTCCTAAATCGAGTCACGTTTCAATGGATACGACAGGATTTAGTTTTGGGATACGAGTATCTCCTTTCCGATGCACTGTTCCCACTTTACTACATCCCTCGCTCCCTCACATGAATAATTAACACAGAAATTGCGTCGCTATGAAATACTATGTGCTCAATGACTTCTCCTCCTAAATCGAGTCACGTTTCAATGGAAACGACAGGATTTAGTTTTGGGATACGAGTATCTCCTTTACGATGCATTGTTCCCACTTTACTACATCCCTCGCTCCCTCACATGAATAATTAACACAGAAATTGCGTCGCTATGAAGTACTATGTGCTCAATGACTTCTCCTCCTAAATCGAGTCACGTTTCAATGGAAACGACAGGATTTAGTTTTGGGATACGAGTGTCTCCTTTCTGATGCACTGTTCCCACTTTACTACATCCTGCGCTCCCTCACATAAATAATTAACACAGAAATTGCGTCGCTATAAAATACTATGCGCTCAATGACTTCTCCTCCTAATTCGAGTCACGTTTCAATGGAAACGACAGGATTTAGTTTTGGGATACGAGTATCTCCTTTCCGATGCACTGTTCCCACTTTACTACTTCCCTCGCTCCCTCACATGATTAATTAACACAGAAATTGCGTCGCTATGAAATCCTATGTGCTCAAGACTTCTCCTCCTAATTCGAGTCACGTTTCTATGGAAACGACAGGATTTAGTTTTGGGATACGAGTAACTCCTTTCTGATGCACTATTCATTCTTTACCTCAACGCTCGCTCCCTAACATTGACGAATTAACACAGAAATTGCGTCGCTATGAAATACTATGGGTTCTATGACTTCTCCTTCTTAATCGTGTAACGTTTCTATGGAAACGACAGGATTGAGTTTTGTGACACGAGTATCTCTTTTCCGATGCACTGTTCCCACTGTACTACATCCCTCGCTCCCTCACATGAATAATTAACACAGAAATTGCGTCGCTATGAAATACTATGTGCTCAATGACTTCTCCCCCTAAATCGAGTCATGTTTCAATGGAAACCACAGGATTTAGTTTTGGGATACGAGTATCTCCTTTCCGATGCACTGTTCCCACTTTACTTCATCCCTCGCTCCCTCACATGAATAATTAACACAGAAATTGCGTCGCTATGAAATATTATGTGCTCAATGACTTCACCTACTAAATCGAGTCACGTTTCAATGGAAGCGACAGGATTTAGTTTTGGGATACGAGTAACTCCTTTCCGATGCACTATTCATTCTTTACCTCAACGCTCGCTCCCTCACATGAATAATTAACACAGAAATTGCGTCGCTATGAAATACTATGTGCTCAATGACTTCTCCTCCTAAATCGAGTCACGTTTCAATGGAAACGTCAGGATTTAATTTTGGGATACGAGTATCTCCTTTTCGATGCACTGTTCCCACTTTACTACATCCCTCTCTCCCTGACATGAATAATTAACACAGAAATTGCGTCGCAATGAAATACTATGTGCTCAATGACTTCTCCTCCTAAATCGAGTCACGTTTCAATGGAAACGACAGGATTTAGTTTTGGGATACGAGTAACTCCTTTCCGATGCACTATTCATTCTTTACCTCAACGCTCGCTCCCTCACATGAATAATTAACACAGAAATTGCGTCGCTATGAAATACTATGTGCTCAATGACTTCTCCTCCTAAATCGAGTCACGTTCAATGGAAACGACAGGATTTAATTTTGGGATACGAGTATCTCCTTTCCGATGCACTGTTCCCTCTTTACTACATCCCTCGCTCCCTCACATGAATAATTGACACAGAAATTGCGTCGCTATGAAATACTATGTGCTCAATGACTTCTCCTCCTAAATCGAGTCACGTTTCTATGGAAACGACAGGATTGAGTTTTGGGACACGAGTATCTCCTTTCCGATGCACTGTTCCCACTTTACTACATCCCTCGCTCCCTCACATGAACAACTGACACAGAAATTGCGTCGCTATGAAATTCTATGTGCTCAATGTCTTCTCCTCCTAAATCGAGTCACGTTTCAATGGAAACAACAGGATTTAGTTTTGGGATACGAGTATCTCCTTTCCGATGCACTGTTCCCACTTTACTACATCCCTCGCTCCCTCACATGAATAATTAACACAGAAATTGCGTCGCTATGAAATACTATGTGCTCAATGACTTCTCCTCCTAAATCGAGTCACGTTTCAATGGAAACGACAGGATTTAGTTTTGGGATACGAGTATCTCCTTTACGATGCATTGTTCCCACTTTACTACATCCCTCGCTCCCTCACATGAATTATTAACACAGAAATTGCGTCGCTATGAAGTACTATGTGCACAATGACTTCTCCTCCTAAATCGAGTCACGTTTCAATGGAAACGACAGGATTTAGTTTTGGGATACGAGTGTCTCCTTTCTGATGCACTGTTCCCACTTTACTACATCCTGCGCTCCCTCACATGAATAATTAACACAGAAATTGCGTCGCTAAGATATATTATGTGCTCAATGACTTCTCCTCCTAAATCAAGTCACATTTCAATGGAAACGACAGGATTTAGTTGTGGGATACGAGTAACTCCTTTCTGATGCACTATTCATTCTTTACCGCAACGCTCGCTCCCTCACACGAATAATTAACACAGAAATTGCGTCGCTATGAAATACTATGTGCTCAATGACTTCTCCTCCTAAATCGAGTCACGTTTCAATGGAAACGACAGGATTTAGTTTTGGGATACGAGTATCTCCTTTCCGATGCACTGTTCCCACTTTACTACATCCATCGCTCAATCACATGAATAATTAACTCAGAAATTGCGTCGCTATGAAATATTATGTGCTCAATGACTTCTCCTCCTAAATCGAGTCACGTTTCAATGGAAACGACAGGATTTAGTTTTGGGATACGAGTATCTCCTTTCCGATGCACTGTTCCCACTTTACTACATCCCTCGCTACCTCACATGAATAATTAACACAGAAACTGCGTCGCTATGAAATACTATGTGCTCAATGACTTCTCCTCCTAAATCGAGTCACGTTTCAATGGAAACGAGAGGATTTAGATTTGGGATACGAGTATCTCCTTTCCGATGCACTGTTCCCACTTTACTACATCCTTCGCTCCCTCACATGATTAATTAACACAGAAATTGCGTCGCTATGAAATACTATGTGCTCAATGACTTCTCCTCCTAAATCGAGTCACGTTTCAATGGAAACGACAGGATTTAGTTTTGGAATACGAGTATCTCCTTTCCGATGCACTGTTCCCACTTTACTACATCCCTCGCTCCCTCACATGAATAATTAACACAGAAATTGCGTCGCTATAAAAAAACTATGTGCTCAATGACTTCTCCTCCTAAATCGAGACACGTTTCAATGGAAACGACAGGATTTAGTTTTGGGATACGAGTAACTCCTTTCCGATGCACTATTCATTCTTTACCTCAACGCTCGCTCCCTCACATTGACGAATTAACACAGAAATTGCGTCGCTATGAAATACTATGTGCTCAATGACTTCTCCTCCTAAATCGAGTCACGTTTCAATGGATACGACAGGATTTAGTTTTGGGATACGAGTATCTCCTTTCCGATGCACTGTTCCCACTTTACTACATCCCTCGCTCCCTCACATGAATAATTAACACAGAAATTGCGTCGCTATGAAATACTATGTGCTCAATGACTTCTCCTCCTAAATCGAGTCACGTTTCAATGGAAACGACAGGATTTAGTTTTGGGATACGAGTATCTCCTTTACGATGCATTGTTCCCACTTTACTACATCCCTCGCTCCCTCACATGAATAATTAACACAGAAATTGCGTCGCTATGAAGTACTATGTGCTCAATGACTTCTCCTCCTAAATCGAGTCACGTCTCAATGGAAACGACAGGATTTAGTTTTGGGATACGAGTGTCTCCTTTCTGATGCACTGTTCCCACTTTACTACATCCTGCGCTCCCTCACATTAATAATTAACACAGAAATTGCGTCGCTATAATATACTATGCGCTCAATGACTTCTCCTCCTAATTCGAGTCACGTTTCAATGGAAACGACAGGATTTAGTTTTGGGATACGAGTATCTCCTTTCCGATGCACTGTTCCCACTTTACTACTTCCCTCGCTCCCTCACATGATTAATTAACACAGAAATTGCGTCGCTATGAAATACTATGTGCTCAATGACTTCTCCTCCTAAATCGAGTCACGTTTCAATGGTTACGACAGGATTTAGCTTTGGGATACGAGTATCTCCTTTCCGATGCACTGTTCCCACTTTACTACTTCCCTCGCTCCCTCACATGATTAATTAACACAGAAATTGCGTCGCTATGAAATACTATGTGCTGAAGACTTCTCCTCCTAATTCGAGTCACGTTTCAATGGAAACGACAGGATTTAGTTTTGGGATACGTGTATCTCCTTTCCGATGCACTGTTCCCACTTTACTACTTCCCTCGCTCCCTCACATGATTAATTAACACAGAAATTGCGTCGCTATGAAATACTATGTGCTCAATGACTTCTCCTCCTAAATCGAGTCACGTTTCAATGGATACGACAGGATTTAGTTTTGGGATACGAGTATCTCCTTTCCGATGCACTGTTCCCACTTTACTACTTCCCTCGCTCCCTCACATGATTAATTAACACAGAAATTGCGTCGCTATGAAATACTATGTGCTCAATGACTTCTCCTCCTAATTCGAGTCACGTTTCAATGGAAACGACAGGATTTAGTCTTGGGATACGAGTATCTCCTTTCCGATGCGCTGTTCCCACTTTACTACTTCCCTCGCTCCCTCACATGATTAATTAACACAGAAATTGCGTCGCTATGAAATACTATGTGCTCAATGACTTCTCCTCCTAAATCGAGCCACGTTTCAATGGAAACGACAGGATTTAGTTTTGGGATACGAGCAACTCCTTTCCGATGCACTATTCATTCTTTACCTCAACGCTCGCTCCCTCACATTGACGAATTAACACAGAAATTGCGTCGCTATGAAACACTATGTGTTCTATGACTTCTCCTTCTAAATCGTGTAACGCTTCTATGGAAACGACAGGATTGAGTTTTGGGACACGAGTATCTCCTTTCCGATGCACTGTTCTCACTTTACTACATCCCTCGCTCCCTCACATGAATAATTAACAGAGAAATTGCGTCGCTATGAAATACTATGTGCTCAATGACTTCTCCTCCTAAATCGAGTCACGTTTCTATGGAAACGACAGGATTTAGTTTTGGGATACGAGTAACTCCTTTCCGATGCACTATTCATTCTTTACCTCAACGCTCGCTCCCTAACATTGACGAATTAACACAGAAATTGCGTCGCTATGAAATACTATGGGTTCTATGACTTCTCCTTCTTAATCGTGTAACGTTTCTATGGAAACGACAGGATTGAGTTTTGTGACACGAGTATCTCTTTTCCGATGCACTGTTCCCACTGTACTACATCCCTCGCTCCCTCACATGAATAATTAACACAGAAATTGCGTCGCTATGAAATACTATATGCTCAATGACTTCTCCCCCTAAATCGAGTCATGTTTCAATGGAAACCACAGGATTTAGTTTTGGGATACGAGTATCTCCTTTCCGATGCACTGTTCCCACTTTACTTCATCCCTCGCTGCCTCACATGAATAATTAACACAGAAATTGCGTCGCTATGAAATATTATGTGCTCAATGACTTCACCTACTAAATCGAGTCACGTTTCAATGGAAGCGACAGGATTTAGTTTTGGGATACGAGTAACTCCTTTCCGATGCACTATTCATTCTTTACCTCAACGCTCGCTCCCTCACATGAATAATTAACACAGAAATTGCGTCGCTATGAAATACTATGTGCTCAATGACTTCTCCTCCTAAATCGAGTCACGTTTCAATGGAAACGTCAGGATTTAATTTTGGGATACGAGTATCTCCTTTTCGATGCACTGTTCCCACTTTACTACATCCCTCTCTCCCTGACATGAATAATTAACACAGAAATTGCGTCGCAATGAAATACTATGTGCTCAATGACTTCTCCACCTAAATCGAGTCACGTTTCAATGGAAACGACAGGATTTAGTTTTGGGATATGAGTAACTCCTTTCCGATGCACTATTCATTCTTTACCTCAACGCTCGCTCCCTCACATGAATAATTAACACAGAAATTGCGTCGCTATGAAATACTATGTGCTCAATGACTTCTCCTCCTAAATCGAGTCACGTTCAATGGAAACGACAGGATTTAGTTTTGGGATACGAGTATCTCCTTTCCGATGCACTGTTCCCTCTTTACTACATCCTTCGCTCCCTCACATGAATAATTAACACAGAAATTGCGTCGCTATGAAATACTATGTGCTCAATGACTTCTCCTCCTAAATCGAGTCACGTTTCAATGGAAACGACAGGATTGAGTTTTGGGACGCGAGTATCTCCTTTCCGATGCACTGTTCCCACTTTACTACATCCCTCGCTCCCTCACATGAACAATTGACACAGAAATTGCGTCGCTATGAAATTCTATGTGCTCAATGTCTCCTCCTCCTAAATCGAGTCACGTTTCAATGGAAACAACAGGATTTAGTTTTGGGATACGAGTATCTCCTTTCCGATGCACTGTTCCCACTTTACTACATCCCTCGCTCCCTCACATGAATAATTAACACAGAAATTGCGTCGCTATGAAATACTATGTGCTCAATGACTTCTCCTCCTAAATCGAGTCACGTTTCAATGGAAACGACAGGTTTTAGTTTTGGGATACGAGTATCTCCTTTACGATGCATTGTTCCCACTTTACTACATCCCTCGCTCCCTCACATGAATAATTAACACAGAAATTTCGTCGCTATTAAGTACTATGTGCACAATGACTTCTCCTCCTAAATCGAGTCACGTTTCAATGGAAACGACAGGAATTATTTTTTGGGATACGAGTGTCTCCTTTCTGATGCACTGTTCCCACTTTACTACATCCTGCGCTCCCTCACATGAATAATTAACACAGAAATTGCGTCGCTAAGAAATATTATGTGCTCAATGACTTCTCCTCCTAAATCAAGTCACATTTCAATGGAAACGACAGGATTTAGTTGTGGGATACGAGTAACTCCTTTCCGATGCACTATTCATTCTTTACCGCAACGCTCGCTCCCTCACACGAATAATTAACACAGAAATTGCGTCGCTATGAAATACTATGTGCTCAATGACTTCTCCTCCTAAATCGAGTCACGTTTCAATGGAAACGACAGGATTTAGTTTTGGGATACGAGTATCTCCTTTCCGATGCACTGTTCCCACTTTACTACATCCATCGCTCAATCACATGAATAATTAACTCAGAAATTGCGTCGCTATGAAATATTATGTGCTCAATGACTTCTCCTCCTAAATCGAGTCACGTTTCAATGGAAACGACAGGATTTAGTTTTGGGATACGAGTATCTCCTTTCCGATGCACTGTTCCCACTTTACTACATCCCTCGCTCCCTCACATGAATAATTAACACAGAAATTGCGTCGCCATGAAATACTATGTGCTCAATGACTTCTCCTCCTAAATCGAGTCACGTTTCAATGGAAACGAGAGGATTTAGTTTTGGGATACGAGTATCTCCTTTCCGATGCACTGTTCCCACTTTACTACATCCTTCGCTCCCTCACATGATTAATTGACACAGAAATTGCGTCGCTATGAAATACTATGTGCTCAATGACTTCTCCTCCTAAATCGAGTCACGTTTCAATGGAAACGACAGGATTTAGTTTTGGAATACGAGTATCTCCTTTCCGATGCACTGTTCCCACTTTACTACATCCCTCGCTCCCTCACATGAATAATTAACACAGAAATTGCGTCGCTATAAAAAACTATGTGCTCAATGACTTCTCCTCCTAAATCGAGACACGTTTCAATGGAAACGACAGGATTTAGTTTTGGGATACGAGTAACTCCTTTCCGATGCACTATTCATTCTTTACCTCAACGCTCGCTCCCTCACATTGACGAATTAACACAGAAATTGCGTCGCTATGAAATACTATGTGCTCAATGACTTCTCCTCCTAAATCGAGTCACGTTTCAATGGATACGACAGGATTTAGTTTTGGGATACGAGTATCTCCTTTCCGATGCACTGTTCCCACTTTACTACATCCCTCGCTCCCTCACATTAATAATTAACACAGAAATTGCGTCGCTATGAAATACTATGCGCTCAATGACTTCTCCTCCTATATCGAGTTATGTTTCAATGGAAACGACAGGATTTAGATTTGGGATACGAGTATCTCCTTTCCGATGCACTGTTCCCACTTTACTACATCCCTCGCTCCCTCACATGAATAATTAACACAGACATTGCGTCGCTATGAAATACTATGTGCTCAATGACTTCTCCTCCTAATTCGAGTCACGTTTCAATGGAAACGACAGGATTTAGTTTTGGGATACGAGAATCTCCTTTCCGATGCACTGTTCCCACTTTACTACATCCCTCGCTCCCTCACATGATTAATTAACACAGAAATTGCGTCGCTATGAAATACTATGTGCTCAATGACTTCTCCTCCTAAATCGAGTCACGTTTCAATGGATACGACAGGATTTAGTTTTGGGATACGAGTATCTCCATTCCGATGCACTGTTCCCACTTTACTACATCCCTCGTTCCCTCACATAAATAATTAACACAGAAATTGCGTCGCTATGAAATACTATGTGCTCAATGACTTCTCCTCCTAAATCGAGTCACGTTTCAATGGAAACGACAGGATTTAGTTTTGGAATACGAGTATCTCCTTTCCGATGCACTGTTCCCACTTTACTACATCCCTCGCTCCCACCCATGAATAATTAACACAGAAATTGCGTCGCTATGAAATACTATGTGCTCAATGACTTCTCCTCCTAAATCGAGTCACGTTTCAATGGAAACGACAGGATTTAGTTTTGGAATACGAGCAACTCCTTTCCGATGCACTATTCATTCTTTACCTCAACGCTCGCTCCCTCACATTGACGAATTAACACAGAAATTGCGTCGCTATGAAACACTATGTGTTCTATGACTTCTCCTTCTAAATCGTGTAACGCTTCTATGGAAACGACAGGATTGAGTTTTGGGACACGAGTATCTCCTTTCCGATGTACTGTTCCCACTTTACTACATCCCTCGCTCCCTCACATGAATAATTAACAGAGAAATTGCGTCGCTATGAAATACTATGTGCTCAATGACTTCTCCTCCTAAATCGAGTCACGTTTCTATGGAAACGACCGGATTTAGTTTTGGGATACGAGTAACTCCTTTCCGATGCACTATTCATTCTTTACCTCAACGCTCGCTCCCTAACATTGACGAATTAACACAGAAATTGCGTCGCTATGAAATACTATGGGTTCTATGACTTCTCCTTCTTAATCGTGTAACGTTTCTATGGAAACGACAGGATTGAGTTTTGTGACACGAGTATCTCTTTTCCGATGCACTGTTCCCACTGTACTACATCCCTCGCTCCCTCACATGAATAATTAACACACAAATTGCGTCGCTATGAAATACTATGTGCTCAATGACTTCTCCCCCTAAATCGAGTCACGTTTCAATGGAAACCACAGGATTTAGTTTTGGGATACGAGTATCTCCTTTCCGATGGACTGTTCCCACTTTACTTCATCCCTCGCTCCCTCACATGAATAATTAACACAGAAATTGCGTCGCTATGAAATATTATGTGCTCAATGACTTCACCTACTAAATCGAGTCACGTTTCAATGGAAGCGACAGGATTTAGTTTTGGGATACGAGTAACACCTTTCCGATGCACTATTCATTCTTTACCTCAACGCTCGCTCCCTCACATGAATAATTAACACAGAAATTGCGTCGCTATGAAATACTATGTGCTCAATGACATCTCCTCCTAAATCGAGTCACGTTTCAATGGAAACGTCAGGATTTAGTTTTGGGATACGAGTATCTCCTTTTCGATGCACTGTTCCCAATTTACTACATCCCTCTCTCCCTGACATGAATAATTAACACAGAAATTGCGTCGCAATGAAATACTATGTGCTCAATGACTTCTCCTCCTAAATCGAGTCACGTTTCAATGGAAACGACAGGATTTAGTTTTGGGATACGAGTAACTCCTTTCCGATGCACTATTCATTCTTTACCTCAACGCTCGCTCCCTCACATGAATAATTAACACAGAAATTGCGTCGCTATGAAATACTATGTGCTCAATGACTTCTCCTCCTAAATCGAGTCACGTTCAATGGAAACGACAGGATTTAGTTTTGGGATACGAGTATCTCCTTTCCGATGCACTGTTCCCTCTTTACTACATCCCTCGCTCCCTCACATGAATAATTAACACAGAAATTGCGTCGCTATGAAATACTATGTGCTCAATGACTTCTCCTCCTAAATCGACTCACGTTTCAATGGAAACGACAGGATTGAGTTTTGGGACACGAGTATCTCCTTTCCGATGCACTGTTCCCACTTTACTACATCCCTCGCTCCCTCACATGAACAATTGACACAGAAATTGCGTCGCTATGAAATTCTATGTGCTCAATGTCTTCTCCTCCTAAATCGAGTCACGTTTCAATGGAAACAACAGGATTTAGTTTTGGGATACGAGTATCTCCTTTCCGAAGCACTGTTCCCACTTTACTACATCCCTCGCTCCCTCAAATGAATAATTAACACAGAAATTGCGTCGCTATGAAATACTATGTGCTCAATGACTTCTCCTCCTAAATCGAGTCACGTTTCAATGGAAACGACAGGATTTAGTTTTGGGATACGAGTATCTCCTTTACGATGCATTGTTCCCACTTTACTACATCTCTCGCTCCCTCACATGAATAATTAACACAGAAATTGCGTCGCTATGAAGTACTATGTGCACAATGACTTCTCCTCCTAAATCGAGTCACGTTTCAATGGAAACGACAGGATTTAGTTTTGGGATACGAGTGTCTCCTTTCTGATGCACTGTTCCCACTTTACTACATCCTGCGCTCCCTCACATGAATAATTAACACAGAAATTGCGTCGCTAAGAAATATTATGTGCTCAATGACTTCTCCTCCTAAATCAAGTCACATTTCAATGGAAACGACAGGATTTAGTTGTGGGATACGAGTAACTCCTTTCCGATGCGCTATTCATTCTTTACCGCAACGCTCGCTCCCTCACACGAATAATTAACACAGAAATTGCGTCGCTATGAAATACTATGTGCTCAATGACTTCTCCTCCTAAATCGAGTCACGTTTCAATGGAAACGACAGGATTTAGTTTTGGGATACGAGTATCTCCTTTCCGATGCACTGTTCCCACTTTACTACATCCATCGTTCAATCACATGAATAATTAACTCAGAAATTGCGTCGCTATGAAATATTATGTGCTCAATGACTTCTCCTCCTAAATCGAGTCACGTTTCAATGGAAACGACAGGATTTAGTTTTGGGATACGAGTATCTCCTTTCCGATGCACTGTTCCCACTTTACTACATCCCTCGCTCCCTCACATGAATAATTAACACAGACATTGCGTCGCTATAAAAAACTATGTGCTCAATGACTTCTCCTCCTAAATCGAGACACGTTTCAATGGAAACGACAGGATTTAGTTTTGGGATACGAGTAACTCCTTTCCGATGCACTGTTCCCACTTTACTACATCCCTCGCTCTCTCACATGATTAATTAACACAGAAATTGCGTCGCTATGAAATACTATGTGCTCAATGACTTCTCCTCCTAAATCGAGTCACGTTTCAATGGATACGACAGGATTTAGTTTTGGGATACGAGTATCTCCTTTCCGATGCACTGTTCCCACTTTACTACATCCCTCGCTCCCTCACATAAATAATTAACACAGAAATTGCGTCGCTATGAAATACTATGCGCTCAATGACTTCTCCTCCTATATCGAGTTATGTTTCAATGGAAACGACAGGATTTAGATTTGGGATACGAGTATCTCCTTTCCGATGCACTGTTCCCACTTTACTACATCCCTCGCTCCCTCACATGAATAATTAACACAGACATTGCGTCGCTATGAAATACTATGTGCTCAATGACTTCTCCTCCTAATTCGAGTCACGTTTCAATGGAAACGACAGGATTTAGTTTTGGGATACGAATATCTCCTTTCCGATGCACTGTTCCCACTTTACTACATCCCTCGCTCTCTCACATGATTAATTAACACAGAAATTGCGTCGCTATGAAATACTATGTGCTCAATGACTTCTCCTCCTAAATCGAGTCACGTTTCAATGGATACGACAGGATTTAGTTTTGGGATACGAGTATCTCCATTCCGATGCACTGTTCCCACTTTACTACATCCCTCGTTCCCTCACATAAATAATTAACACAGAAATTGCGTCGCTATGAAATACTATGTGCTCAATGACTTCTCCTCCTAAATCGAGTCACGTTTCAATGGAAACGACAGGATTTAGTTTTGGAATACGAGTATCTCCTTTCCGATGCACTGTTCCCACTTTACTACATCCCTCGCTCCCACCCATGAATAATTAACACAGAAATTGCGTCGCTATGAAATACTATGTGCTCAATGACTTCTCCTCCTAAATCGAGTCACGTTTCAATGGAAACGACAGGATTTAGTTTTGGAATACGAGCAACTCCTTTCCGATGCACTATTCATTCTTTACCTCAACGCTCGCTCCCTCACATTGACGAATTAACACAGAAATTGCGTCGCTATGAAACACTATGGGTTCTATGACTTCTCCTTCTAAATCGTGTAACGCTTCTATGGAAACGACAGGATTGAGTTTTGGGACACGAGTATCTCCTTTCCGATGCACTGTTCCCACTTTACTACATCCCTCGCTCCCTCACATGAATAATTAACAGAGAAATTGCGTCGCTATGAAATACTATGTGCTCAATGACTTCTCCTCCTAAATCGAGTCACGTTTCTATGGAAACGACCGGATTTAGTTTTGGGATACGAGTAACTCCTTTCCGATGCACTATTCATTCTTTACCTCAACGCTCGCTCCCTAACATTGACGAATTAACACAGAAATTCCGTCGCTATGAAATACTATGGGTTCTATGACTTCTCCTTCTTAATCGTGTAACGTTTCTGTGGAAACGACAGGATTGAGTTTTGTGACACGAGTATCTCTTTTCCGATGCACTGTTCCCACTGTACTACATCCCTCGCTCCCTCACATGAATAATTAACACAGAAATTGCGTCGCTATGAAATACTATGTGCTCAATGACATCTCCTCCTAAATCGAGTCACGTTTCAATGGAAACGTCAGGATTTAGTTTTGGGATACGAGTATCTCCTTTTCGATGCACTGTTCCCACTTTACTACATCCCTCTCTCCCTGACATGAATAATTAACACAGAAATTGCGTCGCAATGAAATACTATGTGCTCAATGACTTCTCCTCCTAAATCGAGTCACGTTTCAATGGAAACGACAGGATTTAGTTTTGGGTTACGAGTAACTCCTTTCCGATGCACTATTCATTCTTTACCTCAACGCTCGCTCCCTCACATGAATAATTAACACAGAAATTGCGTCGCTATGAAATACAATGTGCTCAATGACTTCTCCTCCTAAATCGAGTCACGTTCAATGGAAACGACAGGATTTAGTTTTGGGATACGAGTATCTCCTTTCCGATGCACTGTTCCCTCTTTACTACATCCCTCGCTCCCTCACATGAATAATTAACACAGAAATTGCGTCGCTATGAAATACTATGTGCTCAATGACTTCTCCTCCTAAATCGACTCACGTTTCAATGGAAACGACAGGATTGAGTTTTGGGACACGAGTATCTCCTTTCCGATGCACTGTTCCCACTTTACTACATCCCTCGCTCCCTCACATGAACAATTGACACAGAAATTGCGTCGCTATGAAATTCTATGTGCTCAATGTCTTCTCCTCCTAAATCGAGTCACGTTTCAATGGAAACAACAGGATTTAGTTTTGGGATACGAGTATCTCCTTTCCGAAGCACTGTTCCCACTTTACTACATCCCTCGCTCCCTCAAATGAATTATTAACACAGAAATTGCGTCGCTATGAAATACTATGTGCTCAATGACTTCTCCTCCTAAATCGAGTCACGTTTCAATGGAAACGACAGGATTTAGTTTTGGGATACGAGTATCTCCTTTACGATGCATTGTTCCCACTTTACTACATCCCTCGCTCCCTCACATGAATAATTAACACAGAAATTGCGTCGCTATGAAGTACTATGTGCACAATGACTTCTCCTCCTAAATCGAGTCACGTTTCAATGGAAACGACAGGATTTAGTTTTGGGATACGAGTGTCTCCTTTCTGATGCACTGTTCCCACTTTACTACATCCTGCGCTCCCTCACATGAATAATTAACACAGAAATTGCGTCGCTAAGAAATATTATGTGCTCAATGACTTCTCCTCCGAAATCAAGTCACATTTCAATGGAAACGACAGGATTTAGTTGTGGGATACGAGTAACTCCTTTCCGATGCACTATTCATTCTTTACCGCAACGCTCGCTCCCTCACACGAATAATTAACACAGAAATTGCGTCGCTATGAAATACTATGTGCTCAATGACTTCTCCTCCTAAATCGAGTCACGTTTCAATGGAAACGACAGGATTTAGTTTTGGGATACGAGTATCTCCTTTCCGATGCACTGTTCCCACTTTACTACATCCATCGTTCAATCACATGAATAATTAACTCAGAAATTGCGTCGCTATGAAATATTATGTGCTCAATGACTTCTCCTCATAAATCGAGTCACGTTTCAATGGAAACGACAGGATTTAGTTTTGGGATACGAGTATCTCCTTTCCGATGCACTGTTCCCACTTTACTACATCCCTCGCTCCCTCACATGAATAATTAACACAGACATTGCGTCGCTATAAAAAACTATGTGCTCAATGACTTCTCCTCCTAAATCGAGACACGTTTCAATGGAAACGACAGGATTTAGTTTTGGGATACGAGTAACTCCTTTCCGATGCACTATTCATTCTTTACCTCAACGCTCGCTCCCTCACATTGACGAATTAACACAGAAATTGCGTCGCTATGAAATACTATGTGCTCAATGACTTGTCCTCCTAAATCGAGTCACGTTTCAATGGATACGACAGGATTTAGTTTTGGGATACGAGTATCTCCTTTCCGATGCACTGTTCCCACTTTACTACATCCCTCGCTCCCTCACATAAATAATTAACACAGAAATTGCGTCGCTATGAAATACTATGCGCTCAATGACTTCTCCTCCTATATCGAGTTATGTTTCAATGGAAACGACAGGATTTAGATTTGGGATACGAGTATCTCCTTTCCGATGCACTGTTCCCACTTTACTACATCCCTCGCTCCCTCACATGAATAATTAACACAGACATTGCGTCGCTATGAAATACTATGTGCTCAATGACTTCTCCTCCTAATTCGAGTCACGTTTCAATGGAAACGACAGGATTTAGTTTTGGGATACGAGTATCTCCTTTCCGATGCACTGTTCCCACTTTACTACATCCCTCGCTCTCTCACATGATTAATTAACACAGAAATTGCGTCGCTATGAAATACTATGTGCTCAATGACTTCTCCTCCTAAATCGAGTCACGTTTCAATGGATACGACAGGATTTAGTTTTGGGATACGAGTATCTCCATTCCGATGCACTGTTCCCACTTTACTACATCCCTCGTTCCCTCACATAAATAATTAACACAGAAATTGCGTCGCTATGAAATACTATGTGCTCAATGACTTCTCCTCCTAAATCGAGTCACGTTTCAATGGAAACGACAGGATTTAGTTTTGGAATACGAGTATCTCCTTTCCGATGCACTGTTCCCACTTTACTACATCCCTCGCTCCCACCCATGAATAATTAACACAGAAATTGCGTCGCTATGAAATACTATGTGCTCAATGACTTCTCCTCCTAAATCGAGTCACGTTTCAATGGAAACGACAGGATTTAGTTTTGGAATACGAGCAACTCCTTTCCGATGCACTATTCATTCTTTACCTCAACGCTCGCTCCCTCACATTGACGAATTAACACAGAAATTGCGTCGCTATGAAACACTATGGGTTCTATGACTTCTCCTTCTAAATCGTGTAACGCTTCTATGGAAACGACAGGATTGAGTTTTGGGACACGAGTATCTCCTTTCCGATGCACTGTTCCCACTTTACTACATCCCTCGCTCCCTCACATGAATAATTAACAGAGAAATTGCGTCGCTATGAAATACTATGTGCTCAATGACTTCTCCTCCTAAATCGAGTCACGTTTCTATGGAAACGACCGGATTTAGTTTTGGGATACGAGTAACTCCTTTCCGATGCACTATTCATTCTTTACCTCAACGCTCGCTCCCTAACATTGACGAATTAACACAGAAATTCCGTCGCTATGAAATACTATGGGTTCTATGACTTCTCCTTCTTAATCGTGTAACGTTTCTATGGAAACGACAGGATTGAGTTTTGTGACACGAGTATCTCTTTTCCGATGCACTGTTCCCACTGTACTACATCCCTCGCTCCCTCACATGAATAATTAACACAGAAATTGCGTCGCTATGAAATACTATGTGCTCAATGACTTCTTCCCCTAAATCGAGTCACGTTTCAATGGAAACCACAGGATTTAGTTTTGGGATACGAGTATCTCCTTTCCGATGGACTGTTCCCACTTTACTTCATCCCTCGCTCCCTCACATGAATAATTAACACAGAAATTGCATCGCTATGAAATATTATGTGCTCAATGACTTCACCTACTAAATCGAGTCACGTTTCAATGGAAGCGACAGGATTTAGTTTTGGGATACGAGTAACACCTTTCCGATGCACTATTCATTCTTTACCTCAACGCTCGCTCCCTCACATGAATAATTAACACAGAAATTGCGTCGCTATGAAATACTATGTGCTCAATGACATCTCCTCCTAAATCGAGTCACGTTTCAATGGAAACGTCAGGATTTAGTTTTGGGATACGAGTATCTCCTTTTCGATGCACTGTTCCCACTTTACTACATCCCTCTCTCCCTCACATGAATAATTAACACAGAAATTGCGTCGCAATGAAATACTATGTGCTCAATGACTTCTCCTCCTAAATCGAGTCACGTTTCAATGGAAACGACAGGATTTAGTTTTGGGATACGAGTAACTCCTTTCCGATGCACTATTCATTCTTTACCTCAACGCTCGCTCCCTCACATGAATAATTAACACAGAAATTGCGTCCCTATGAAATACTATGTGCTCAATGACTTCTCCTCCTAAATCGAGTCACGTTCAATGGAAACGACAGGATTTAGTTTTGGGATACGAGTATCTCCTTTCCGATGCACTGTTAACTCTTTACTACATCCCTCGCTCCCTCACATGAATAATTAACACAGAAATTGCGTCGCTATGAAATACTATGTGCTCAATGACTTCTCCTCCAAAATCGAGTCACGTTTCAATGGAAACGACAGGATTGAGTTTTGGGACACGAGTATCTCCTTTCCAATGCACTGTTCCCACTTTACTACATCCCTCGCTCCCTCACATGAACAATTGACACAGAAATTGCGTCGCTATGAAATTCTATGTGCTCAATGTCTTCTCCTCCTAAATCGAGTCACGTTTCAATGGAAACAACAGGATTTACTTTTGGGATACGAGTATCTCCTTTCCGATGCACTGTTCCCACTTTACTACATCCCTCGCTCCCTCACATCAATAATTAACACAGAAATTGCGTCGCTATGAAATACTATGTGCTCAATGACTTCTCCTCCTAAATCGAGTCACGTTTCAATGGAAACGACAGGATTTAGTTTTGGGATACGAGTATCTCCTTTCCGATGCATTGTTCTCACTTTACTACATCCCTCGCTCCCTCACATGAATAATTAACACAGAAATTGCGTCGCTATGAAGTACTATGTGCGCAATGACTTCTCCTCCTAAATCGAGTCACGTTTCAATGGAAACGACAGGATTTAGTTTTGGGATACGAGTATCTCCTTTCCGATGCACTGTTCCCACTTTACTACATCCCTCGCTCCCTCACATGAATAATTAACACAGAAATTGCGTCGCTATGAAATACTATGTGCTCAACGACTTCTCCTCCTAAATCGAGTCACGTTTCAATGGAAACGACAGGATTTAGTTTTGGGATACGAGTATCTCCTTTCCGATGCACTGTTCCCCCCTTTACTACATCCCTCGCTCCCACACATGAATAATTAACACAGAAATTGCGTCGCTATGAAATACTATGTGCTCAATGACTTCTCCTCCTAAATCGAGTCACGTTTCTATGGAAACGACAGGATTGAGTTTTGGGTTACGAGTATGTTCTTTCCCATGCACTGTTCCCACTTTACTACATCCCTCGCTCCCTCACATGAATAATTAACACAGAAATTGCGTCGCTATGAAATACTATGTGCTCAATGACTTCTCCTCCTAAATCGAGTCACGTTTCAATGGAAACGACAGGATTTAGTTTTGGGATACGAGTAGCTCCTTTCCGATGCTCTATTCATTCTTGACCTCAACGCTCGCTAGCTCACATTGACGAATTAACACAGAAATTGCGTCGCTATGGAATACTATGTGCTCAATGACTTCTCCTCCTAAATCGAGTCACGTTTCAATGGTAACAACAGGATTAATTTTGGGATGCGAGTATCTCCTTTCCGATGCCCTGTTCCCACTTTACTACATCCCTCGCTCCCTCACATGAATAATTAACACAGAAATTGCGTCGCTATGAAATACTATGTGCTCAATGACTTCTCCTCCTAAATCGAGTCACGTTTCAATGGAAACGACAGGATTTAGTTTTGGGATACGAGTGTCTCCTTTCTGATGCACTGTTCCCACTTTACTACATCCTGCGCTCCCTCACATGAATAATTAACACAGAAATTGCGTCGCTAAGAAATATAATGTGCTCAATGACTTCTCCTCCTAAATCAAGTCACATTTCAATGGAAACGACAGGATTTAGTTTTGGGATACGAGTAACTCCTTTCCGATGCACTATTCATTCTTTACCGCAACGCTCGCTCCCTCACACGAATTATTAACACAGAAATTGCGTCGCTATGAAATACTATGTGCTCAATGACTTCTCCTCCTAAATCGAGTCACGTCTCAATGGAAACGACAGGATTTAGTTTTGGGATACGAGTATCTCCTTTCCGATGCACTGTTCCCACTTTACTACATCCATCGCTCCCTCACATGAATAATGAACTCAGAAATTGCGTCACTATGAAATATTATGTGCTCAATGACTTCTCCTCCTAAATCGAGTCACGTTTCAATGGAAACGACAGGATTTAGTTTTGGGATACGAGTATCTCCTTTCCGATGCACTGTTCCCACTTTACTACATCCCTCGCTCCCTCACATGAATAATTAACACAGAAATTGCGTCGCTATGAAATACTATGTGCTCAATGACTTGTCCTCCTAAATCGAGTCACGTTTCAATGGAAACTACAGGATTTAGTTTTGGGATACGAGTATCTCCTTTCCGATGCACTGTTCCCACTTTACTACATCCCTCGCTCCCTCACATGAATAATTAACACAGAAATTGCGTCGCTATGAAATACCATGCGCTCAATGACTTCTCCTCCTAAATCGAGTCACGTTTCAATGGAAACGACAGGATTTAGATTTGGGATACGAGTATCTCCTTTCCGATGCACTGTTTCCACTTTACTACATCCCTCGCTCCCTCACATGAATAATTAACACTGACATTGCGTCGCTATGAGATACTATGTGCTCAATGACTTCTCCTCCTAAATCGAGTCACGTTTCAATGGAAACGAAACGATTTAGTTTTAGGATACGAGTATCTCCTTTCCGATGCACTGTTCCCACTTTACTACATCCCTCGCTCCCTCACATGATTAATTAACTCAGAAATTGCGTCGCTATGAAATACTATGTGCTCAATGACTTCTCCTCCTAAATCGAGTCACGTTTCAATGGAAACGACAGGATTTAGTTTTGGGATACGAGTATCTCCTTTCCGATGCACTGTTCCCACTTTACTACATCCCTCACTCCCTCACATGAATAATTAACACAGAAATTGCGTCGCTATGAAATACTATGTGCTCAATGACTTCACCTCCTAAATCGAGTCACGTTTCAATGGAAACGACAGGATTTAGTTTTGGGATACGAGTATCTCCTTTCCGATGCACTGTTCCCACTTTACTACATCCCTCGCTCCCTCACATGAATAATTAACACAGAAATTGCGTCGCTATGAAATACTATGCGCTCAATGACTTCTCCTCCTAAATAGAGTCACGTTTCAATGGAAACGACAGAATTTAGATTTGGGATACGAGTATCTCCTTTCCAATGCACTGTTCCCACTTTACTACATCCCTCGCTCCCTCACATGAATATATAACACAGACATTACGTCGCTATGAAATACTATGTGCTCAATGACTTCTCCTCCTAAATCGAGTCACGTTTCAATGGAAACGACAGGATTTAGTTTTGGGAAACGAGTATCTCCTTTCCGATGCACTGTTCCCACTTTACTACATCCCTCTCTCCCTCGCATGAATAATTAACACAGAAATTGCGTCGCTATGAAATACTATGTGCTCAATGACTTCTCCTCCTAAATCGAGTCACGTTTCAATGGAAACGACAGGATTTAGTTTTGGGATACGAGTAACTCCTTTCCGATGCACTATTCATTCTTTACCTCAACGCTCGCTCCCTCACATGAATAATTAACACAGAAATTGCGTCGCTATGAACTGCTATGTGCTCAATGACTTCTCCTCCTAAATCGAGTCACGTTCAATGGAAACGACAGGATTTAGTTTTGGGATACGAGTATCTCCTTTCCGATGCACTGTCCCCTCTTTACTACATCCCTCGCTCCCTCACATGAATAATTAACACAGAAATTGCGTCGCTATGAAATACTATGTGCTCAATGACTTCTCCTCCTAAATCGAGTCACGTTTCAATGGAAACGACAGGATTGAGTTTTGGGACACGAGTATCTCCTTTCCGATGCACTGTTCCCACTTTACTACATCCCTCGCTCCCTCACATGAACAATTAACACAGAAAGTGCGTCGCTATGAAATTCTATGTGCTCAATGTCTTCTCCTCCTAAATCGAGTCACGTTTCAATGGAAACAACAGGATTTAGTTTTGGGATACGAGTATCTCCTTTCCGATGCACTGTTCCCACTTTACTACATCCCTCGCTCCCTCACATGAATAATTAACACAGAAATTGCGTCGCTATGAAATACTATGTGCTCAATGACTTCTCCTCCTAAATCGAGTCACGTTCCAATGGAAACGACAGGATTGAGTTTTGGGATACGAGTATCTCCTTTCCGATGCCCTGTTCCCACTTTACTACATCCCTCGCTCCCTCACATGAATAATTAACGCAGAAATTGCGTCGCTATGAAGTACTATGTGCTCAATGACATCTCCTCCTAAATCGAGTCACGTTTCAATGGAAACGACAGGATTTAGTTTTGGGATACGAGTATCTCCTTTCCGATGCACTGTTCCCACTTTACTACATCCCTCGCTCCCTCACATGAATAATTAATACAGAAATTGCGTCGCTATGAAATACTATGTGCTCAATGACTTCTCCTCCTAAATCGAGTCACGTTTCAATGGAAACGACAGGATTTAGTTTTGGAATACTAGTATCTCCTTTCCGATAGACTGTTCCCTCTTTACTACATCCCTCCCTCCCTCACATGATTAATTAACACAGAAATTGCGTCGCTATGAAATACCATGTGCTCAATGACTTCTCCTCCTAAATCGAATCACGTTTCAATGGAAACGACAGGATTTAGTTTTGGGATACGAGTATCTCCTTTCCGATGCACTGTTCCCACTTTACTACATCCCTCACTCCCTCACATGAATAATTAACACAGAAATTGCGTCGCTATGAAATACTATGTGCTCAATGACTTCTCCTCCTAAATCGAGTCACGTTTCAATGGAAACGACAGGATTTAGTTTTGGGATACGAGAATCTCCTTTCCGATGCACTGTTCCCACTTTACTACATCCCTCGCTCCCTCACATGAATAATTAACACAGAAATTGTGTCGCTATGAAATACTATGTGCTCAATGACTTCTCCTCCTAAATCGAGTCACGTTTCAATGGAAACGACAGGATTTAGTTTTAGGATACGAGTATCTCCTTTCCGATGCACTGTTCCCACTTTACTACATCCCTCGCTCCCTCACATGATTAATTAACACAGAAATTGCGACGCTATGAAATACTATGTGCTCAATGACTTCTCCTCCTAAATCGAGTCACGTTTCAATGGAAACGACAGGATTTAGTTTTGGGATACGAGTATCTCCTTTCCGATGCACTGTTCCCACTTTACTACATCCCTCACTCCCTCACATGAATAATTAACACAGAAATTGCGTCGCTATGAAACGCTATGTGCTCAATGACTTCTCCTCCTAAATCGAGTCACGTTTCAATTTAAACGACAGGATTTAGTTTTGGGATACGAGTATCTCCTTTCCGATGCACTGTTCCCACTTTACTACATCCCTCGCTCCCTCACATGAATAATTAACACAGAAATTGCGTCCCTATGATATACTATGCGCTCAATGACTTCTCCTCCTAAATAGAGTCACGTTTCAATGGAAACGACAGAATTTAGATTTGGGATACGAGTATCTCATTTCCAATGCACTGTTCCCACTTTACTACATCCCTCGCTCCCTCACATGAATATATAACACAGACATTGCGTCGCTATGAAATACTATGTGCTCAATGACTTCTCCTCCTAAATCGAGTCACGTTTCAATGGAAACGACAGGATTTAGTTTTGGGAAACGAGTATCTCCTTTCCGATGCACTGTTCCCACTTTACTACATCCCTCTCTCCCTCACATGAATAATTAACACAGAAATTGCGTCGCTATGAAATACTATGTGCTCAATGACTTCTCCTCCTAAATCGAGTCACGTTTCAATGGAAACGACAGGATTTAGTTTTGGGATACGAGTAACTCCTTTCCGATGCACTATTCATTCTTTACCTCAACGCTCGCTCCCTCACATGAATAATTAACACAGAAATTGCGTCGCTATGAAATACTATGTGCTCAATGACTTCTCCTCCTAAATCGAGTCACGTTCCAATGGAAACGACAGGATTGAGTTTTGGGATACGAGTATCTCCTTTCCGATGCCCTGTTCCCACTTTACTACATCCCTCGCTCCCTCACATGAATAATTAACACAGAAATTGCGTCGCTATGAAGTACTATGTGCTCAATGACTTCTCCTCCTAAATCGAGTCACGTTTCAATGGGAACGACAGGATTTAGTTTTGGGATACGAGTATCTCCTTTCCGATGCACTGTTCCCACTTTACTACATCCCTCGCTCCCTCACATGAATAATTAACACAGAAATTGCGTCGCTATGAAATACTATGTGCTCAATGACTTCTCCTCCTAAATCGAGTCACGTTTCAATGGAAACGACAGGATTTAGTTTTGGGATACGAGTATCTCCTTTCCGATGCACTGTTCCCTCTTTACTACATCCCTCGCTCCCTCACATGAATAATTAACAAAGTAATTGCGTCGCTATGATATACTATGTGCTCAATGACTTCTCCTCCTAAATCGAGTCACGTTTCAATGGAAACGACAGGATTTAGTTTTGGGATACAAGTATCTCCTTTCCGATGCACTGTTCCCACTTTACTACACCCTCGCTCCCTCACATGAATAATTAACACAGAAATTGCGTCGCTATGAAATACTATGCGCTCAATGACTTCTCCTCCTAAATCGAGTCACGTTTCAATGGAAACGACAGGATTTAGATTTGGGATACGTGTATCTCCTTTCCAATGCACTGTTCCCACTTTACTACATCCCTCGCTCCCTCACATGAATAAATAACACAGACATTGCGTCGCTATGAAATACTATGTGCTCAAAGACTTCTCCTCCTAAATCGAGTCACGTTTCAATGGAAACGACAGGATTTAGTTTTCGGATACGAGTATCTCCTTTCCGATGCACTGTTCCCACTTTACTACATCCCTCGCTCCCTCACATGATTAATTAACACAGAAATTGCGTCGCTATGAAATACTATGTGCTCAATGACTTCTCCTCCTAAATCGAGTCACGTTTCAATGGAAACGTCAGGATTTAGTTTTGGGATACGAGTATCTCCTTTCCAATGCACTGTTCCCACTTTACTACATCCCTCGCTCCCTCACATGAATAATTAACACAGAAATTGCGTCGCTATGAAATACTATGTGCTCAATGACTTCTCCTCCTAAATCGAGTCACGTTTCAATGGAAACGACAGGATTTAGTTTTGGGATACGAGTAACTCCTTTCCGATGCACTATTCATTCTTTACCTCAACGCTCGCTCCCTCACATGAATAATTAACACAGAAATTGCGCCGCTATGAAATACTATGTGCTCAATGACTTCTCCTCCTAAATCGAGTCACGTTTCAATGGAAACGACAGGATTTAGTTTTGGAATACGAGTATCTCCTTTCCGATGCACTGTTCCCACTTTACTACATCCCTCGCTCCCTCACATGAATAATTAACACAGAAATTGCGTCGCTATGAAATACTATGTGCTCAATGACTTCTCCTCCTAAATCGAGTCACGTTTCAATGGAAACGACAGGATTTAGTTTTGGGATACGAGTAACTCCTTTCCGATGCACTATTCATTCTTTACCTCAACGCTCGCTCCCTCACATTGACGAATTAACACAGAAATTGCGTCGCTATGAAATACAATGGGTTCTATGACTTCTCCTTCTAAATCGTGTAACGTTTCTATGGAAACGACGGGATTGAGGTTTGTGACACGAGTATCTCCTTTCCGATTCACTGGTACCCACTTTACTACATCCCTCGCTCCCTCACACGAATAATTAACACAGAAATTGCGTCGCTATGAAATACTACGTGCTCAATGATTTCGCCTCCTAAATCGAGTCACGTTTCAATGGAAACGACAGGATTTAGTTTTGGGATACGAGTATCTCCTTTCCGATGCACTGTTCCCACTTTACTACATCCCTCGCTCCCTCACATGAATAATTAACACAGAAATTGCGTCGCTATGAAATACTATGCGCTCAATGACTTCTCCTCCTAAATCGAGTCACGTTTCAATGGAAACGACAGGATTTAGATTTGGGATACGAGTATCTCCATTAAAATGCACTGTTCCCACTTTACTACATCCCTCGCTCCCTGACATGAATAAATAACACAGACATTGCGTCGCTATGAAATACTATGTGCTCAATGAGTTCTCCTAAATCGAGTCACGTTTCAATGGAAACGACAGGATTTAGTTTTGGGATACGAGTATCTCCTTTCCGATGCACTGTTCCCACTTTACTACATCCCTCGCTCCCTCACATGATTAATTAACACAGAAATAGCGTCGCTATGAAATACTATGGGTTCTATGACTTCTCCTTCTAAATCGTGTAACGCTTCTATGGAAACGACAGAATTGAGTTTTGGGACACGAGTATCTCCTTTCCGATGCACTGTTCCCACTTTACTACATCCCTCGCTCCCTCACATGAATAATTAATACAGAAATTTCGTCGCTATGAAATACTATGTGCTCAATGACTTCTCCTCCTAAATCGAGTCACGTTTCTATGGAAACGACAGGATTTAGTTTTGGGATACGAGTAACTCCTTTCCGATGCACTATTCATTCTTTCCCTCAACGCTCGCTCCCTCACATGAATAATTAACACAGAAATTGCGTCCCTATGAAATACTATGTGCCCAATGACTTCTCCTCCTAAATCGAGTCACGTTTCAATGGAAACGTCAGGATTTAGTTTTGGGATACGAGTATCTCCTTTCCGATGCACTGTTCCCACTTTACTAGATCCCTCGCTCCCTCACATGAATAATTAACACAGACATTGCGTCGCTATGAAATACTATGTGCTCAATGACTTCTCCTCCTAAATCGAGTCACGTTTCAATGGAAACGACAGGATTTAGTTTTGGGAAACGAGTATCTCCTTTCCGATGCACTGTTCCCACTTTACTACATCCCTCTCTCCCTCACATGAATAATTAACACAGAAATTGCGTCGCTATGAAATACTATGTGCTCAATGACTTCTCCTCCTAAATCGAGTCACGTTTCAATGGAAACGACAGGATTTAGTTTTGGGATACGAGTAACTCCTTTCCGATGCACTATTCATTCTTTACCTCAACGCTCGCTCCCTCACATGAATAATTAACACAGAAATTGCGTCGCTATGAAATGCTATGTGCTCAATGACTTCTCCTCCTAAATCGAGTCACGTTTCAATGGAAACGACAGGATTTAGTTTTGGGATACGAGTATCTCCTTTCCGATGCACTGTTCCCTCTTTACTACATCCCTCGCTCCCTCACATGAATAATTAACACAGAAATTGCGTCGCTATGAAATACTATGTGCTCAATGACTTCTCCTCCTAAATCGAGTCACGTTGCAATGGAAACGACAGGATTTAGTTTTGGGACACGAGTATCTCCTTTCCGATGCACTGTTCCCACTTTACTACATCCCTCGCTCCCTCACATGAACAATTAACACAGAAATTGCGTCGCTATGAAATTCTATGTGCTCAATGTCTTCTCCTCCTAAATCGAGTCACGTTTCAATGGAAACAACAGGATTTAGTTTTGGGATACGAGTATCTCCTTTCCGATGCACTGTTCCCACTTTACTACATCCCTCGCTCCCTCACATGAATAATTAACACAGAAATTGCGTCGCTATGAAATACTATGCGCTCAATGACTTCTCCTCCTAAATCGAGTCACGTTTCAATGGAAACGACAGGATTTAGATTTGGGATACGAGTATCTCCATTAAAATGCACTGTTCCCACTTTACTACATCCATCGCTCCCTGACATGAATAAATAACACAGACATTGCGTCGCTATGAAATACTATGTGCTCAATGACTTCTCCTAAATCGAGTCACGTTTCAATGGAAACGACAGGATTTAGTTTTGGGATACGAGTATCTCCTTTCCGATGCACTGTTCCCACTTTACTACATCCCTCGCTCCCTCACATGAATAATTAATACAGAAATTTCGTCGCTATGAAATACTATGTGCTCAATGACTTCTCCTCCTAAATCGAGTCACGTTTCTATGGAAACGACAGGATTTAGTTTTGGGATACGAGTAACTCCTTTCCGATGCACTATTCATTCTTTCCCTCAACGCTCGCTCCCTCACATTGACGAATTAACACAAAAATTGCGTCGCTATGAAATACTATGGGTTCTATGACTTCCCTTCTAAATCGTGTAACGCTTCTATGGAAACGACAGGATTGAGTTTTGGGACACGAGTATCTTCTTTCCGATGCACTGTTCCCACTTTACTACATCCCTCGCTCCCTCACATGAATAATTAACACAGAAATTTCGTCGCTATGAAACACTATGTGCTCAATGACTTCTCCTCCTAAATCGAGTCACGTTTCTATGGAAACGACAGGATTTAGTTTTGGGATACGAGTAACTCCTTTCCGATGCACTATTCATTCTTTACCTCAACGCTCGCTCCCTCACATGAATAATTAACACAGAAATTGCGTCCCTATGAAATACTATGTGCCCAATGACTTCTCCTCCTAAATCGAGTCACGTTTCAATGGAAACGTCAGGATTTAGTTTTGGGATACGAGTATCTCCTTTCCGATGCACTGTTCCCACTTTACTAGATCCCTCGCTCCCTCACATGAATAATTAACACAGACATTGCGTCGCTATGAAATACTATGTGCTCAATGACTTCTCCTCCTAAATCGAGTCACGTTTCAATGGAAACGACAGGATTTAGTTTTGGGAAACGAGTATCTCCTTTCCGATGCACTGTTCCCACTTTACTACATCCCTCTCTCCCTCACATGAATAATTAACACAGAAATTGCGTCGCTATGAAATACTATGTGCTCAATGACTTCTCCTCCTAAATCGAGTCACGTTTCAATGGAAACGACAGGATTTAGTTTTGGGATACGAGTAACTCCTTTCCGATGCACTATTCATTCTTTACCTCAACGCTCGCTCCCTCACATGAATAATTAACACAGAAATTGCGTCGCTATGAAATGCTATGTGCTCAATGACTTCTCCTCCTAAATCGAGTGACGTTCAATGGAAACGACAGGATTTAGTTTTGGGATACGAGTATCTCCTTTCCGATGCACTGTTCCCTCTTTACTACATCCCTCGCTCCCTCACATGAATAATTAACACAGAAATTGCGTCGCTATGAAATACTATGTGCTCAATGACTTCTCCTCCTAAATCGAGTCACGTTGCAATGGAAACGAGAGGATTTAGTTTTGGGACACGAGTATCTCCTTTCCGATGCACTGTTCCCACTTTACTACATCCCTCGCTCCCTCACATGAACAATTAACACAGAAATTGCGTACTATGAAATTCTATGTGCTCAATGTCTTCTCCTCCTAAATCGAGTCACGTTTCAATGGAAACAACAGGATTTAGTTTTGGGATACGAGTATCTCCTTTCCGATGCACTGTTCCCACTTTACTACATCCCTCGCTCCCTTACATGAATAATTAACACAGAAATTGCGTCGCTATGAAATACTATGTGCTCAATGACTTCTCCTCCTAAATCGAGTCACGTTCCAATGGAAACGACAGGATTGAGTTTTGGGATACGAGTATCTCCTTTCCGATGCCCTGTTCCCACTTTACTACATCCCTCGCACCCTCACATGAATAATTAACACAGAAATTGCGTCGCTATGAAGTACTATGTGCTCAATGACTTCTCCTCCTAAATCGAGTCACGTTTCAATGGGAACGACAGGATTTAGTTTTGGGATACGAGTATCTCCTTTCCGATGCACTGTTCCCACTTTACTACATCCCTCGCTCCCTCACATGAATAATTAACACAGAAATTGCGTCGCTATGAAATACTATGTGCTCAATGACTTCTCCTCCTAAATCGAGTCACGTTTCAATGGAAACGACAGGATTTAGTTTTGGGATACGAGTATCTCCTTTCCGATGCACTGTTCCCTCTTTACTACATCCCTCGCTCCCTCACATGATTAATTAACACAGAAATTGCGTCGCTATGAAATACTATGTGCTCAATGACTTCTCCCCCTAAATCGAATCACGTTTCAATGGAAACGACAGGATTTAGTTTTGGGATACGAGTATCTCCTTTCCGATGCACTGTTCCCACTTTACTACATCCCTCACTCCCTCACATGAATAATTAACACAGAAATTGCGTCGCTATGAAATACTATGTGCTCAATGACTTCTCCTCCTAAATCGAGTCACGTTTCAATGGGAACGACAGGATTTAGTTTTGGGATACGAGTATCTCCTTTCCGATGCACTGTTCCCACTTTACTACATCCCTCGCTCCCTCACATGAATAATTAACACAGAAATTGCGTCGCTATGAAATACTATGTGCTCAATGACTTCTCCTCCTAAATCGAGTCACGTTTCAATGGAAACGACAGGATTTAGTTTTGGGATACGAGTATCTCCTTTCCGATGCACTGTTCCCTCTTTACTACATCCCTCGCTCCCTCACATGATTAATTAACACAGAAATTGCGTCGCTATGAAATACTATGTGCTCAATGACTTCTCCCCCTAAATCGAATCACGTTTCAATGGAAACGACAGGATTTAGTTTTGGGATACGAGTATCTCCTTTCCGATGCACTGTTCCCACTTTACTACATCCCTCACTCCCTCACATGAATAATTAACACAGAAATTGCGTCGCTATGAAATACTATGTGCTCAATGACTTCTCCTCCTAATTCGAGTCACGTTTCAATGGAAACGACAGGATTTAGTTTTGGGATACGAGAATCTCCTTTCCGATGCACTGTTCCCACTTTACTACATCCCTCGCTCCCTCACATGAATAATTAACACAGAAATTGCGTCGCTATGAAATACTATGCGCTCAATGACTTCTCCTCCTAAATCGAGTCACGTTTCAATGGAAACGACAGGATTTAGATTTGGGATACGAGTATCTCCATTAAAATGCACTGTTCCCACTTTACTACATCCATCGCTCCCTGACATGAATAAATAACACAGACATTGCGTCGCTATGAAATACTATGTGCTCAATGACTTCTCCTAAATCGAGTCACGTTTCAATGGAAACGACAGGATTTAGTTTTGGGATACGAGTATCTCCTTTCCGATGCACTGTTCCCACTTTACTACATCCCTCGCTCCCTCACATGAATAATTAATACAGAAATTTCGTCGCTATGAAATACTATGTGCTCAATGACTTCTCCTCCTAAATCGAGTCACGTTTCTATGGAAACGACAGGATTTAGTTTTGGGATACGAGTAACTCCTTTCCGATGCACTATTCATTCTTTCCCTCAACGCTCGCTCCCTCACATTGACGAATTAACACAAAAATTGCGTCGCTATGAAATACTATGGGTTCTATGACTTCCCTTCTAAATCGTGTAACGCTTCTATGGAAACGACAGGATTGAGTTTTGGGACACGAGTATCTTCTTTCCGATGCACTGTTCCCACTTTACTACATCCCTCGCTCCCTCACATGAATAATTAACACAGAAATTTCGTCGCTATGAAACACTATGTGCTCAATGACTTCTCCTCCTAAATCGAGTCACGTTTCTATGGAAACGACAGGATTTAGTTTTGGGATACGAGTAACTCCTTTCCGATGCACTATTCATTCTTTACCTCAACGCTCGCTCCCTCACATGAATAATTAACACAGAAATTGCGTCCCTATGAAATACTATGTGCCCAATGACTTCTCCTCCTAAATCGAGTCACGTTTCAATGGAAACGTCAGGATTTAGTTTTGGGATACGAGTATCTCCTTTCCGATGCACTGTTCCCACTTTACTAGATCCCTCGCTCCCTCACATGAATAATTAACACAGACATTGCGTCGCTATGAAATACTATGTGCTCAATGACTTCTCCTCCTAAATCGAGTCACGTTTCAATGGAAACGACAGGATTTAGTTTTGGGAAACGAGTATCTCCTTTCCGATGCACTGTTCCCACTTTACTACATCCCTCTCTCCCTCACGTGAATAATTAACACAGAAATTGCGTCGCTATGAAATACTATGTGCTCAATGACTTCTCCTCCTAAATCGAGTCACGTTTCAATGGAAACGACAGGATTTAGTTTTGGGATACGAGTAACTCCTTTCCGATGCACTATTCATTCTTTACCTCAACGCTCGCTCCCTCACATGAATAATTAACACAGAAATTGCGTCGCTATGAAATGCTATGTGCTCAATGACTTCTCCTCCTAAATCGAGTGACGTTCAATGGAAACGACAGGATTTAGTTTTGGGATACGAGTATCTCCTTTCCGATGCACTGTTCCCTCTTTACTACATCCCTCGCTCCCTCACATGAATAATTAACACAGAAATTGCGTCGCTATGAAATACTATGTGCTCAATGACTTCTCCTCCTAAATCGAGTCACGTTGCAATGGAAACGAGAGGATTTAGTTTTGGGACACGAGTATCTCCTTTCCGATGCACTGTTCCCACTTTACTACATCCCTCGCTCCCTCACATGAACAATTAACACAGAAATTGCGTACTATGAAATTCTATGTGCTCAATGTCTTCTCCTCCTAAATCGAGTCACGTTTCAATGGAAACAACAGGATTTAGTTTTGGGATACGAGTATCTCCTTTCCGATGCACTGTTCCCACTTTACTACATCCCTCGCTCCCTTACATGAATAATTAACACAGAAATTGCGTCGCTATGAAATACTATGTGCTCAATGACTTCTCCTCCTAAATCGAGTCACGTTCCAATGGAAACGACAGGATTGAGTTTTGGGATACGAGTATCTCCTTTCCGATGCCCTGTTCCCACTTTACTACATCCCTCGCTCCCTCACATGAATAATTAACACAGAAATTGCGTCGCTATGAAGTACTATGTGCTCAATGACTTCTCCTCCTAAATCGAGTCACGTTTCAATGGGAACGACAGGATTTAGTTTTGGGATACGAGTATCTCCTTTCCGATGCACTGTTCCCACTTTACTACATCCCTCGCTCCCTCACATGAATAATTAACACAGAAATTGCGTCGCTATGAAATACTATGTGCTCAATGACTTCTCCTCCTAAATCGAGTCACGTTTCAATGGAAACGACAGGATTTAGTTTTGGGATACGAGTATCTCCTTTCCGATGCACTGTTCCCTCTTTACTACATCCCTCGCTCCCTCACATGATTGATTAACACAGAAATTGCGTCGCTATGAAATACTATGTGCTCAATGACTTCTCCCCCTAAATCGAATCACGTTTCAATGGAAACGACAGGATTTAGTTTTGGGATACGAGTATCTCCTTTCCGATGCACTGTTCCCACTTTACTACATCCCTCACTCCCTCACATGAATAATTAACACAGAAATTGCGTCGCTATGAAATACTATGTGCTCAATGACTTCTCCTCCTAATTCGAGTCACGTTTCAATGGAAACGACAGGATTTAGTTTTGGGATACGAGAATCTCCTTTCCGATGCACTGTTCCCACTTTACTACATCCCTCGCTCCCTCACATGAATAATTAACACAGAAATTGCGTCGCTATGAAATACTATGCGCTCAATGACTTCTCCTCCTAAATAGAGTCACGTTTCAATGGAAACGACAGTATTTAGATTTGGGATACGAGTATCTCCTTTCCATTGCACTGTTCCCACTTTACTACATCCCTCGCTCCCTCACATGAATATATAACACAGACATTGCGTCGCTATGAAATACTATGTGCTCAATGACTTCTCCTCCTAAATCGAGTCACGTTTCAATGGAAACGACAGGATTTAGTTTTGGGAAACGAGTATCTCCTTTCCGATACACTGTTCCCACTTTACTACATCCCTCTCTCCCTCACATGAATAATTAACACAGAAATTGCGTCGCTATGAAATACTATGTGCTCAATGACTTCTCCTCCTAAATCGAGTCACGTTTCAATTGAAACGACAGGATTTAGTTTTGGGATATGAGTAACTCCTTTCCGATGCACTATTCATTCTTTACCTCAGCGCTCGCTCCCTCACATGAATAATTAACACAGAAATTGCGTCGCTATGAAATGCTATGTGCTCAATGACTTCTCCTCATAAATCGAGTCACGTTCAATGGAAACGACAGGATTTAGTTTTGGGATACGAGTATCTCCTTTCCGATGCACTGTTCCCTCTTTACTACATCCCTCGCTCCCTCACATGAATAATTAACACAGAAATTGCGTCGTTATGAAATACTATGTGCTCAATGACTTCTCCTCCTAAATCGAGTCACGTTTCAATGGAAACGACAGGATTGAGTTTTGGGACACGAGTATCTCCTTTCCGATGCACTGTTCCCACTTTACTACATCCCTCGCTCCCTCACGTGAACAATTAACACAGAAATTGCGTCGCTATGAAATTCTATGTGCTCAATGTCTTCTCCTCCTAAATCGAGTCTCGTTTCAATGGAAACAACAGGATTTAGTTTTGGGATACGAGTATCTCCTTTCCGATGCACTGTTCCCACTTTACTACATCCCTCGCTCCCTCACATGAATAATTAACACAGAAATTGCGTCGCTATGAAATACTATGTGCTCAATGACTTCTCCACCTAAATCGAGTCACGTTCCAATGGAAACGACAGGATTGAGTTTTGGGATACGAGTATCTCCTTTCCGATGCCCTGTTCCCACTTTACTACATCCCTCGCTCCCTCACGTGAATAATTAACACAGAAATTGCGTCGCTATGAAGTACTATGTGCTCAATGACTTCTCCTCCTAAATCGAGTCACGTTTCAATGGAAACGACAGGATTTAGTTTTGGGATACGAGTATCTCCTTTCCGATGCACTGTTCCCACTTTACTACATCCCTCGCTCCCTCACATGAATAATTAACACAGAAATTGCGTCGCTATGAAATACTATGTGCTCAATGACTTTTCCTCCTAAATCGAGTCACGTTTCAATGGAATCGACAGGATTTAGTTTTGGGATACGAGTATCTCCTTTCCGATGCACTGTTCCCACTTTACTACATCCCTCGCTCCCACACATGAATAATTAACACAGAAATTGCGTCGCTATGAAATACTATATGCTCAATGACTTCTCCTCCTAAATCAAGTCACGTTTGTATGGAAACGACAGGATTGAGTTTTGGGATACGAGTATGTCCTTTCCGATGCACTGTTCCCACTTTACTACATCCCTCGCTTCCTCACATGAATAATTAACACAGAAATTGCGTCGCTATGAAATACTATGTGCTTAATGACTTCTCCTCCTAAATCGAGTCACGTTTCAATGGAAACGACAGGATTTAGTTTTGGAATACGAGTAGCTCCTTTCCGATGCTCTATTCATTCTTTACCTCAACGCTCGCTCCCTCACATTGACGAATTAACACAGAAATTGCGTCGCTATGAAATACTATGGGTTCTATGACTTCTCCTTCTAAATCGTGTAATGTTTCTATGGAAACGATAGGATTGAGTTTAGGGACACGAGTATCTCCTTTCCGATGCACTGTTCCCACTTTACTACATCCCTCGCTCCCCCACATGAATAATTAACACAGAAATTGCGTCGCTATGGAATACTATGTGCTCAATGACTTCTCCTCCTAAATCGAGTCACATTTCAATGGAAACGACAGGATTTAGTTTTGGGATACGAGTAACTCCTTTCCGATGCACTATTCATTCTTTACCGCAACGCTCGCTCCCTCACATGAATAATTAACACAGACATTGCGTCGCTATGAAATACTATGTGCTCAATGACTTCTCCTCCTAAATCGAGTCACGTTTCAATGGAAACGACAGGATTTAGTTTTAGGATACGAGTATCTCCTTTCCGATGCACTGTTCCCACTTTACTACATCCCTCGCTCCCTCACATGATTAATTAACACAGAAATTGCGTCGCTATGAAATACTATGTGCTCAATGATTTCTCCTCCTAAATCGAGTCACGTTTCAATGGATACGACAGGATTTAGTTTTGGGATACGAGTATCTCCTTTCCGATGCACTGTTCCCACTTTACTACATCCCTCGCTCCCTCACATGAATAATTAACAAAGTAATTGCGTCGCTATGATATACTATGTGCTCAATGACTTCTCCTCCTAAATCGAGTCACGTTTCAATGGAAACGACAGGATTTAGTTTTGGGATACGTGTATCTCCTTTCCAATGCACTGTTCCCACTTTACTACATCCCTCGCTCCCTCACATGAATAAATAACACAGACATTGCGTCGCTATGAAATACTATGTGCTCAAAGACTTCTCCTCCTAAATCGAGTCACGTTTCAATGGAAACGACAGGATTTAGTTTTCGGATACGAGTATCTCCTTTCCGATGCACTGTTCCCACTTTACTACATCCCTCGCTCCCTCACATGATTAATTAACACAGAAATTGCGTCGCTATGAAATACTATGTGCTCAATGACTTCTCCTCCTAAATCGAGTCACGTTTCAATGGAAACGTCAGGATTTAGTTTTGGGATACGAGTATCTCCTTTCCAATGCACTGTTCCCACTTTACTACATCCCTCGCTCCCTCACTTGAATAATTAACACAGAAATTGCGTCGCTATGAAATACTATGTGCTCAATGACTTCTCCTCCTAAATCGAGTCACGTTTCAATGGAAACGACAGGATTTAGTTTTGGGATACGAGTAACTCCTATCCGATGCACTATTCATTCTTTACCTCAACGCTCGCTCCCTCACATGAATAATTAACACAGAAATTGCGCCGCTATGAAATACTATGTGCTCAATGACTTCTCCTCCTAAATCGAGTCACGTTTGAATGGAAACGACAGGATTTAGTTTTGGAATACGAGTATCTCCATTAAAATGCACTGTTCCCACTTTACTACATCCCTCGCTCCCTCACATGAATAATTAACACAGAAATTGCGTCGCTATGAAATACTATGTGCTCAATGACTTCTCCTCCTAAATCGAGTCACGTTTCAATGGAAACGACAGGATTTAGTTTTGGGATACGAGTAACTCCTTTCCGATGCACTATTCATTCTTTACCTCAACGCTCGCTCCCTCACATTGACGAATTAACACAGAAATTGCGTCGCTATGAAATACTATGGGTTCTATGAGTTCTCCTTCTAAATGGGGTACGCTTCTATGGAAACGACAGGATTGAGTTTTGGGACACGAGTATCTCCTTTCCGATGCACTGTTCCCACTTTACTACATCCCTCGCTCCCTCAAATGAATAATTAACACAGAAATTTCGTCGCTATCAAATACTATGTGCTCAATGACTTCTCCTCATAAATCGAGTCACGTTTCTATGGAAACGACAGGATTTAGTTTTGGGATACGAGTAACTCCTTTCCGAAGCACTATTCATTCTTTACCTCAACGCTCGCTCCCTAACATTGACGAATTAACACAGAAATTGCGTCGCTATGAAATACAATGGGTTCTATGACTTCTCCTTCTAAATCGTGTAACGTTTCTATGGAAACGACGGGATTGAGGTTTGTGACACGAGTATCTCCTTTCCGATGCACTGGTACCCACTTTACTACATCCCTCGCTCCCTCACACGAATAATTAACACAGAAATTGCGTCGCTATGAAATACTACGTGCTCAATGATTTCGCCTCCTAAATCGAGTCACGTTTCAATGGAAACGACAGGATTTAGTTTTGGGATACGAGTATCTCCTTTCCGATGCACTGTTCCCACTTTACTACATCCCTCGCTCCCTCACATGAATAATTAACACAGAAATTGCGTCGCTATGAAATACTATGCGCTCAATGACCTCTCCTCCTAAATCGAGTCACGTTTCAATGGAAAAGACAGGATTTAGATTTGGGATACGAGTATCTCCATTAAAATTCACTGTTCCCACTTTACTACATCCCTCGCTCCCTGACATGAATAAATAACACAGACATTGCGTCGCTATGAAATACTATGTGCTCAATGACTTCTCCTAAATCGAGTCACGTTTCAATGGAAACGACAGGATTTAGTTTTGGGATACGAGTATCTCCTTTCCGATGCACTGTTCCCACTTTACTACATCCCTCGCTCCCTCACATGATTAATTAACACAGAAATAGCGTCGCTATGAAATACTATGGGTTCTATGACTTCTCCTTCTAAATCGTGTAACGCTTCTATGGAAACGACAGAATTGAGTTTTGGGACACGAGTATCTCCTTTCCGATGCACTGTTCCCACTTTACTACATCCCTCGCTCCCTCACATGAATAATTAATACAGAAATTTCGTCGCTATGAAATACTATGTGCTCAATGACTTCTCCTCCTAAATCGAGTCACGTTTCTATGGAAACGACAGGATTTAGTTTTGGGATACGAGTAACTCCTTTCCGATGCACTATTCATTCTTTCCCTCAACGCTCGCTCCCTCACATTGACGAATTAACACAAAAATTGCGTCGCTATGAAATACTATGGGTTCTATGACTTCTCCTTCTAAATCGTGTAACGCTTCTATGGAAACGACAGGATTGAGTTTTGGGACACGAGTATCTTCTTTCCGATGCACTGTTCCCACTTTACTACATCCCTCGCTCCCTCACATGAATAATTAACACAGAAATTTCGTCGCTATGAAACACTATGTGCTCAATGACTTCTCCTCCTAAATCGAGTCACGTTTCTATGGAAACGACAGGATTTAGTTTTGGGATACGAGTAACTCCTTTCCGATGCACTATTCATTCTTTACCTCAACGCTCGCTCCCTCACATGAATAATTAACACAGAAATTGCGTCCCTATGAAATACTATGTGCCCAATGACTTCTCCTCCTAAATCGAGTCACGTTTCAATGGAAACGTCAGGATTTAGTTTTGGGATACGAGTATCTCCTTTCCGATGCACTGTTCCCACTTTACTAGATCCCTCGCTCCCTCACATGAATAATTAACACAGAAATTGCGTCGCTATGAAATACTATGCCCTCAATGACTTCTCCTCCTAAATCGAGTCACGTTTCAATGGAAACGACAGGATTTAGATTTCGGATACGAGTATCTCCTCTGCGATGCACTGTTCCCACTTTACTACATCCCTCAGTCCCTCACATGAATAATGAACACAGAAATTTCGTCGCTATGAAATACTATGTGCTCAATGACTTCTCCTCCTAAATCGAGTCACGTTTCAATGGAAACGACAGGATTTAGTTTTGGGATACGAGTAACTCCTTTCCGATGCACTATTCATTCTTTACCTCAACGCTCGCTCCCTAACATTGACGAATTAACACAGAAATTGCGTCGCTATGAAATACAATGGGTTCCGTGACTTCTCCTTCTAAATCGTGTAACGTTTCTATGGAAACGACAGGATTGAGGTTTGTGACACGAGTATCTCCTTTCCGATGTACTGTTCCCACTTTACTACATCCCTCGCTCCCACACGTGAATAATTAACACAGAAATTGCGTCGCTATGAAATATTATGTGCTCAATGACTTCTCCTCCTAAATTGAGTCACGTTTCAATGGAAACGACAGGATTTAGTTTTGGGATACGAGTAACTCCTTTCCGATGCACTATTCATTCCTTACCTCAACGCTCGCTCCCTCACATGAATAATTAACACAGAAATTGCGTGGCTATGAAATACTATGTGCCCAATGACTTCTCCTCCTAAATCGAGTCACGTTTCAATGGAAACGACAGGATTTTGTTTTGGGATACGGGTATCTCCTTTCCGATGCACTGTTCCCTCTTTACTACATCCCTCGCTCCCTCACATGAATAATTAACACAGAAATTGCGTCGCTATGAAATACTATGTGCTCAATGACTTCTCCTCCTAAATCGAGTCACGTTTCAATGGAAACGACAGGATTTAGTTTTGGGATACGAGTATCTCCTTTACGATGCACTGTTCCCACTTTACTACATCCCTCGCTCCCTCACATGAATAATTAACACAGAAATTGCGTCGCTATGAAATACTATGCCCTCAATGACTTCTCCTCCTAAATCGAGTCACGTTTCAATGGAAACGACAGGATTTAGATTTGGGATACGAGTATCTCCTCTGCGATGCACTGTTCCCACTTTACTACATCCCTCGCTCCCTCACATGAATAATTAACACAGACATTGCGTCGCTATGAAATACTATGTGCTCAATGACTTCTCCTCCTAAATCGAGTCACGTTTCAATGGAAACGACAGGATTTAGTTTTGGGATACGAGTATCTCCTTTCCGATGCACTGTTCCCACTTTACTACATCCCTCGCTCCCTCACATGATTAATTAACACAGAAATTGCGTCGCTATGAAATACTATGTGCTCAATGACTTCTCCTCCTAAATCGAGTCACGTTTCAATGGAAACGACAGGATTTAGTTTTGGGATACGAGTATCTCCTTTCCGATGCACTGTTCCCACTTTACTACATCCCTCGCTCCCTCACATGAATAATTAACACAGAAATTGCGTCGCTATGAAATACTATGTGCTCAATGACTTCTCCTCCTAAATCGAGTCACGTTTCAATGGAAACGACAGGATTAATTTTGGGATAGGAGTAACTCCTTTCCGATGCACTATTCATTCTTTACCTCAACGCTCGCTCCGTCACATTGACGAATTAACTCAGAAATTGCGTCGCTATGAAATACTATGGGTTCTATGACTTCTCCTTCTAAATCGTGTAACGCTTCTATGGAAACGACAGGATTGAGTTTTGGGACACGAGTATCTCCTTTCCGATGCACTGTTCCCACTTTACTACATCCCTCGCTCCCTCACATGAATAATTAACACAGAAATTGCGTCGCTATGAAATACTATGTGCTCGATGACTTCTTCTCCTAAATCGAGTAACGTTTCTATGGAAACGACAGGATTTAGTTTTGGGATACGAGTACCTCCTTTCCAATGCACTGTTCCCACTTTACTACATCCGTCGCTCCCTCACATGAATAATTAACACAGATATTGCGTCGCTATGAAATACTATGTGCTCAATGACTTCTCCTCCCAAATCGAGTCACGTTTCAATGGAAACGACAGGATTTAGTTTTGGGATACGAGTATCTCCTTTCCGATGTACTGTTCCCACTTTACTACATCCCTCGCTCCCTCACATGAATAATTAACACAGAAATTGCGTCGCTATGAAATACTATGTGCTCAATGACTTCTCCTCTTAAATCGAGTCACGTTTCAATGGAAACGACAGGATTTAGTTTTGGGATACGAGCATCTCCTTTCCGATGCACTGTTCCCACTTTACTACATCCCTCGCTCCCTCACATGAATAATTAACACAGAAATTGCGTCGCTATGAAATACTATGTGCTCAATGACTTCTCCTCCTAAATCGAGTCACGTTTCAATGGAAACGACAGGATTTAGTTTTGGGATACGAGTATCTCCTTTCCGATGCACTGTTCCCACTATACTACATCCCTCGCTCCCTCACATGAATAATTAACACAGAAATTGCGTCGCTATGAAATACTATGTGCCCAATGACTTCTCCTCCTACATCGAGTCACGTTTCAATGGAAACGACAGGATTTAGTTTTGGGATACGAGTAACTTCTTTCCGATGCACCATTCATTCTTTACCGCAACGCTCGCTCCCTCACATTGACGAATTACACAGAAATTGCGTCGCTGTGAAATACTATGGGTTCTATGACTTCTCCTTCTAAATCATGTAACGTTTCTATGGAAACGACAGGGATTGAGTTTTGGGACACGAGTATCTCCTATCCCATGCACTGTTCCCACTTTACTACATCCCTCGCTCCCTCACATGAATAATTAACACAGAAATTGCGTCGCTATGAAATACTATGTGCTCAATGACTTCTCCTCCTAAATCGAGTCACGTTTCTATGGGAACGACAAGATTTAGTTTTGAGATACGAGTATCTTCTTTCCAATGCACTGTTCCCACTTTACTACATCCCTCGCTCCCTCACATGAATAATTAACACAGAAATTGCGTCGCTATGAAATATTATGTGCTCAATGACTCCTCCTCCTAAATCGAGTCACGTTTCAATGGGAACGACAGGATTTGGTTTTGGGATACGAGTAACTCCTTTCCGATGCACTATTCATTCTTTACCTCAAAGCTCGCTCCCTCACATTGACGAATTAACACAGAAATTGCGTCGCTATGGAATACTATGGGTTCTAAGACTTCTCCTTCTAAATCGTTTAACGTTTCTATGGAAACGACAGGATTGAGTTTTGGGACACGAATATCTCCATTCCGATGCACTGTTCCCACTTTACTACATCCCTCGCTCCCTCACATGAATAATTAACACAGAAATTGCGTCGCTATGAAATACTATGTGCTCAATGACTTCTCCTCCTAAATCGAGTCAGGTTTCAATGGAAACGAGAGGATTTAGTATTGGGATACGAGTATCTCCTTTCCGATGCACTGTTCCCACTTTACTACTTCCCTCGCTCCCTCACATGAATAATTAACACAGAAATTGCGTCGCTATGAATTATAATGTGCTCAATGACTCCTCCTCCTAAATCGAGTCACGTTTCAATGGAAACGACAGGATTTAGTTTTGGGATACGAGTAACTCCTTTCCGATGCACTATTCATTCTTTACCTCAACGCTCGGACCCTCACATGAATAATGAACACAGAAATTTCGTCGCTATGAAATACTATGTGCTCAATGACTTCTCCTCCTAAATCGAGTCACGTTTCAATGGAAACGACAGGATTTAGTTTTGGGATACGAGTATCTCCTTTCCGATGCACTGTTCCCACTTTACTACATCCCTCGCTCCCTCACATGAATAATTAACACAGAAATTGCGTCGCTATGAAATACTATGCGCTCAATGACTTCTCCTTCTAAATCGAGTCACGTTTGAATGGAAACGACAGGATTTAGATTTGGGATACGAGAATCTCCTTTCCAATGCACTGTTCCCACTTTACTACATCCCTCGCTCCCTCACATGAATAATTAACACAGAAATTGCGTCGCTATGAAATACTATGTGCTCAATGACTTCTCCTCCTAAATCGAGTCACGTTTCAATGGAAACGACAGGATTTAGTTTTGGGATACGAGTATCTCCTTTCCGATGCACTGTTCCCACTTTACTACATCCCTCGCTCCCTCACATGAATAATTAACACAGAAATTGCGTCGCTATGAAATACTATGTGCTCAATGACTTCTCCTCCTAAATCGAGTAACGTTTCAATGGAAACGACAGGATTTAGATTTGGGATACGAGTATCTCCATTCCAATGCACTGTTCCCACTTTACTACATCCCTCGCTCCCTCACATGAATATATAACACAGACATTGCGTCGCTATGAAATACTATGTGCTCAAAGACTTCTCCTCCTAAATCGAGTCACGTTTCAATGGAAACGACAGGATTTAGTTTTGGGATACAAGTATCTCCTTTCCGATGCACTGTTCCCACTTTGCTACATCCCTCGCTCGCTCACATGAATAATTAACACAGAAATTGCGTCGCTATGAAATACTATGTGCTCAATGACTTCTCCTCCTAAATCGAGTCACGTTTCAATGGAAACGACAGGATTTAGTTTTGGGATACGAGTAACTCCTTTCCGATGCACTATTCATACTTTACCTCAACGCTCGCTCCCTCACATTGACGAATTAACACAGAAATAGTGTCGATATGAAATACTATGGGTTCTATGACTTCTTCTTCTAAATCGTGTAACGCTTCTATGGAAACGACAGGATTGAGTTTTGGGACACGAGTATCTCCTTTCCGATGCACTGTTCCCACTTTACTACATCCCTCGCTCCCTCACATGAATAATTAACACAGAAATTGCGTCGCTATGAAATACTATGTGTTAAATGACTTCTCCTCCGAAATCGAGTCACGTTTCAATGGAAACGACAGGATTAAGTTTTGGGATACGAGTATCTCCTTTTCGATGCACTGTTCCCACTTTACTACATCCCTCGCTCCCTCACATGAATAATTAACACAGAAATTGCATCGCTATGAAATACTATGTGCTCAATGACTTCTCCTCTTAAATCGAGTCACGTATCAATGGAAACGACAGGATTTCGTTATGGGATACGAGCATCTCCTTTCCGATGCACTGTTCCCACTTTACTACATCCCTCGCTCCCTCACATGAATAATTAACACAGAAATTGCGTCGCTATGAAACACTATGTGCTCAATGACTTCTCCTCCTAAATCGAGTCACGTTTCAATGTAAACGACAGGATTTAGTTTTGGGATACGAGTATCTCCTTTCCGATGCACTGTTCCCGCTATACTACATCCCTCGCGATCTCACATGAATAATTAACACAGAAAATGCGTCGCTATGAAATACTATGTGCTCAATGACTTCTCCTCCTAAATCGAGTCACGTTTCAATGGAAACGACAGGATTTAGTTTTGGGATACGAGTACTTTCCGATGCACTATTCATTCTTTACCTCAACGCTCGCTCCCTCACATTGACGAATTAACACAGAAATTGCGTCGCTGTGAAATACTATGGGTTCTATGACTTCTCCTTCTAAATCGTGTAACGTTTCTATGGAAACGACAGGATTGAGTTTTGGGACACGAGTATCTCCATTCCGATGCACTGTTCCCACTTTACTACATCCCTCGCTCCCTCACATCAATAATTAACACAGAAATTGCGTCGCTATGAAATACAACGTGCTCAATGACTTCTCCTCCTAAATCGAGTCAGGTTTCAATGGAAACGAGAGGATTTAGTATTGGGATACGAGTATCTCCTTTCCGATGCACTGTTCCCACTTTACTACATCCCTCGCTCCCTCACATGAATAATTAACACAGAAATTGCGTCGCTATGAAATATTATGTGCTCAATGACTCCTACTCCTAAATCGAGTCACCTTTCAATGGAAACGACAGGATTTAGTTTTGGGATACGAGTAACTCCTTTCCGATGCACTATTCATTCTTTACCTCAACGCTCGGACCCTCACATGAATAATGAACACAGAAATTTCGTCGCTATGAAATACTATGTGCTCAATGACTTCTCCTCCTAAATCGAGTCACGTTTCAATGGAAACGACAGGATTTAGTTTTGGGATACGAGTATCTCCTTTCCGATGCACTGTTCCCTCTTTACTACATCCCTCGCTCCCTCACATGAATAATTAACACAGAAATTGCGTCGCTATGAAATACTATGCGCTCAATGACTTCTCCTTCTAAATCGAGTCACGTTTGAATGGAAACGACAGGATTTAGATTTGGGATACGAGAATCTCCTTTCCAATGCACTGTTCCCACTTTACTACATCCCTCGCTCCCTCACATGAATAATTAACACAGAAATTGCGTCGCTATGAAATACTATGTGCTCAATGACTTCTCCTCCTAAATCGAGTCACGTTTCGATGGAAACGACAGGATTTAGTTTTGGGATACGAGTATCTCCTTTCCGATGCACTGTTCCCACTTTACTACATCCCTCGCTCCCTCACATGAATAATTAACACAGAAATTGCGTCGCTATGAAATACTATGTGCTCAATGACTTCTCCTCCTAAATCGAGTCACGTTTCAATGGAAACGACAGGATTTAGATTTGGGATACGAGTATCTCCATTCCAATGCACTGTTCCCACTTTACTACATCCCTCGCTCCTTCACATGAATATATAACACAGACATTGCGTCGCTATGAAATACTATGTGCTCAAAGACTTCTCCTCCTAAATCGAGTCACGTTTCAATGGAAACGACAGGATTTAGTTTTGGGATACAAGTATCTCCTTTCCGATGCACTGTTCCCACTTTACTACATCCCTCGCTCCGTCACATGATTAATTAACACAGAAATTGCGTCGCTATGAAATACTATGTGCTCAATGACTTTTCCTCCTAAATTGAGTCACGTTTCAATGGATACGACAGGATTTAGTTTTATGATACGAGTATCTCCTTTCCGATGCACTGTTCCCACTTTACTACATCCCTCGCTCCCTCACATGAATAATTAACACAGAAATTGCGTCGCTATGAAATACTATGTGCTCAATGACTTCTCCTCCTAAATCGAGTCACGTTTCAATGGAAACGACAGGATTTAGTTTTGGGAGACGAGTAACTCCTTTCCGATGCACTATTCATTCTTTACCTCAACGCTCGCTCCCTCACATTGACGAATTAAGACAGAAATTGCGTCGATATGAATTACTATGGGTTCTATGACTCCTTCTTCTAAATCGTGTAACGCTTCTATGGAAACAACAGGATTGAGTTTTGGGACACGAGTATCTCCTTTCCGATGCACTGTTCCCACTTTACTACATCCCTCGCTCCCTCACATGAATAATTAACACAGAAATTGCGTCGCTATGAAATACTATGTGTTAAATGACTTCTCCTCCTAAATCGAGTCACGTTTCAATGGAAACGACAGGAATAAGTTTTGGGATACGAGTATCTCCTTTCCGATGCACTGTTCCCACTTTACTACATCCCTCGCTCCCTCACATGAATAATTAACACAGAAATTGCGTCGCTATGAAATACTATGTGCTCAATGACTTCTCCTCTTAAATCGAGTCACGTTTCAATGGAAACGACAGGATTTCGTTATGGGATACGAGCATCTCCTTTCCGATGCACTGTTCCCACTTTACTACATCCCTCGCTCCCTCACATGAATAATTAACACAGAAATTGCGTCGCTATGAAATACTATGTGCTCAATGACTTCTCCTCCTAAATCGAGTCACGTTTCAATGTAAACGACAAGATTTAGTTTTGGGATACGAGTATCTCCTTTCCGATGCACTGTTCCCACTATACTACATCCCTCGCGATCTCACATGAATAATTAACACAGAAATTGCGTCGCTATGAAATACTATGTGCTCAATGACTTCTCCTCCTAAATCGAGTCACGTTTAAATGGAAACGACAGGATTTAGTTTTGGGATACGAGTACTTTCCGATGCACTATTCATTCTTTACCTCAACGCTCGCTTCCTCACATTGACGAATTAACACAGAAATTGCGTCGCTGTGAAATACTATGGGATCTATGACTTCTCCTTCTAAATCGTGTAACGTTTCTATGGAAACGACAGGATAGAGTTTTGGGACACGAGTATCTCCTTTCCGATGCACTGTTCCCACTTTACTACATCCCTCGCTCCCTCACATGAATAATTAACACAGAAATTGCATCGCTATGAAATACTATGTGCTCAATGACTTCTCCTCCTAAAACGAGTCACGTTTCAATGGAAACGACAGGATTTAGTTTTGGGACACGAGTATCTCCTTTCCGATACACTGTTCCCACTTTACTACATCCCTCGCTCCCTCACATGAATAATTAACAGAGAAATTGCGTCGCTATGAAATACTATGTGCTCAATGACTTTCCTCCTAAATCGAGTCACGTTTCAATGGAAACGACAGGATTTAGTTTTGGGATATGAGTAACTCCTTTCCGATGCACTATTCATTCTTTACCTCAAAGTTCGCTCCCTCACATTGACGAATTAACACAGAAATTGCGTCGCTATGAAATACTATGGGTTCTATGACTTCTCCTTCTAAATCGTGTAACGTTTCTATGGAAACGTCAGGATTGACTTTTGGGACACGGGTATCTCTATTCCGATGCAGTGTTCCCACTTTACTACATCCCTCGCTCCCTCACATCAATAATTAACACAGAAATTGCGTCGCTATGAAATACTATGTGCCCAATGACTTCTCCTCCTAAATCGAGTCACGTTTCAATGGAAACGACTGGATTTTGTTTTGGGATACGAGTATCTCCTTTCTGATGCACTGTTCCCACTTTACTACATCCCTCGCTCCCTCACATGAATAATTATCACAGAAATTGCGTCGCTATGAAATATTATGTGCTCAATGACTCCTCCTCCTAAATCGAGTCACGTTTCAATGGAAACGACAGGATTTAGTTTTGGGACACGAGTATCTCCTTTCCGATACACTGTTCCCACTTTACTACATCCCTCGCTCCCTCACATGAATAATTAACAGAGAAATTGCGTCGCTATGAAATACTATGTGCTCAATGACTTTCCTCCTAAATCGAGTCACGTTTCAATGGAAACGACAGGATTTAGTTTTGGGATATGAGTAACTCCTTTCCGATGCACTATTCATTCTTCACCTCAAAGCTCGCTCATTCACATTGACGAATTAACACAGAAATTGCGTCGCTATGAAATACTATGGGTTCTATGACTTCTCCTTTTAAATCGTGTGACGTTTCTATGGAAACGACAGGATTTAGTTTTGGGATACGAGTATCCCCTTTCCGATGCACTGTTCCAACTTTACTATATCCCTCGCTCCCTCACATGAATAATTAACACAGAAATTGCGTCGCTATGAAATACTATGTGTTCAATGACTTCTCCTCCTAAATCGAGTCACGTTTCAATGGAAACGACAGGATTTAGTTTTGGGATACGAGTATCTCCTTTCTGATGTACTGTTCCCACTTTACTACATCCCTCACTGCCTCACATGTATAATTAACACAGAAATTGCGTCGCTATGAAATACTATGTGCTCAATGACTTCTCCTCCTAAATCGAGTCACGTTTCAATGGAAACGACAGCATTTAGTTTTGGGTTCAGAGTAACTCCGTTCCGATGCACTATTCATTCTTTACCTCAACGCTCGCTCCCTCACATTGACGAATTAACACAGAAATTGCGTCGCTATGAAATACTATGGGTTCTATGACTTCTCCTTCTAAATCGTGTAACGTTTCTATGGAAACGACAGGATTTAGTTTTGGGACATGAGTATCTCCTTTCCGATGCACTGTTCCCACTTTACTACATCCCTCGCTCCCTCAAATGATTAATTAACACAGTAATTGCGTCGCTATGAAATACTATGTGCTCAATGACTCCTCCTCCTAAATCGAGTCACGTTTCAATGGAAACGACAGGATTTAGTTTTGGGATACGAGTATCTCCTTTCCGATGCACTGTTCCCACTCTACTACATCCCTCGCTCCCTCACATGAATAATTAACACAGAAATTGCGTCGCTATGAAAACTATGTGCTCAATGACTTCTCCTCCTATATCGAGTCACGTTTCAATGGAAACGACAGGATTTAGTTTTGGGAAACGTGTATCTCCTTTTCGATGCACTGTTCCCACTTTACTACATCACTCGCTCCCTCACATGAATAATTAACACAGAAATTGCGTCGCGATGAAATACTATGTGCTCAATGACTTCTCCTCCTAAATCGAGTCACGTTTCAATGGAAACGACAGGATTTAGTTTTGGGATACGAGTATCTCCTTTCCGACGCACTGTTCCCACTTTACTACATCCCTCGCTCCCTCACATGAATAATTAACACAGAAATTGAGTCGCTATGAAATACTATGTGCTCAATGACTTCTCCTCCTAAATCGAGTCACGTTTCAATGGAAACAACAGGATTTAGTTTTGGGAAACGAGTATCTTCTTTCCGATGCACTGTTCCCACTTTACTACATCCCTCGCTCCCTCACATGAATAATTAACACAGAAATTGCGTCGCTATGAAATACTATGTGCTCAATGACTTCTCCTCCTAAATCGAGTCATGTTTCAATGGAAACGACAGGATATAGTTTTGGGATACGGGTATCTCCTTTCCGATGCACTGTTCCCATTTTACTACATCCCTCGCTCCCTCAAATGAATAATTAACACAGAAATTGCGTCGCTATGAAATACTATGTGCTCAATGACTTCTCCTCCTAAATCGAGTCACGTTTCAATGGAAACGACAGGATTTAGTTTTGGGATACGAGTATCTCCTTTCCAACGCACTGTTCCCACTTTACTACATCCCTCGCTCCCTCACATGAATAATTAACAGAGAAATTGCGTCGCTATGAAATACTATGTGCTCAATGACTTCTCCTCCTAAAACGAGTCACGTTTCAATGGAAACGACAGGATTTAGTTTTGGGACACGAGTATCTCCTTTCCGATACACTGTTCCCACTTTACTACATCCCTCGCTCCCTCACATCAATAATTAACACAGAAATTGCGTCGCTATGAAATACTATGTGCCCAATGACTTCTCCTCCTAAATCGAGTCACGTTTCAATGGAAACGACTGGATTTTGTTTTGGGATACGAGTATCTCCTTTCTGATGCACTGTTCCCACTTTACTACATCCCTCGCTCCCTCACATGATTAATTATCACAGAAATTGCGTCGCTATGAAATATTATGTGCTCAATGACTCCTCCTCCTAAATCGAGTCACGTTTCAATGGAAACGACAGGATTTAGTTTTGGGACACGAGTATCTCCTTTCCGATACACTGTTCCCACTTTACTACATCCCTCGCTCCCTCACATGAATAATTAACAGAGAAATTGCGTCGCTATGAAATACTATGTGCTCAATGACTTTCCTCCTAAATCGAGTCACGTTTCAATGGAAACGACAGGATTTAGTTTTGGGATATGAGTAACTCCTTTCCGATGCACTATTCATTCTTCACCTCAAAGCTCGCTCATTCACATTGACGAATTAACACGGAAATTGCGTCGCTATGAAATACTATGGGTTCTATGACTTCTCCTTTTAAATCGTGTGACGTTTCTATGGAAACGACAGGATTTAGTTTTGGGATACGAGTATCCCCTTTCCGATGCACTGTTCCAACTTTACTATATCCCTCGCTCCCTCACATGAATAATTAACACAGAAATTGAGTCGCTATGAAATACTATGTGCTCAACGACTTCTCCTCCTAAATCGAGTCACGTTTCAATGGAAACGACAGCATTTAGTTTTGGGTTCCGAGTAACTCCGTTCCGATGCACTATTCATTCTTTACCTCCACGCTCGCTCCCTCACATTGACGAATTAACACAGAAATTGCGTCGCTATGAAATACTATGGGTTCTATGACTTCTCCTTCTAAATCGTGTAACGTTTCTATGGAAACGACAGGATTTAGTTTTGGGACATTAGTATCTCCTTTCCGATGCACTGTTCCCACTTTACTACATCCCTCGCTCCCTCAAATGATTAATTAACACAGTAATTGCGTCGCTATGAAATACTATGTGCTCAATGACTTCTCCTCCTAAATCGAGTCACGTTTCAATGTAAACGACAGGATTTAGTTTTGGGATACGAGTATCTCCTTTCCGATGCACTGTTCCCACTCTACTACATCCCTCGCTCCCTCACATGAATAATTAACACAGAAATTGCGTCGCTATGAAATACTATGTGCTCAATGACTTCTCCTCCTAAATCGAGTCACGTTTCAATGGAAACGACAGGATTTAGTTTTGGGAAACGTGTATCTCCTTTTCGATGCACTGTTCCCACTTTACTACATCCCTCGCTCCCTCACATGAATAATTAACACAGAAATTGCGTCGCGATGAAATACTATGTGCTCAATGACTTCTCCTCCTAAATCGAGTCACGTTTCAATGGAAACGACAGGATTTAGTCTTGGGATACGAGTATCTCCTTTCCGACGCACTGTTCCCACTTTACTACATCCCTCGCTCCCTCACATGAATAATTAACACAGAAATTGAGTCGCTATGAAATACTAGGTGCTCAATGACTTCTCCTCCTAAATCGAGTCACGTTTCAATGGAAACAACAGGATTTAGTTTTGGGAAACGAGTATCTTCTTTCCGATGCACTGTTCCCACTTTACTACATCCCTCGCTCCCTCACATGAATAATTAACACAGAAATTGCGTCGCTATGAAATACTATGTGCTCAATGACTTCTCCTCCTAAATCGAGTCATGTTTCAATGGAAACGACAGGATATAGTTTTGGGATACGGGTATCTCCTTTCCGATGCACTGTTCCCATTTTACTACATCCCTCGCTCCCTCAAATGAATAATTAACACAGAAATTGCGTCGCTATGAAATACTATGTGCTCAATGACTTCTCCTCCTAAATCGAGTCACGTTTCAATGGAAACGACAGGATTTAGTTTTGCGACACGAGTATCTCCTTTCCGATACACTGTTCCCACTTTACTACATCCCTCGCTCCCTCACATGAATAATTAACAGAGAAATTACGTCGCTATGAAATACTATGTGCTCAATGACTTCTCCTCCTAAATCGAGTCACGTTTCAATGGAAACGACAGGATTTAGATTTGGGATATGAGTAACTCCTTTCCGATGCACTATTCATTCTTTACCTCAAAGCTCGCTCCCTCACATTGACGAATTAACACAGAAATTGCGTCGCTATGAAATACAAAGGGTTCTATGACTTCTCCTTCTAAATCGTGTAACGTTTCTATGGAATCGTCAGGATTGAGTTTTGGGACACGAGTATCTCCATTCCGATGCAGTGTTCCCACTTTACTACATCCCTCGCTCCCTCACATCAATAGATAACACAGAAGTTGCGTCGCTATGAAATACTATTTCCTCAATGACTTCTCCTCCTAAATCGAGTCACGTTTCAATGGAAACGACTGGAATTTGTATTGGGATACGAGTATCTCCTTTCTGATGCACTGTTCCCACTTTACTACATCCCTCGCTCCCTCACATGAATAATTATCACAGAAATTGCGTCGCTATGAAATATTATGTGCTCAATGACTCCTCCTCCTAATTCGAGTCACGTTTCAATGGAAACGACAGGATTTAGTTTTGGGATGCGAGTATCTCCTTTCCGTTGCACTGTTCCCACTTTACTATATCCCTCGCTCCCTCACATGAATAATTAACACAGAAATTGCGTCGCTATGAAATACCATGTGCTCAATGACTTCTCCTCCGAAATCGAGTCACGTTTCAATGGAAACGACAGGATTTAGTTTTGGGATGCGAGTATCTCCTTTCCGTTGCACTGTTCCCACTTTACTACATCCCTCGCTCCCTCACATGAATAATTAATACAGAAATTGCGTCGCTATGAAATACTATGTGCTCAATGACTTCTCCTCCTAAATCGAGTCACGTTTCAATGGAAACGATAGGATTTAGTTTTGGGATATGAGTAACTCCTTTCCGATGCACTATTCATTCTTCACCTCAAAGCTCGCTCCCTCACATTGACGAATTAACACAGAAATTGCGTCGCTATGAAATACTATGGGTTCTATGACTTCTCCTTCTAAATCGTGTGACGTTTCTATGGAAACGACATGATTTAGTTTTGGGATACGAGAATCCCTTTCCGATGCACTGTTCCAACTTTACTATATCCCTCGCTCCCTCACATGAATAATTAACACAGAAATTGCGTCGCTATGAAATACCATGTGCTCAATGACTTCTCCTCCGAAATCGAATCACGTTTCAATGGAAACGACAGGATTTAGTTTTGGGATGCGAGTATCTCCTTTCCGATGCACTGTTCCCACCTTACTACATCCCTCGCTCCCTCACATGAATAATTAACACAGAAATTGCGTCGCTATGAAATACTATGTGCTCAATGACTTCTCCTCCTAAATCGAGTCACGTTTCAATGGAAACGATAGGATTTAGTTTTGGGAAACGAGTAACTCCTTTCCGATGCACTATTCATTCTTCACCTCAAAGCTCGCTCCTTCACATTGACGAATTAACACAGAAATTGCGTCGCTATGAAATACTATGGGTTCTATGACTTCACCTTTTAAATCGTGTGACGTCTCTATGGAAACGACAGGATTTAGTTTTGGGATACGAGTATCCCCTTTCCGATGCACTGTTCCAACTTTACTATATCCCTCGCTCCCTCACATGAATAATTAACACAGAAATTGCGTCGCTATGAAATTCTATGTGTTCAATGACTTCTCCTCCTAAATCGAGTCACTTTTCAATGGAAACGACTGGATTTAGTTTTGGGATACGAGTATCTCCTTTCTGATGCACTGTTCCCACTTTACTACATCCCTCACTCCCTCACTTGAATAATTAACACAGAAATTACGTCGCTATGAAATACTATGTGCTCAATGACTTCTCCTCCTAAATCGAGTCACGTTTCAATGGAAACGACAGGATTTAGTTTTGGGTTTCGAGTAACTCCGTTCCGATGCACTATTCATTCCTTACCTCAACGCTCGCTCACTCACATTGACGAATTAACACAGAAATTGCGTCGCTATGAAATACTATGGGTTCTATGACTTGTCCTTCTAAATCGTGTAACGTTTCTATGGAAACGACAGGATTTAGTTTTGGGACATAAGTATCTCCTTTCCGATGCACTGTTCCCACTTTACTACATCCCTCGCTCCCTCAAATGATTAATTAACACAGTAATTGCGTCGCTATGAAATACTATGTGCTCAATGACTTCTCCTCCTAAATCGAGTCACGTTTCAATGGAAACGACAGGATTTAGTTTTGGGATACGAGTATCTCCTTTCCGATGCACTGTTCCCACTCTACTACATCCCTCGCTCCCTCACATGAATAATTAACACAGAAATTGCGTCGCTATGAAATACTATGTGCTCAATGAGTTCTCCTCCTAAATCGAGTCACGTTCAATGGAAACGACAGGATTTAGTTTTGGGAAACGTGTATCTCCTTTTCGATGCACTGTTCCCACTTTACTACAACCCTCGCTCCCTCACATGAATAATTAACACAGAAATTGCGTCGCTATGAAATACTATGTGCTCAATGACTTCTCCTCCTAAATCGAGTCACGTTTCAATGGAAACGACAGGATTTAGTTTTGGGATACGAGTATATCCTTTCCGACGCACTGTTCTCACTTTACTACATCCCTCGCTCCCTCACATGAATAATTAACACAGAAATTGAGTCGCTATGAAATACTATGTGCTCAATGACTTCTCCTCCTAAATCGAGTCACGTTTCAATGGAAACAACAGGATTTAGTATTGGGAAACGAGTATCTTCTTTCCGATGCACTGTTCCCACTTTACTACATCCCTCGCTCCCTCACATGAATAATTAACACAGAAATTGCGTCGCTATGAAATACTATGTGCTCAATGACTTCTCCTCCTAAATCGAGTCATGTTTCAATGGAAACGACAGGATATAGTTTTGGGATACGGGTATCTCCTTTCCGATGCACTGTTCCCATTTTACTACATCCCTCGCTCCCTCAAATGAATAATTAACGCAGAAATTGCGTCGCTATGAAATACTATGTGCTCAATGAATTCTCCTCCTAAATCGAGTCACGTTTCAATGGAAACGACAGGATTTAGTTTTGGGATACGAGTATCTCCTTTCCAACGCACTGTTCCCACTTTACTACATCCCTCGCTCCCTCACATGAATAATTAACACAGAAATTGCGTCGCTATGAAATACTATGTGCTCAATGACTTCTCCTCCTAAATCGAGTCACGTTTCAATGGAAACGACAGGATTTAGTTTTGGGATACGAGTATCTCCTTTCCGATGCACTATTCATCCTTTACCTCAACGCTCGCTCCCTCACATTGACGAATTAACACAGAAATTGCGTCGCTATGAAATACTATGTGCTCAATGACTTCTCCTCCTAAAACGAGTCACGTTTCAATGGAAACGACATGATGTAGTTTTGGGACACGAGTATCTCCTTTCCGATACACTGTTCCCACTTTACTACATCCCTCGCTCCCTCACATGAATAATTAACAGAGAAATTGCGTCGCTATGAAATACTATGTGCTCAATGACTTCTCCTCCTAAATCGAGTCACGTTTCAATGGAAACGACAGGATTTAGTTTTGGGATATGAGTAACTCCTTTCCGATGCACTATTCATTCTTTACCTCGAAGCTCGCTCCCTCACATTGACGAATTAACACAGAAATTGCGTCGCTATGAAATACAATGGGTTCTATGACTTCTCCTTCTAAATCGTGTAACGTTTCTATGGAATCGTCAGGATTGAGTTTTGGGACACGAGTATCTCCATTCCGATGCAGTGTTCCCACTTTACTACATCCCTCGCTCCCTCACATCAATAATTAACACAGAAGTTGCGTCGCTATGAAATACTATTTGCTCAATGACTTCTCCTCCTAAATCGAGTCACGTTTCAATGGAAACGACTGGATTTTGTATTGGGATACGAGTATCTCCTTTCTGATGCACTGTTCCCACTTTACTACATCCCTCGCTCCCTCACATGAATAATTGACACAGAAATTGCGTCGCTATGAAATACCATGTGCTCAATGACTTCTCCTCCGAAATCGAGTCACGTTTCAATGGAAACGACAGGATTTAGTTTTGGGATGCGAGTATCTCCTTTCCGTTGCACTGTTCCCACTTTACTACATCCCTCGCTCCCTCACATGAATAATTAACACAGAAATTGCGTCGCTATGAAATACTATGTGCTCAATGACTTCTCCTCCTAAATCGAGTCACGTTTCAATGGAAACGACAGGATTTAGTTTTGTGATACGAGCATCTCCTTTCCGATGCACTGTTCCCACTTTACTACATCCCTCGCTCCCTCACATGAATAATTGACACAGAAATTGCGTCGCTATGAAATACTATGTGCTCAATGACTTCTCCTCCTAAATCGAGTCACGTTTCAATGGAAACGACAGGATTTAGTTTTGGGATATGAGTAACTCCTTTCCGATGCACTATTCATTCTTCACCTCAAAGCTCGCTCCCTCACATTGACGAATTAACACAGAAATTGCGTCGCTATGAAATACTATGGGTTCTATGACTTCTCCTTCTAAATCGTGTGACGTTTCTATGGAAACGACAGGATTTAGTTTTGGGATACGAGAATCCCCTTTCCGATGCACTGTTCCAACTTTACTATATCCCTCGCTCCCTCACATGAATAATTAACACAGAAATTGCGTCGCTATGAAATACTATGGGTTCTATGACTTCTCCTTCTAAATCGTGTAACGTTTCTATGGAAACGACAGGATTGAGTTTTGGGACACGAGTATCTCCTTTCCGATGCACTGTTCCCACTTTACTACATCCCTCGCTCCCTCACATGAATAATTAACACAGAAATTAAGTCGCTATGAAATACTATGTGTTCAATGACTTCTCCTCCTAAATCGAGTCACGTTTCAATGGAAACGACAGGATTTAGTTTTGGGATACGAGTATCTCCTTTCTGATGCACTGTTCCCACTTTACTACATCCCTCACTCCATCACATGAATAATTAACACAGAAATTGCGTCGCTATGAAATACTATGTGCTCAATGACTTCTCCTCCTAAATCGAGTCACGTTTCAGTGGAAACGACAGGATTTAGTTTTGGGTTTCGAGTAACTCCGTTCCGATGCACTATTCATTCTTTACCTCAACGCTCGCTCCCTCACATTGACGAATTAACACAGAAATTGCGTCGCTATGAAATACTATGGGTTCTATGACCTCTCCTTCTAAATCGTGTAACGTTTCTATGGAAACGACAGGATTTAGTTTTGGGACATGAGTATCTCCTTTCCGATGCACTGTTCCCACTTTACTACATCCCTCGCTCCCTCACATGATTAATTAACACAGTAATTGCGTCGCTATGAAATACTATGTGCTCAATGACTTCTCCTTCTAAATCGAGTCACGTTTCAATGGAAACGACAGGATTTAGTTTTGGGATACGAGTATCTCCTTTCCGATGCACTGTTTCCACTCTACTACATCCCTCGCTCCCTCACATGAATAATTAACACAGAAATTGCGTCGCTATGAAATACTATGTGCTCAATGACTTCTCCTCCTAAATCGAGTCACGTTTCAATGGAAACGACAGGATTTAGTTTTGGGAAACGTGTATCTCCTTTCCGATGCACTGTTCCCACTTTCCTACATCCCTCGCTCCCTCACATGAATAATTAACACAGAAATTGCGTCGCTATGAAATACTATGTGCTCAATGACTTCTCCTCCTAAATCGAGTCACGTTTCAATGGAAACGACAGGATTTAGTTTTGGGATACGAGTATCTCCTTTCCTACGCACTGTTCCCACTTTACTACATCCCTCGCTCCCTCACATGAATAATTAACACAGAAATTGAGTCGCTATGAAATACTATGTGCTCAATGACTTCTCCTCCTAAATCGAGTCACGTTTCAATGGAAACAACAGGATTTAGTTTTGGGAAACGAGTATCTTCTTTCCGATGCACTGTTCCCACTTTACTACATCCCTCGCTCCCTCACATGAATAATTAACACAGAAATTGCGTCGCTATGAAATACTATGTGCTCAATGACTTCTCCTCCTAAATCGAGTCATGTTTCAATGGAAACGACAGGATTTAGTTTTGGGATACGGGTATCTCCTTTCCGATGCACTGTTCCAATTTTACTACATCCCTCGCTCCCTCAAATGAATAATTAACACAGAAATTGCGTCGCTATGAAATACTATGTGCTCAATGACTTCTCCTCCTAAATCGAGTCACGTTTCAATGGAAACGACAGGATTTAGTTTTGGGATACGAGTATCTCCTTTCCAACGCACTGTTCCCACTTTACTACATCCCTCGCTCCCTCACATGAATAAATAACACAGAAATTGCGTCGCTATGAAATACTATGTGCTCAATGACTTCTCCTCCTAAATCGAGTCACGTTTCAATGGAAACGACAGGATTTAGTTTTGGGATACGAGTAACTCCTTTCCGATGCACTATTCATCCTTTACCTCAACGCTCGCTCCCTCACATTGACGAATTAACACAGAAATTGCGTCGCTATGAAATACTATGTGCTCAATCACTTCTCCTCCTAAAACGAGTCACGTTTCAATGGAAACGACAGGATGTAGTTTTGGGACACGAGTATCTCCTTTCCGATACACTGTTCCCACATTACTACATCCCTCGCTCCCTCACATGAATAATTAACAGAGAAATTGCGTCGCTATGAAATACTATGTGCTCAATGACTTCTCCTCCTAAATCGAGTCACGTTTCAATGGAAACGACAGGATTTAGTTTTGGGATATGAGTAACTCCTTTCCGATGCACTATTCATTCTTTACCTCAAAGCTCGCTCCCTCACATTGACGAATTAACACAGAAATTGCGTAGCTATGAAATACAATGGGTTCTATGACTTCTACTTCTAAATCGTGTAACGTTTCTATGGAATCGTCAGGATTGAGTTTTGGGACACGAGTATCTCCATTCCGATGCAGTGTTCCCACTTTACTACATCCCTCGCTCCCTCACATCAATAATTAACACAGAAGTTGCGTCGCTATGAAATACTATTTGCTCAATGACTTCTCCTCCTAAATCGAGTCACGTTTCAATGGAAACGACTGGATTTTGTATTGGGATACGAGTATCTCCTTTCTGATGCACTGTTCCCACTTTACTACATCCCTCGCTCCCTCACATGAATAATTATCACAGAAATTGCGTCGCTATGAAATATTATGTGCTCAATGACTCCTCCTCCTAATTCGAGTCACGTTTGAATGGAAACGACAGGATTTAGTTTTGGGATACGAGTAACTCCTTTCCGATGCACTATTCATTCTTTACCTCAACGCTCGCACCCTCCCATGAATAAATAACACAGAAATTTCGTCGCTATGAAATACTATGTGCTCAATGACTTCCCCTCCTAAATCGAGTCACGTTTCAATGGAAACGACAGGATTTAGTTTTGGGATACGAGTATCCCCTTTCCGATGCACTGTTCCCACTTTACTATATCCCTCGCTCCCTCACATGAATAATTGACACAGAAATTGCGTCGCTATGAAATACCATGTGCTCAATGACTTCTCCTCCGAAATCGAGTCACGTTTCAATGGAAACGACAGGATTTAGTTTTGGGATGCGAGTATCTCCTTTCCGTTGCACTGTTCCCACTTTACTACATCCCTCGCTCCCTCACATGAATAATTAACACAGAAATTGCGTCGCTATGAAATACTATGTGCTCAATGACTTCTCCTCCTAAATCGAGTCACGTTTCAATGGAAACGACAGGATTTAGTTTTGTGATACGAGCATCTCCTTTCCGATGCACTGTTCCCACTTTACTACATCCCTCGCTCCCTCACATGAATAATTGACACAGAAATTGCGTCGCTATGAAATACTATGTGCTCAATGACTTCTCCTCCTAAATCGAGTCACGTTTCAATGGAAACGATAGGATTTAGTTTTGGGATATGAGTAACTCCTTTCCGATGCACTATTCATTCTTCACCTCAAAGCTCGCTCCCTCACATTGACGAATTAACACAGAAATTGCGTCGCTATGAAATACTATGGGTTCTATGACTTCTCCTTCTAAATCGTGTGACGTTTCTATGGAAACGACAGGATTTAGTTTTGGGATACGAGAATCCCCTTTCCGATGCACTGTTCCAACTTTACTATATCCCTCGCTCCCTCACATGAATAATTAACACAGAAATTGCGTCGCTATGAAATACTATGGGTTCTATGACTTCTCCTTCTAAATCGTGTAACGTTTCTATGGAAACGACAGGATTGAGTTTTGGGACACGAGTATCTCCTTTCCGATGCACTGTTCCCACTTTACTACATCCCTCGCTCCCTCACATGAATAATTAACACAGAAATTACGTCGCTATGAAATACTATGTGTTCAATGACTTCTCCTCCTAAATCGAGTCACGTTTCAATGGAAACGACAGGATTTAGTTTTGGGATACGAGTATCTCCTTTCTGATGCACTGTTCCCACTTTACTACATCCCTCACTCCATCACATGAATAATTAACACAGAAATTGCGTCGCTATGAAATACTATGTGCTCAATGACTTCTCCTCCTAAATCGAGTCACGTTTCAGTGGAAACGACAGGATTTAGTTTTGGGTTTCGAGTAACTCCGTTCCGATGCACTATTCATTCTTTACCTCAACGCTCGCTCCCTCACATTGACGAATTAACACAGAAATTGCGTCGCTATGAAATACTATGGGTTCTATGACTTCTCCTTCTAAATCGTGTAACGTTTCTATGGAAACGACAGGATTTAGTTTTGGGACATGAGTATCTCCTTTCCGATGCACTGTTCCCACTTTACTACATCCCTCGCTCCCTCACATGATTAATTAACACAGTAATTGCGTCGCTATGAAATACTATGTGCTCAATGACTTCTCCTCCTAAATCGAGTCACGTTTCAATGGAAACGACAGGATTTAGTTTTGGGATACGAGTATCTCCTTTCCGATGCACTGTTTCCACTCTACTACATCCCTCGCTCCCTCACATGAATAATTAACACAGAAATTGCGTCGCTATGAAATACTATGTGCTCAATGACTTCTCCTCCTAAATCGAGTCACGTTTCAATGGAAACGACAGGATTTAGTTTTGGGAAACGTGTATCTCCTTTCCGATGCACTGTTCCCACTTTACTACATCCCTCGCTCCCTCACATGAATAATTAACACAGAAATTGCGTCGCTATGAAATACTATGTGCTCAATGACTTCTCCTCCTAAATCGAGTCACGTTTCAATGGAAACGACAGGATTTAGTTTTGGGATACGAGTATCTCCTTTCCGACGCACTGTTCCCACTTTACTACATCCCTCGCTCCCTCACATGAATAATTAACACAGAAATTGAGTCGCTATGAAATACTATGTGCTCAATGACTTCTCCTCCTAAATCGAGTCACGTTTCAATGGAAACAACAGGATTTAGTTTTGGGAAACGAGTATCTTCTTTCCGATGCACTGTTCCCACTTTACTACATCCCTCGCTCCCTCACATGAATAATTAACACAGAAATTGCGTCGCTATGAAATACTATGTGCTCAATGACTTCTCCTCCTAAATCGAGTCATGTTTCAATGGAAACGACAGGATTTAGTTTTGGGATACGGGTATCTCCTTTCCGATGCACTGTTCCAATTTTACTACATCCCTCGCTCCCTCAAATGAATAATTAACACAGAAATTGCGTCGCTATGAAATACTATGTGCTCAATGACTTCTCCTCCTAAATCGAGTCACGTTTCAATGGAAACGACAGGATTTAGTTTTGGGATACGAGTATCTCCTTTCCGACGCACTGTTCCCACTTTACTACATCCCTCGCTCCCTCACATGAATAATTAACACAGAAATTGCGTCGCTATGAAATACTATGTGCTCAATGACTTCTCCTCCTAAATCGAGTCACGTTTCAATGGAAACGACAGGATTTAGTTTTGGGATACGAGTAACTCCTTTCCGATGCACTATTCATCCTTTACCTCAACGCTCGCTCCCTCACATTGACGAATTAGCACAGAAATTGCGTCGCTATGAAATACTATGTGCTCAATGACTTCTCCTCCTAAATCGAGTCACGTTTCAATGGAAACGACAGGATTTAGTTTTGGGATACGAGTATCTCCTTTCCGACGCACTGTTCCCACTTTACTACATCCCTCGCTCCCTCACATGAATAATTAACACAGAAATTGCGTCGCTATGAAATACTATGTGCTCAATGACTTCTCCTCCTAAATCGAGTCACGTTTCAATGGAAACGACAGGATTTAGTTTTGGGTAACGAGTAACTCCTTTCAGATGCACTATTCATCCTTTACCTCAACGCTCGCTCCCTCACATTGACGAATTAACACAGAAATTGCGTCGCTATGATATACTATGGGTTCTATGACTTCTCCTTCTAAATCGTGTAACGTTTCTATGGAAACGACAGGATTGAGTTTTGGGACACGAGTAATTCCTTTCCGATGCACTGTTCCCACTTTACTACATCCCTCGCTCCCTCACATGAATAATTAACACAGAAATTGCGTCGCTATGAAACACCATGTGCTCAATGACTTCTCCTCCTAAATCGAGTCACGTTTCTATGGAAACGACAGGATTTAGTTTTGGGACACAAGTATCTCCTTTCCGATGCACTGTTCCCACTTTACTACATCCCTCGCTCCCTCACATGAATAATTAACACAGAAATTGCGTCGCTATGAAATACTATGTGCTCAATGACTTCTCCTATTAAATCGAGTCACGTTTCTATGGAAACGACACGATTTAGTTTTGGGACACGAGTATCTCCTTACCAATGCACTGTTCCCACTTTTCTACATCCCTCGCTCTCTCACATGAATAATTAACACAGAAATTGCGTCGCTATGAAACACTATGTGCTCAATGACTTTTCCTCCTAAATCGAGTCACGTTTCAATGAAAACGAAAGGATTTAGTTTTGGGATACGAGTAATTCCTTTCCGATGCACTGTTCCCACTTTACCACATCCCTCGCTCCCTCACATGAATAATTAACACAGAAATTGCGTCGCTATGAAATATTATGTGCTCAATGACTTCTCCTCCTAAATCGAGTCACATTTCAATGGAAACGACAGGATTTAGTGTTGGGGTACCAGTAATTCCTTTCCGATGCACTGTTCCCACTTTACTACATCCCTCGCTCCCTCACATGAATAATTAACACAGAAATTGCGTCGCTATGAAATACTATGTGCTCAATGACTTCTCCTCCTAAATCGAGTCACGTTTCTATGGAAACGACAGGATTTAGTTTTGGGACACGAGTATCTCCTTTCCGATGCACTGTTCCCACTTTACTACATCCCTCGCTCCCTTACATGAATAAATAACACAGAAATTGCGTCGCTATGAAATACTATGTGCATAAAGACTTCTCCTCCTAAATCCCGTCACGTTTCAATGGAAACGACAGGATTTAATTTTGGGATACGAGTAACTCCTTTCCGGTGCACTATTCATTCTTTACCTCAACGCTCGCTCCCTAACATTGACGAATTAACACAGAAATTGCGTCGCTATGAAATACTATGGGTTCTATGACTTCTCCTTCTAAATCGTGTAACGTTTCTATGGAAACGACAGGATTTAGTTTTGGGACACGAGTATCTCCTTTCCGATGCACTGTTCCCACTTTACTACATCCCTCGCTCCCTCACATGAATAATTAACACAGAAATTGCGTCGCTATGAAATACTATGTGCTCAAAGACTTATCCTCCTAAATCGAGTCACGTTTCTATGGAAACGACAGGATTTAGTTTTGGGACACGAGTAATTCCTTTCCGATGCACTGTTCCCACTTTACTACATCCCTCGCTCCCTCACATGAATAATTAACACAGAAATTGCGTCGCTATGAAATACTATGTGCTCAATGACTTCTCCTCCTAAATCGAGTCACGTTTCTATGGAAACGACAGGATTTAGTTTTGGGACACGGGTATCTCCTTTCCGACGCACTGTTCCCACTTTACTACATCCCTCGCTCCCTCACATGAATAATTAACACAGAAATTGCGTCGCTATGAAATACTATGTGCACAATGACTTCTCCTCCTAAATCGAGTCACGTTTCAATGGAAACGACAGGATTTAGTTTTGGGATACGAGTATCTCCTTTCCGATGCACTGTTCCCACTTTACTACATCCCTCGCTCCCTCACATGAATAATTAACACAGAAGTTGCGTCGCTATGAAATACTATGTGCTCAATGACTTCTCCTCCTAAATCGAGTCACGTTTCAATGGAAACGCCAGGTTTTAGTTTTGGGATACGAGTATCTCCTTTCCGATGCACTGTTCCCACTTTACTACATCCCTCGCTCCCTCACATGAATAATTAACACAGAAATTGCGTCGCTATGAAATACAATGTGCTCAATGACTTCTCCTCCTAAATCGAGTCACGTTTCAATGGAAACGACAGGATTTAGTTTTGGGATACGAGTAACTCCTTTGCGATGCACTATTCATTCTTTACCTCAACGCTCGCTCCCTAACATTGACGAATTAACACAGAAATTGCGTCGCTGTGAAATACTATGGGTTCTATGACTTCTCCTTCTAAATCGTGTAACGTTTCTATGGAAACGACAGGATTTAGTTTTGAGACACGAGTATCTCCTTTCCGATGCACTGTTCCCACTTTACTACGTCCCTCGCTCCCTCACATGAATAATTAACACAGAAATTGCGCCGCTATGAAATACTATGTGCTCAATGACTTCTCCTCCTAAATCGAGTCACGTTTCAATGGAAAGGACAGGATTTAGTTTTGGGATACGAGTATCTGCTTTAAGATGCACTGTTCCCATTTTACTACATCCCTCGCTCCCTCACATGAATAATTAACACAGAAATTGCGTCGCTATGAAATACTATGTGCTCAATGACTTCTCCTCCTAAATCGAATCACGATTCAATGGAAACGCCAGGATTTAGTTTTGGGATACGAGTATCTCCTTTCTGATGCACTGTTCCCACTTTACTACATCCCTCGCTCCCTCACATGAATAATTAACACAGAAATTGCGTCGCTATGAAATACAATGTGCTCAATGACTTCTCCTCCAAAATCGAGTCACGTTTCAATGGAAACGACAGGATTTAGTTTTGGGATACGAGTAACTCCTTTCCGATGCACTATTCATTCTTTACCTCAACGCTCGCTCCCTCACATTGACGAATTAACACAGAAATTGCGTCGCTATGAAATACTATGGGTTCTATGACTTCTCCTTCTAAATCGTGTAACGTTTCTATGGTAAACGACAGGATTTAGTTTTGGGACACGAGTATCTCCTTTCTGATGCACTGTTCCCACTTTACTACATCCCTCGCTCCCTCACATGAATAATTAACACAGAAATTGCGTCGCTATGAATTACTATGTGCTCAATGACTTCTCCTCCTAAATCGAGTCACGTTTCATTGGAAACGCGAGGATTTAGTTTTGGTATACGAGTATCTCCTTTCCGATGCACTGTTCACACTTTACTACATCCCTCGCTCCCTCACATGAATAATTAACACAGAAATTGCGTCGCTATGAAATACTATGTGCTCAATGACTTCTCCTCCTAAATCGAGTCACGTTTCAATGGAAACGACAGGATTTAGTTTTGGGATACGAGTAAATCCTTTCCGATGCACTATTCATTCTTTACCTCAACGCTCGCTCCCTCACATTGACGAATTAACACAGAAATTGCGTCGCTATGAAATACTATGTGTTCTATGACTTCTCCCTCTAAGTCGTGTAACGTTTCTATGGAAACGACAGGATTGAGTTTTGGGACACGAGTATCTCCTTTCCGATGCACTGTTCCCACTTTACCACATCCCTCGCTCCCTCACATGAATAATTAACACAGAAATTGCGCCGCTATGATATACTATGTGCTCAATGACTTCTCCTCCTAAATCGAGTCACGTTTCAATGGAAACGACATGATTTAGTTTTGGGATACGAGTATCTTCTTTAAGATGCACTGTTCCCACTTTACTACATCCCTCGCTCCCTCACATGAATAATTAACACAGAAATTGCGTCGCTATGAAATACTATGTGCTCAATGACTTCTCCTCCTAAATCGAGTCACGATTCAATGGAAACGCCAGGATATAGTTTTGGGATACGAGTATCTCCTTTCCGATGCACTGTTCCCACTTTACTACATCCCTCGCTCCCTCACATGAATAATTAACACAGAAATTGCGTCGCTATGAAATACAATGTGCTCAATGACTTCTCCTCCTAAATCGAGTCACGTTTCAATGGAAACGACAGGAATTAGTTTTGGGATACGAGTAACTCCTTTCCGATGCACTATTCATTCTTTACCTCAACGCTCGCTCCCTCACATTGACGAATTAACACAGAAATTGCGTCGCTATGAAATACTATGGGTTCTATGACTTCTCCTTCTAAATCGTGTAACGTTTCTATGGTAAACGACAGGATTTAGTTTTGGGACACGAGTATCTCCTTTCTGATGCACTGTACCCACTTTACTACATCCCTCGCTCCCTCACATGAATAATTAACACAGAAATTGCGTCGCTATGAATTACTATGTGCTCAATGACTTCTCCTCCTAAATCGAGTCACGTTTCATTGGAAACGCAAGGATTTAGGTTTGGTATACGAGTATCTCCTTTCCGATACACTGTTCCCACTTTACTACATCCCTCGCTCTCTCACATGAATAATTAACACAGAAATTGCGTCGCTATGAAATACTATTGGTTCTATGATTTCTCCTTGTAAATCGTGTAACGTTTCTATGGAAACGACAGGATTTAGTTTTGGGACACGAGTATCTCCTTTCTGACGCACTGTTCCCACTTTACTACATCCCTCGCTCCCTCACATGAATAATTAACACAGAAATTGCGTCGCTATGTAATACTACTTTCTCAATGACTTCTGCTCCTAAATCGAGTCACGTTTCAATGGAAACGACAGGATTTAGTTTTGGGATACGAGTAACTCCTTTCTGATGCACTATTCATTCTTTACCTCAACGCTCGCTCCCTCACATTGACGAATTAACACAGAAATTGCGTCGCTATAAAATACTATGGGTTCTATGACTCCTCCTTCTAAATCGTGTAACGTTTCTATGGAAACGACAGGATTGAGTTTTGGGACACGAGTATCAACTTTCCGACGCACAGTTCCCACTTTACTACATCCCTCGCTCCCTCACATGAATAATTAACACACAAATTGCGCCGCTATGATATACTATGTGCTCAATGACTTATCCTTCTAAATCGAGTCACGTTTCTATGGAAACGACAGGATTTAGTTTTGGGGTAGGAGTATCTCCTTTCCGATGCACTGTTCCCACTTTACTACATCCCTCGCTCCCTCACATGAATAATTAACACAGAAATTGCGTCGCTATGAAATACTATGTGCTCAATGACTTCTCCTCCTAAATCGAGTCACGTTTCTATGGAAACGACAGGATTTAGTTTTGGGACACGAGTATCTCTTTCCGACGCACTGTTCCCACTTTACTACATCCCTCGCTCCCTCACATGAATAATTAACACAGAAATTGCGTCGCTATGAAATACTATGTGCTCAATGACTTCTCCTCCTAAATCGAGTCACGTTTCAATGGAAACGACAGGATTTAGTTTTGGGATACGAGTATCAGCTTTAAGATGCACTGTTCACACTTTACTACATCCCTCGCTCCCTCACATGAATAATTAACACAGAAATTGCGTCGCTATGAAATACTATGTGCTCAATGACTTCTCCTCCTAAATCGAGTCACGATTCAATGGACACGCCAGGATTTAGTTTTGGGATACGAGTATCTCCTTTCCGATGCACTGTTCCCACTTTACTGCATCCCTCGCTCCCTCACATGAATAATTAACACAGAAATTGCGTCGCTATGAAATACAATGTGCTCAATGACTTCTCCTCCTAAATCGAGTCACGTTTCAATGGAAACGACAGGATTTAGATTTGGGATACGAGTATCTCCTTTCCAATGAACTATTCATTCTTTACCTCAACGCTCGCTCCCTCACATTGACGAATTAACACAGAAATTGCGTCGCTATGAAATACTATGGGTTCTATGACTTCTCCTTCTAAATCGTGTAACGTTTCTATGGTAAACGACAGGATTTTGTTTTGGGACACGAGTATCTCCTTTCTGATGCACTGTTCCCACTTTACTACATCCCTCGCTCCCTCACATGAATAATTAACACAGAAATTGCGTCGCTATGAAATACTATGTGCTCAATGACTTCTCCTCCTAAATCGAGTCACGTTTAAATGGAAACGACAGGGTTTAGTTTTGGGATACGAGTAACTCCTTTCTGGTGCACTATTCATTCTTTACCTCAACGCTCGCTCCCTCACATTGACGAATTAACACAGAAATTGCGTCGCTATGAAATACTATGGGTTCTATGACTTCTCCTTCTAAATCGTGTAACGTTCCTATGGAAACGACAGGATTTAGTTTGGGACATGAGTATCTCCTTTCCGATGCACTGTTCCCTCTTTACTACATCCCTCACTCCCTCACATGAATAAATAACACAGAAATTGCGTCGCTATGAAATACTATGTGCTCAATGACTTCTCCTCCTAAATCGAGTCACGTTTCAATGGAAACGACAGGATTTAGTTTTGGGATACGAGTAACACCTTTCCGATGCACTATTCAATCTGTACCTCAACGCTCGCTCCCTCACATTGACGTATTAACACAGAAATTGCGTCGATATGAAATACTATGGGTTCTATGACTTCTCCTTCTAAATCGTGTAACGTTTCTATGTAAACGACAGGATTTAGTTTTGGGACACGAGTATCTCCTTTCCGATGCACAGTTCCCACTTTACTACATCCCTCGCTCCCTCACATGAATAATTAACACAGAAATTGCGCCGCTATGATATACTATGTGCTCAATGACTTATCCTTCTAAATCGAGTCACGTTTCTATGGAAACGACAGGATTTAGATTTGGGACACGAGTAATTCCTTTCCGATGCACTGTTCCCACTTTAATACATCCCTCGCTCCCTCACATGAATAATTAACACAGAAATTGCGTCGCTATGAAATACTATGTGCTCAATGACTTCTCCTCCTAAATCGAGTCACGTTTCTATGGAAACGACAGGATTTAGTTTTGGGACACGAGTATCTCCTTTCCGACGCACTGTTCCCACTTTACTACATCCCTCGCTCCCTCACATGAATAATTAACACAGAAATTGCGTCGCTATGAAATACTATGTGCTCAATGACTTCTCCTCTTAAATCGAGTCACGTTTCAATGGAAACGACAGGATTTAGTTTTGGGATACGAGTATCTCCTTTCCGATGCACTGTTCCCACTTTACTACATCCCTCGCTCCCTCACATGAATAATTAACACAGAAATTGCGTCGCTATGAAATACTATGTGCTCAATGACTTCTCCTCCTACATCGAGTCACGATTCAATGGAAACGCCAGGATTTAGTTTTGGGATACGAGTATCTCCTTTCCGATGCACTGTTCCCACTTTACTGCATCCCTCGCTCCCTCACATGAATAATTAACACAGAAATTGCGTCGCTATGAAATACAATGTGCTCAATGACTTCTCCTCCTAAATCGAGTCACGTTTCAATTAAAACGACAGGATTTTGTTTTGGGATACGAGTAACTCCTTTCTGATGCACTATTCATTCTTTACCTCAACGCTCGCTCCCTCACATTGACGAATTAACACAGAAATTGCGTCGCTATAAAATACTATGGGTTCTATGACTTCTCCTTCTAAATCGTGTAACGTTTCTATGGAAACGACAGGATTGAGTTTTGGGACACGAGTATCAACTTTCCGACGCACAGTTCCCACTTTACTACATCCCTCGCTCCCTCACATGAATAATTAACACAGATATTGCGTCGCTATGAAATACTATGTGCTCAATGACTTCTCCTCCTAAATCGAGTCACGTTTCAATGGAAACGACAGGATTTAGTTTTGGGATACGAGTATCAGCTTTAAGATGCACTGTTCACACTTTACTACATCCCTCGCTTCCTCACATGAATAATTAACACAGAAATTGCGTCGCTATGAAATACTATGTGCTCAATGACTTCTCCTCCTAAATCGAGTCACGATTCAATGGAAACGCCAGGATTTAGATTTGGGATACGAGTATCTCCATTCCGATGCACTGTTCCCACTTTACTGCATCCCTCGCTCCCTCACATGAATAATTAACACAGAAATTGCGTCGCTATGAAATACAATGTGCTCAATAACTTCTCCTCCTAAATCGAGTCACGTTTCAATGGAAACGACAGGATTTAGTTTTGGGATACGAGTATCTCCTTTCCGATGAACTATTCATTCTTTACCTCAACGCTCGCTCCCTCACATTGACGAATTAACACAGAAATTGCGTCGCTATGAAATACTATGGGTTCTATGACTTCTCCTTCTAAATCGTGTAACGTTTCTATGGTAAACGACAGGATTTTGTTTTGGGACACGAGTATCTCCTTTCTGATGCACTGTTCCCACTTTACTACATCCCTCGCTCCCTCACATGAATAATTAACACAGAAATTGCGTCGCTATGAAATACTATGTGCTCAATGACTTCTCCTCCTAAATCGAGTCACGTTTCAATGGAAACGACAGGGTTTAGTTTTGGGATACGAGTAACTCCTTTCTGATGCACTATTCATTCCTTACCTCAACGCTCGCTCCCTCACATTGACGAATTAACACAGAAATTACGTCGCTATGAAATACTATGGGTTCTATGACTTCTCCTTCTAAATCGTGTAACGTTTCTATGGAAACGACAGGATTTAGTTTGGGACATGAGTATCTCCTTTCCGATGCACTGTTCCCTCTTTACTACATCCCTCACTCCCTCACATGAATAATTAACACAGAAATTGCGTCGCTATGAAATACTATGTGCTCAATGACTTCTCCTCCTAAATCGAGTCACGTTTCAATGGAAACGACAGGATTTAGTTTTGGGATACGAGTAACACCTTTCCGATGCACTATTCATTCTTTACCTCAACGCTCGCTCCCTCACATTGACGTATTAACACAGAAATTGCGTCGATATGAAATACTATGGGTTCTATGACTTCTCCTTCTAAATCGTGTAACGTTTCTATGTAAACGACAGGATTTAGTTTTGGGACACGAGTATCTCCTTTCCGATGCACAGTTCCCACTTTACTACATCCCTCGCTCCCTCACATGAATAATTAACACAGTAATTGCGCCGCTATGATATACTATGTGCTCAATGACTTATCCTTCAAAATCGAGTCACGTTTCTATGGAAACGACAGGATTTAGATTTAGGACACGAGTAATTCCTTTCCGATGCACTGTTCCCACTTTACTACATCCCTCGCTCCCTCACATGAATAATTAACACAGAAATTGCGTCGCTATGAAATACTATGTGCTCAATGACTTCTCCTCCTAAATCGAGTCACGTTTCTATGGAAACGACAGGATTTAGTTTTGGGACACGAGTATCTTCTTTCCGACGCACTGTTCCCACTTTACTACGTCCCTCGCTCCCTCACATGATAAATTAACACAGACGTTGCGTCGCTATGAAATACTATGTGCTCAACGACTTCTCCTCTTAAATCGCGTCACGTTTCAATGGAAACGACAGGATTTAGTTTTGAGATACGAGAATCTCCTTTCCGATGCACTGTTCCCACTTTACTACATCCCTCGCTCCCTCACATGAATAATTAACACAGAAATTGCGTCGCTAAGAAATACTATGTGCTCAATGACTTCTCCTCCTAAATCGAGTCACGATTCAATGGAAACGCCAGGATTTAGTTTTGGGATACGAGTATCTCCTTTCCGATGCACTGTTCCCACTTTACTGCATCCCTCGCTCCCTCACATGAATAATTAACACAGAAATTGCGTCGCTATGAAATACAATGTGCTCAATGACTTCTCCTCCTAAATCGAGTCACGTTTCAATGGAAACGACAGGATTTGGTTTTGGGATACGAGTAACTCCTTTCCGATGCACTACTCATTCTTTACCTCAACGCTCGCTCCCTCACATTGACGAATTAACACAGAAATTGCGTCGCTATGAAATACTATGGGTTCTATGACTTCTCCTTCTAAATCGTGTAACGTTTCTATGGTAAACGACAGGATTTAGTTTTGGGACACAAGTATCTCCTTTCTGATGCACTGTTCCCACTTTACTACATCCCTCGCTCCCTCACATGAATAATTAACACAGAAATTGCGTCGTTATGAAATACTATGTGCTCAATGACTTCTCCTCCTAAATCGAGTCACGTTTCAATGGAAACGACAGGATTTAGTTTTGGGATACGAGTAACTCCTTTCTGATGCACTATTCATTCTTTACCTCAACGCTCGCTCCCTCACATTGACGAATTAACACAGAAATTGCGTCGCTATGAAATACTATGGGTTCTATGACTTCTCCTTCTAAATCGTGTAACGTTTCTATGGAAACGACAGGATTTAGTTTGGGACATGAGTATCTCCTTTCCGATGCACTGTTCCCTCATTACTACATCCCCCACTCCCTCACATGAATAATTAACACAGAAATTGCGTCGCTATGAAATACTATGTGCTCAATGACTTCTCCTCCTAAATCGAGTCACGTTTCAATGGAAACGACAGGATTTAGTTTTGGGATACGAGTAACACCTTTCCGATGCACTATTCATTCTTTACCTCAACGCTCGCTCCCTCACATTGACGTATTAACACAGTAATTACGTCGATATGAAATACTATTGGTTCTATGACTTCTCCTTCTAAATCGTGTAACGTTTCTATGTAAACGACAGGATTTAGTTTTGGGACACGAGTATCTCCTTTCCGATGCACAGTTCCCACTTTACTACATCCCTCGCTCCCACACATGAATAATTAACACAGAATTTGCGCCGCTATGATATACTATGTGCTCAATGACTTATCCTTCTAAATCGAGTCACGTTTCTATGGAAACGACAGGATTTAGATTTGGGACAGGAGTAATTCCTTTCCGATGCACTGTTCCCACTTTACTACATCCCTCGCTCCCTCACATGAATAATTAACACAGAAATTGCGTCGCTATGAAATACTATGTGCTCAATGACTTCTCCTCCTAAATCGAGTCACGTTTCTATGGAAACGACAGGATTTAGTTTTGGGACACGAGTATCTCCTTTCCGACGCACTGTTCCCACTTTACTACATCCCTCGCTCCCTCACATGAATAATTAACACAGAAATTGCGTCGCTATGAAATACTATGTGCTCAATGACTTCTCCTCTTAAATCGAGTCACGTTTCAATGGAAACGACAGGATTTAGTTTTGGGATACGAGTATCTCCTTTCCGATGCACTGTTCCCACTTTACTATATACCTCGCTCCCTCACATGAATAATTAACACAGAAATTGCGTCGCTATGAAATACTATGTGCTCAATGACTTCTTCTCCTAAATCGAGTCACGTTTCAATGGAAACGACAGGGTTTAGTTTTGGGATACGAGTAACTCCTTTCTGATGCACTATTCATTCTTTACTACATCCCTCGCTCCCTCACATGAATAATTAACACAGAAATTGCGTCGCTAAGAAATACTATGGGTTCTATGACTTCTCCTTCTAAATCGTGTAACGTTTCTATGGAAACGACAGGATTTAGTTTGGGACATGAGTATCTCCTTTCCGATGCACTGTTCCCTCTTTACTACATCCCTCACTCCCTCACATGAATAATTAACACAGAAATTGCGTCGCTATGAAATACTATGTGCTCAATGACTTCTCCTCCTAAATCGAGTCACGTTTCAATGGAAACGACAGGATTTAGTTTTGGGATACGAGTAACACCTTTCCGATGCACTATTCATTCTTTACCTCAACGCTCGCTCCCTCACATTGACGTATTAACACAGAAATTGCGTCGATATGAAATACTATGGGTTCTATGACTTCTCCTTGTAAATCGTGTGACGTTTCTATGTAAACGACAGGATTTAGTTTTGGGACACGAGTATCTCCTTTCCGATGCACAGTTCCCACTTTACTACATCCCTCGCTCCCTCACATGAATAATTAACACAGAAATTGCGCCGCTATGATATACTATGTGCTCAATGACTTATCCTTCTAAATCAAGTCACGTTTCTATGGAAACGACAGGATTTAGATTTGGGACACGAGTAATTCCTTTCCGATGCACTGTTCCCACTTTACTACATCCCTCGCTCCCTCACATGAATAATTAACACAGAAATTGCGTCGCTATGAAATACTATGTGCTCAATGACTTCTCCTCCTAAATCGAGTCACGTTTCTATGGAAACGAAAGGATTTAGTTTTGGGACACGAGTATCTTCTTTCCGACGCACTGTTCCCACTTTACTACATCCCTCGCTCCCTCACATGAATAATTAACACAGAAGTTGCGTCGCTATGAAATACTATGTGCTCAATGACTTCTCCTCTTAAATCGAGTCACGTTTCAATGGAAACGACAGGATTTAGTTTTGGGATACGAGTATCTCCTTTCCGATGCACTGTTCCCACTTTACTACATCCCTCGCTCCCTCACATGAATAATTAACACAGAAATTGCGTCGCTAAGAAATACTATGTGCTCAATGACTTCTCCTCCTAAATCGAGTCACGATTCAATGGAAACGCCAGGATTTAGTTTTGGGATACGAGTATCTCCTTTCCGATGCACTGTTCCCACTTTACTGCATCCCTCGCTCCCTCACATGAATAATTAACACAGAAATTGCGTCGCTATGAAATACAATGTGCTCAATGACTTCTCCTCCTAAATCGAGTCACGTTTCAATGGAAACGACAGGATTTGGTTTTGGGATACGAGTAACTCCTTTCCGATGCACTACTCATTCTTTACCTCAACGCTCGCTCCCTCACATTGACGAATTAACACAGAAATTGCGTCGCCATGAAATACTATGGGTTCTATGACTTCTCCTTCTAAATCGTGTAACGTTTCTATGGTAAACGACAGGATTTAGTTTTGGGACACGAGTATCTCCTTTCTGATGCACTGTTCCCACTTTACTACATCCCTCGCTCCCTCACATGAATAATTAACACAGAAATTGCGTCGTTATGAAATACTATGTGCTCAACGACTTCTCCTCCTAAATCGAGTCACGTTTCAATGGAAACGACAGGATTTAGTTTTGGGATACGAGTAACTCCTTTCTGATGCACTATTCATTCTTTACCTCAACGCTCGCTCCCTCACATTGACGAATTAACACAGAAATTGCGTCGCTATGAAATACTATGGGTTCTATGACTTCTCCTTCTAAATCGTGTAACGTTTCTATGGAAACGACAGGATTTAGTTTGGGACATGAGTATCTCCTTTCCGATGCACTGTTCCCACTTTACAACGTCCCTCGCTCCCTCACATGAATAATTAACACAGAAATTGCGCCGCTATGAAATACTATGTGCTCAATGACTTCTCCTCCTAAATCGAGTCACGTTTCAATGGAAACGACAGGATTTAGTTTTGGGATACGAGTATCTGCTTTAAGATGCACTGTTCACACTTTACTACATCCCTCGCTCCCTCACATGAATAATTAACACAGAAATTGCGTCGCTATGAAATACTATGTGCTCAATGACTTCTCCTCCTAAATCGAGTCATGATTCAATGGAAACGCCAGGATTTAGTTTTGGGATACGAGTATCTCCTTTCCGATGCACTGTTCCCACTTTATTACATCCCTCGCTCCCTCACATGAATAATTAACACAGAAATTGCGTCGCTATGATATACTATGTGCTCAATGACTTCTCCTCCTAAATCGAGTCATGATTCAATGGAAACGCCAGGATTTAGTTTTGGGATACGAGTATCTGCTTTAAGATGCACTGTTCACACTTTACTACATCCCTCGCTCCCTCACATGAATAATTAACACAGAAATTGCGTCGCTATGAAATACTATGTGCTCAATGACTTCTCCTCCTAAATCGAGTCACGTTTCAATGGAAACGACAGGATTTAGTTTTGGGATACGAGTAACTCCTTTCCGATGCACTATTCATTCTTTACCTCAACGCTCGCTCCCTCACATTGACGAATTAACACAGAAATTGCGTCGCTATGAAATACTGTGGGTTCTATGACTTCTCCTTCTAAATCGTGTAACGTTTCTATGGTAAACGACAGGATTTAGTTTTGGGACACGAGTATCTCCTTTCTGATGCACTGTTCCCACTTTACTACATCCCTCGCTCCCTCACATGAATAATTAACACAGAAATTGCGTCGCCATGAAATACTATGTGCTCAATGACTTCTCCTCCTAAATCGAGTCACGTTTCAATGGAAACGACAGGATTTAGTTTTGGGATACAAGTAAATCCTTTCCGATGCACTATTCATTCTTTACCTCAACGCTCGCTCCCTAACATTGACGAATTAACACAGAAATTGCGTCGCTTTGAAATAGTATGTGTTCTATGACTTCTCCTTCTAAGTCGTGTAACGTTTCTATGGAAACGACAGGATTGAGTTTTGGGACACGAGTATCTCCTTTCCGATGCACTGTTCCCACTTTACTACATCCCTCGCTCCCTCACATGAATAATTAACACAGAAATTGCGTCGCTATGAAATACTATGTGCTCAATGACTTCTCCTCCTAAATCGCGTCTTGTTTCTATGGAAACGACAGGATTTAGTTTTGGTATACGAGTATCGCCTTTCCGATGCACTGTTCCCACTTTACTACATCCCTCGCTCCCTCATATGAATAATTAACACAGAAATTGCATCGCTATGAAATACTATGTGCTCAATGACTTCTCCTCCTAAATCGAGTCACGTTTCAATGGAAACGACAGGATTTAGTTTTGGGATACGAGTATCTCCTTTCCGATGCACTGTTCCCACTTTACTACATCCCTCGCTCCCTCACATGAATAATTAACACAGAAATTGCGACGCTATGAGATACTATGTGCTCAATGACTTCTCCTCTTAAATCGAGTCACGTTTCAATGGAAACGCCAGGATTCAGTTTTGAAATACGAGTATCTCCTTTCCGATGCACTGTTCCCACTTTACTACATCCCTCGCACCCTCACATGAATAATTAACACAAAAATTGCGTCGCTATGAAATACAATGTGCACAATGACTTCTCCTCCTAAATCGAGTCACGTTTCAATGGAAACGACAGGATTTAGTTTTGGGATACGAGTAACTCCTTTCTGATGCACTATTCATTCTTTACCTCAACGCTCGCTCCCTCACATTGACGAATTAACACAGAAATTGCGTCGCTATGAAATACTATGGGTTCTATGACTTCTCCTTCTAAATCGTGTAACGTTTCTATGGAAACGACAGGATTTAGTTTGGGACATGAGTATCTCCTTTCCGATGCACTGTTCCCTCTTTACTACATCAATCACTCCCTCACATGAATAATTAACACAGAAATTGCGTCGCTATGAAATACTATGTGCTCAATGACTTCTCCTCCTAAATCGAGTCACGTTTCATTGGAAACGACAGGATTTAGTTTTGGGATACGAGTAACTCCTTTCCGATGCACTATTCATTCTTTACCTCAACGCTCGCTCCCTCACATTGGCGAATTAACACAGAAATTGCGTCGATATGAAATTCTATGGGTTCTATGACTTCTCCTTCTAAATCGTGTAACGTTTCTATGGAATCGACAGGATTTAGTTTGGGACATGAGTATCTCCTTTCCGATGCACTGTTCCCTCTTTACTAAATCAATCACTCCCTCACATGAATAATTAACACAGAAATTGCGTCGCTATGAAATACTATGTGCTCAATGACTTCTCCTCCTAAATCGAGTCACGTTTCAATGGAAACAACAGGATTTAGTTTTGGGATACGAGTATCTGCTTTCCGACGCACTGTTCCCACTTTACTACATCCCTCGCTCCCTCACATGAATAATTAACACAGAAATTGCGTCGCTATGAAACACTATGTGCTCAATGACTTCTCCTCCTAAATCGAGTCACGTTTGTATGGAAACGACAGGATTTAGTTTTCGGACACAAGTATCTCCTTTCCGATGCACTGTTCCCACGTTACTACATCCCTCGCTCCCTCACATGAATAATTAACACAGAGATTGCGCCGCTATGAAATACTATGGGCTCAATGACTTCTCCTCCTAAATCGAGTCACGTTTCTATGGAAACGACAGGATTTAGTTTTGGGACACGAGTATCTCCATTCCAATGCACTGTTCCCACTTTACTACATCCCCTGCTCCCTCACATGAATAATTAACACAGAAATTGCGTCGCTATGAAACACTATGTGCTCAATGACTTCTCCTCCTAAATCGAGTCACGTTTCAATGGAAACGACAGGATTTAGTTTTGGGATACGAGTAATTCCTTTCCGATGCACTGTTCCCACTTTGCTACATCCCTCGCTCCCTCACATGAATAATTAACACATTAGTTGCGCCGCTATGAAATACTATGTGCTCAATGACTTCTCCTCCTAAATCGAGTCACATTTCAATGGAAACGACTGGATTTAGTTTTGGGATACGAGTATCTCCTTTCCGATGCACTGTTCCCACTTTACTACATCCCTCGCTCCCTCACATGAATAATTAACACAGAAATTGCGTCGCTATGAAATACTATGTGCTCAATGACTTCTCCTCCTAAATAGAGTCACGTTTCAATGGAAATGCCAGGATTTAGTTTTGGGATACGAGTATCTCCTTTCCGATGCACTGTTCCCACTTTACTACATCCCTCGCTCCCTCCCATGATTAATTAACACAGAAATTGCGTCTCTATGAAATACAATGTGCTCAATGACTTCTCCTCCTAAATCGAGTCACGTTTCAATGGAAACGACAGGATTTAGTTTTGGGATACGAGTAACTCCTTTCCGATGCACTATTCATTCTTTACCTCAACGCTCGCTCCCTCACATTGACGAATTAACACAGAAATTGCGTCGCTATGAAATACTATGGGTCTTATGACTTCTCCTTCTAAATCGTGTAACGTTTTTATGGAAACGACAGGATTTAGTTTTGGGACACGAGTATCTCCTTTCTGATGCACTGTTCCCACTTTACTACATCCCTCGCTCCCTCACATGAATAATTAACACAGAAATTGCGTCGCTATGAAATACTATGTGCTCAATGACTTCTCCTCCTAAATCGAGTCACGTTTCATTTGAAACGCCAGGATTTAGTTTTGGTATACGAGTATCGCCTTTCCGATGCACTGTTCCCACTTTACTACATCCCTCGCTCCCTCATTTGATTAATTAACACAGAAATTGCATCGCTATGAAATACTATGTGCTCAATGACTTCTCCTCCTAAATCGAGTCACGTTCCAATGGAAACGACAGGATTTAGTTTTGGGATACGAGTATCTCCTTTCCGATGCACTGTTCCCACTTTACTACATCCCTCGCTCCCTCACATGAATAATTAACACAGAAATTGCGACGCTATGAGATACTATGTGCTCAATGACTTCTCCTCTTAAATCGAGTCACGTTTCAATGGAAACGCCAGGATTTAGTTTTGGGATACGAGTATCTCCTTTCCGATGCACTGTTCCCACTTTACTACATCCCTCGCACCCTCACATGAATAATTAACACAAAAATTGCGTCGCTATGAAATACAATGTGCACAATGACTTCTCCTCCTAAATCGAGTCACGTTTCAATGGAAACGACAGGATTTAGTTTTGGGATACGAGTAACTCCTTTCTGATGCACTATTCATTCTTTACCTCAACGCTCGCTCCCTCACATTGACGAATTAACACAGAAATTGCGTCGCTATGAAATACTATGGGTTCTATGACTTCTCCTTCTAAATCGTGTAACGTTTCTATGGAAACGACAGGATTTAGTTTGGGACATGAGTATCTCCTTTCCGATGCACTGTTCCCTCTTTACTACATCAATTACTCCCTCACATGAATAATTAACACAGAAATTGCGTCGCTATGAAATACTATGTGCTCAATGACTTCTCCTCCTAAATCGAGTCACGTTTCAATGGAAACGACAGGATTTAGTTTTGGGATACGAGTAACTCCTTTCCGATGCACTATTCATTCTTTACCTCAACGCTCGCTCCCTCACATTGGCGAATTAACACAGAAATTGCGTCGATATGAAATACTATGGGTTCTATGACTTCTCCTTCTAAATCGTGTAACGTTTCTATGGAATCGACAGGATTTAGTTTTGGGACACGAGTATCTCCTTTCTGATGCACTGTTCCCACTTTACTACATCCCTCGCTCCCTCACATGAATAATTAACACAGAAATTGCGTCGCTATGAAATACTATGTGCTCAATGACTTCTCCACCTAAATCGAGTCACGTTTCAATGGAAACGCCAGGACTTAATTTTGGAATATGAGTAACTCCTTTCCGATGCACTATTCATTCTTTACCTCAACGCTCGCTCCCTCACATTGACGAATTAACACAGAAATTGCGTCGCTATGAAATACTATGGGTTCTATGACTTCTCCTTCTAAATCGTGTAACGTTTCTAAGGAAACGACAGGATTGAGTTTTGAGACACGAGTATCTCCTTTACGATGCACAGTTCCCACCTTACCTCACCCCTCGCTCCCTCACATGAATAATTAACACAGAAATTGCGCCGCTATGATATACACTCCTGGAAATGGAAAAAAGAACACATTGACACCGGTGTGTCAGACCCACCATACTTGCTCCGGACACTGCGAGAGGGCTGTACAAGCAATGATCACACGCACGGCACAGCGGACACACCGGGAACCGCGGTGTTGGCCGTCGAATGGCGCTAGCTGCGCAGCATTTGTGCACCGCCGCCGTCAGTGTCAGCCAGTTTGCCGTGGCATACGGAGCTCCATCGCAGTCTTTAACACTGGTAGCATGCCGCGACAGCGTGGACGTGAACCGTATGTGCAGTTGACGGAGTTTGAGCGAGGGCGTATAGTGGGCATGCGGGAGGCCGGGTGGACGTACCGCCGAATTGCTCAACACGTGGGGCGTGAGGTCTCCACAGCACATCGATGTTGTCGCCAGTGGTCGGCGAAAGGTGCATGTGCCCGTCGACCTGGGACCGGACCGCAGCGACGCACGGATGCACGCCAAGACCGTAGGATCCTACGCAGTGCCGTAGGGGACCGCACCACCACTTCCCAGCAAATTAGGGACACTGTTGCTCCTGGGGTATCGGCGAGGACCATTCGCAACCGTCTCCATGAAGCTGGGCTACGGTCCCGCACACCGTTAGGCCGTCTTCCGCTCACGCCCCAACATCGTGCAGCCCGCCTCCAGTGGTGTCGCGACAGGCGTGAATGGAGGGACGAATGGAGACGTGTCGTCTTCAGCCATGAGAGTCGCTTCTGCCTTGGTGCCAATGATGGTCGTATGCGTGTTTGGCGCCGTGCAGGTGAGCGCCACAATCAGGACTGCATACGACCGAGGCACACAGGGCCAACACCCGGCATCATGGTGTCGGGAGCGATCTCCTACACTGGCCGTACACCACTGGTGATCGTCGAGGGGACACCGAATAGTGCACGGTACATCCAAACCGTCATCGAACCCATCGTTCTACCATTCCTAGACCGGCAAGGGAACTTGCTGTTCCAACAGGACAATGCACGTCCGCATGTATCCCGTGCCACCCAACGTGCTCTAGAAGGTGTAAGTCAACTACCCTGGCCAGCAAGATCTCCGGATCTGTCCCCCATTGAGCATGTTTGGGACTGGATGAAGCGTCGTCTCACGCGGTCTGCACGTCCAGCACGAACGCTGGTCCAACTGAGGCGCCAGGTGGAAATGGCATGGCAAGCCGTTCCACAGGACTACATCCAGCATCTCTACGATCGTCTCCATGGGAGAATAGCAGCCTGCATTGCTGCGGAAGGTGGATATACACTGTACTAGTGCCGACATTGTGCATGCTCTGTTGCCTGTGTCTATGTGCCTGTGGTTCTGTCAGTGTGATCATGTGATGTATCTGATCCCAGGAATGTGTCAATAAAGTTTCCCCTTCCTGGGACAATGAATTCACGGTGTTCTTATTTCAATTTCCAGGAGTGTAATATGTGCTCATTGACTTCTCCTCCTAAATCGAGTCACGTTTCAATGGAAACGCCAGGATTTAGTTTTGGGATACGAGTATCTCCTTTCCGAAGCACTGTTCCCACTTTACTACATCCCTCGCTCCCTCACATGAATAATTAACACAGAAATAGCGTCGCTATGAAATACTATGTGCTCAATGACATCTCCTCCTAAATCGAGTCACGTTTCAATGGAAACGCCAGGATTTAGCTTTGGGATACGAGTATCTCCTTTCCGATGCACTGTTCCCACTTTACTACATCCCTCGCTCCCTCACATGAAAATTAACGCAGAAATTGCGTCGCTATGAAATACAATGTGCTCAATGACTTCTCCTCCTAAATCGAGTCACGTTTGAATGGAAACGACAGGATTTAGTTTTGGGATACGAGTAACTCCTTTCCGATGCACTATTCATTCTTTACCTCAACGCTCGCTCCCTCACATTGACGAATTAACACAGAAATTGCGTCGCTATGAAATACTATGGGTTCTATGACTTCTCCTTCTAAATCGTGTAACGTTTCTATGGAAACGACTGGATTTAGTTTTGGTACACGAGTATCTCCTTTCTGATGCACTGTTCCCACTTCACTACATCCCTCGCTCCCTCACATGAATAATTAACACGGAAATTGCGTCGCTATGAAATACTATGTGCTCAATGACTTTTCCTCCTAAATCGAGTCACGTTCCAATGGAAACGCCAGGATTTAGTTTTGGTATACGAGTATCTCCTTTCCGATGCACTGTTCCCACTTTACTACATCCCTCGCTCCCTCACATGAATAATTAACACAGAAATTGCGTCGCCATGAATTACTATGTGCTCAAAGACTTCTCCTCCTAAATCGAGTCACGTTTCAATGGAAACGACAGGATTGAATTTTGGGACACGAGTATCTCCTTTCCGATGCACTGTTCCCACTTTACTACATCCCTCGCTCCCTCACATGAATAATTAACACAGAAATTGCGACGCTATGAGATACTATGTGCTCAATGACTTCTCCTCTTAAATCGAGTCACGTTTCAATGGAAACGCCAGGATTTAGTTTTGGGATACGAGTATCTCCTTTCCGATGCACTGTTCCCACTTTACTACATCCCTCGCACCCTCACATGAATAATTAACACAAAAATTGCGTCGCTATGAAATACAATGTGCACAATGACTTCTCCTCCTAAATCGAGTCACGTTTCAATGGAAACGACAGGATTTAGTTTTGGGATACGAGTAACTCCTTTCTGATGCACTATTCATTCTTTACCTCAACGCTCGCTCCCTCACATTGACGAATTAACACAGAAATTGCGTCGCTATGAAATACTATGGGTTCTATGACTTCTCCTTCTAAATCGTGTAACGTTTCTATGGAAACGACAGGATTTAGTTTGGGACATGAGTATCTCCTTTCCGATGCACTGTTCCCTCTTTACTACATCAATTACTCCCTCACATGAATAATTAACACAGAAATTGCGTCGCTATGAAATACTATGTGCTCAATGACTTCTCCTCCTAAATCGAGTCACGTTTCAATGGAAACGACAGGATTTAGTTTTGGGATACGAGTAACTCCTTTCCGATGCACTATTCATTCTTTACCTCAACGCTCGCTCCCTCACATTGGCGAATTAACACAGAAATTGCGTCGATATGAAATACTATGGGTTCTATGACTTCTCCTTCTAAATCGTGTAACGTTTCTATGGAATCGACAGGATTTAGTTTTGGGACACGAGTATCTCCTTTCTGATGCACTGTTCCCACTTTACTACATCCCTCGCTCCCTCACATGAATAATTAACACAGAAATTGCGTCGCTATGAAATACTATGTGCTCAATGACTTCTCCACCTAAATCGAGTCACGTTTCAATGGAAACGCCAGGACTTAATTTTGGAATATGAGTAACTCCTTTCCGATGCACTATTCATTCTTTACCTCAACGCTCGCTCCCTCACATTGACGAATTAACACAGAAATTGCGTCGCTATGAAATACTATGGGTTCTATGACTTCTCCTTCTAAATCGTGTAACGTTTCTAAGGAAACGACAGGATTGAGTTTTGAGACACGAGTATCTCCTTTACGATGCACAGTTCCCACCTTACCTCACCCCTCGCTCCCTCACATGAATAATTAACACAGAAATTGCGCCGCTATGATATACACTCCTGGAAATGGAAAAAAGAACACATTGACACCGGTGTGTCAGACCCACCATACTTGCTCCGGACACTGCGAGAGGGCTGTACAAGCAATGATCACACGCACGGCACAGCGGACACACCGGGAACCGCGGTGTTGGCCGTCGAATGGCGCTAGCTGCGCAGCATTTGTGCACCGCCGCCGTCAGTGTCAGCCAGTTTGCCGTGGCATACGGAGCTCCATCGCAGTCTTTAACACTGGTAGCATGCCGCGACAGCGTGGACGTGAACCGTATGTGCAGTTGACGGAGTTTGAGCGAGGGCGTATAGTGGGCATGCGGGAGGCCGGGTGGACGTACCGCCGAATTGCTCAACACGTGGGGCGTGAGGTCTCCACAGCACATCGATGTTGTCGCCAGTGGTCGGCGAAAGGTGCACGTGCCCGTCGACCTGGGACCGGACCGCAGCGACGCACGGATGCACGCCAAGACCGTAGGATCCTACGCAGTGCCGTAGGGGACCGCACCACCACTTCCCAGCAAATTAGGGACACTGTTGCTCCTGGGGTATCGGCGAGGACCATTCGCAACCGTCTCCATGAAGCTGGGCTACGGTCCCGCACACCGTTAGGCCGTCTTCCGCTCACGCCCCAACATCGTGCAGCCCGCCTCCAGTGGTGTCGCGACAGGCGTGAATGGAGGGACGAATGGAGACGTGTCGTCTTCAGCCATGAGAGTCGCTTCTGCCTTGGTGCCAATGATGGTCGTATGCGTGTTTGGCGCCGTGCAGGTGAGCGCCACAATCAGGACTGCATACGACCGAGGCACACAGGGCCAACACCCGGCATCATGGTGTCGGGAGCGATCTCCTGCACTGGCCGTACACCACTGGTGATCGTCGAGGGGACACCGAATAGTGCACGGTACATCCAAACCGTCATCGAACCCATCGTTCTACCATTCCTAGACCGGCAAGGGAACTTGCTGTTCCAACAGGACAATGCACGTCCGCATGTATCCCGTGCCACCCAACGTGCTCTAGAAGGTGTAAGTCAACTACCCTGGCCAGCAAGATCTCCGGATCTGTCCCCCATTGAGCATGTTTGGGACTGGATGAAGCGTCGTCTCACGCGGTCTGCACGTCCAGCACGAACGCTGGTCCAACTGAGGCGCCAGGTGGAAATGGCATGGCAAGCCGTTCCACAGGACTACATCCAGCATCTCTACGATCGTCTCCATGGGAGAATAGCAGCCTGCATTGCTGCGGAAGGTGGATATACACTGTACTAGTGCCGACATTGTGCATGCTCTGTTGCCTGTGTCTATGTGCCTGTGGTTCTGTCAGTGTGATCATGTGATGTATCTGATCCCAGGAATGTGTCAATAAAGTTTCCCCTTCCTGGGACAATGAATTCACGGTGTTCTTATTTCAATTTCCAGGAGTGTAATATGTGCTCATTGACTTCTCCTCCTAAATCGAGTCACGTTTCAATGGAAACGCCAGGATTTAGTTTTGGGATACGAGTATCTCCTTTCCGAAGCACTGTTCCCACTTTACTACATCCCTCGCTCCCTCACATGAATAATTAACACAGAAATAGCGTCGCTATGAAATACTATGTGCTCAATGACATCTCCTCCTAAATCGAGTCACGTTTCAATGGAAACGCCAGGATTTAGCTTTGGGATACGAGTATCTCCTTTCCGATGCACTGTTCCCACTTTACTACATCCCTCGCTCCCTCACATGAAAATTAACGCAGAAATTGCGTCGCTATGAAATACAATGTGCTCAATGACTTCTCCTCCTAAATCGAGTCACGTTTGAATGGAAACGACAGGATTTAGTTTTGGGATACGAGTAACTCCTTTCCGATGCACTATTCATTCTTTACCTCAACGCTCGCTCCCTCACATTGACGAATTAACACAGAAATTGCGTCGCTATGAAATACTATGGGTTCTATGACTTCTCCTTCTAAATCGTGTAACGTTTCTATGGAAACGACTGGATTTAGTTTTGGTACACGAGTATCTCCTTTCTGATGCACTGTTCCCACTTCACTACATCCCTCGCTCCCTCACATGAATAATTAACACGGAAATTGCGTCGCTATGAAATACTATGTGCTCAATGACTTTTCCTCCTAAATCGAGTCACGTTCCAATGGAAACGCCAGGATTTAGTTTTGGTATACGAGTATCTCCTTTCCGATGCACTGTTCCCACTTTACTACATCCCTCGCTCCCTCACATGAATAATTAACACAGAAATTGCGTCGCCATGAATTACTATGTGCTCAAAGACTTCTCCTCCTAAATCGAGTCACGTTTCAATGGAAACGACAGGATTGAATTTTGGGACACGAGTATCTCCTTTCCGATGCACTGTTCCCACTTTACTACATCCCTCGCTCCCTCACATGAATAATTAACACAGAAATTGCGTCGCTATGAAATACTATGTGCTCAATGACTTCTCCTCCTAAATCGCGTCACGTTTCTATGGAAACGACAGGATTTAGTTTTGGTATACGAGTATCGCCTTTCCGATGCACTGTTCCCACTTTACTACATCCCTCGCTCCCTCATATGAATAATTAACACAGAAATTGCATCGCTATGAAATACTATGTGCTCAATGACTTCTCCTCCTAAATCGAGTCACGTTTCAATGGAAACGACAGGATTTAGTTTTGGGATACGAGTATCTCCTTTCCGATGCACTGTTCCCACTTTACTACATCCCTCGCTCCCTCACATGAATAATTAACACAGAAATTGCGACGCTATGAGATACTATGTGCTCAATGACTTCTCCTCTTAATTCGAGTCACGTTTCAATGGAAACGCCAGGATTTAGTTTTGGGATACGAGTATCTCCTTTCTGATGCACTGTTCCCACTTTACTACATCCCTCGCACCCTCACATGAATAATTAACACAAAAATTGCGTCGCTATGAAATACAATGTGCACAATGACTTCTCCTCCTAAATCGAGTCACGTTTCAATGGAAACGACAGGATTTAGTTTTGGGATACGAGTAACTCCTTTCTGATGCACTATTCATTCTTTACCTCAACGCTCGCTCCCTCACATTGACGAATTAACACAGAAATTGCGTCGCTATGAAATACTATGGGTTCTATGACTTCTCCTTCTAAATCGTGTAACGTTTCTATGGAAACGACAGGATTTAGTTTGGGACATGAGTATCTCCTTTCCGATGCACTGTTCCCTCTTTACTACATCAATCACTCCCTCACATGAATAATTAACACAGAAATTGCGTCGCTATGAAATACTATGTGCTCAATGACTTCTCCTCCTAAATCGAGTCACGTTTCAATGGAAACGACAGGATTTAGTTTTGGCATACGAGTAACTCCTTTCCGATGCACTATTCATTCTTTACCTCAACGCTCGCTCCCTCACATTGGCGAATTAACACAGAAATTGCGTCGATATGAAATACTATGGGTTCTATGACTTCTCCTTCTAAATCGTGTAACGTTTCTATGGAATCTACAGGATTTAGTTTGGGACATGAGTATCTCCTTTCCGATGCACTGTTCCCTCTTTACTACATCAATCACTCCCTCACATGAATAATTAACACAGAAATTGCGTCGCTATGAAATACTATGTGCTCAATGACTTCTCCTCCTAAATCGAGTCACGTTTCAATTTAAACAACAGGATTTAGTTTTGGGAAACGAGTATCTTCTCTCCGATGCACTGTTCCCACTTTACTACATCCCTCGCTCCCTCGCATGAATAATTCACACAGAAATTGCGTCGCTATGAAATACTATGTGCTCAATGACTTCTCCTCCTAAATCGAGACATGTTTCAATGGAAACGACAGGATTTAGTTTTGGGATACGGTTATCTCCTTTCCGATGCACTGTTCCCACTTTACTACATCCCTCGCTCGCTCAAATGAATAATTAACAAAGAAACTGCGTCGCTATGAAATACAATGTGCTCAATGACTTCTCCTCCTAAATCGAGTCACGTTTCAATGGAAACGACTGGATTTAGTTTTGGGATACGAGTATCTGCTTTCCGACGCACTGTTCCCACTTTACTACATCCCTCGCTCCCTCACATGAATAATTAACACAGAAATTGCGTCGCTATTAAAAACTATGTGCTCAATGACTTCTCCTCCTAAATCGAGTCACGTTTCTATGGAAACGACAGGATTTAGTTTTCGGACACAAGTATCTCCTTTCCGATGCACTGTTCCCACTTTACTACATCCCTCGCTCCCTCACATGAATAATTAACACAGAGATTGCGCCGCTATGAAATACTATGGGCTCAATGACTTCTCCTCCTAAATCGAGTCACGTCTCTATGGAAACGACAGGATTTAGTTTTGGGACACGAGTATCTCCATTCCAATGCACTGTTCCCACTTTACTACATCCCCTGCTCCCTCACATGAATAATTAACACAGAAATTGCGTCGCTATGAAACACTATGTGCTCAATGACTTCTCCTCCTAAATCGAGTCACGTTTCAATGGAAACGACAGGATTTAGTTTTGGGATACGAGTAATTCCTTTCCGATGCACTGTTCCCACTTTACTACATCCCTCGCTCCCTCACATGAATAATTAACACAGAAATTGCGTCGCTATGAAATACTATGTGCCCAATGACTTCTCCTCCTAAATCGAGTCACATTTCAATGGAAACGACTGGATTTAGTTTTGGGGTACGAGTAATTCCTTTCCGATGCACTGTTCCCACTTTACTACATCCCTCGCTCCCTCACATGAATAATTAACACAGAAATTGCGTCGCTATGAAATACTATGTGCTCAATGACTTCTCCTCCTAAATCGCGTCACGTTTCTATGGAAACGACAGGATTTAGTTTTGGGACACGAGTATCTCCTTTCCGACGCACTGTTCCCACTTTACTACATCCCTCGCTCCCTCACATTAATAATTAACACAGAAATTGCGTCGCTATGAAATACTATGTGCTCAATGACTTCTCCTCCTAAATCGAGTCACGTTTCAATGGAAACGACAGGATTTAGTTTTGGGATACGAGTAACTCCTTTCCGATGCGCTATTCATTCTTTACCTCTACGCTCGCTCCCTCACATTGACGAATTAACACAGATATTGCGTCGCTATGAAATACTATGGGTTCTATGACTTCTCCTTCTAAATCGTGTAACGTTTCTATGGAAACGACAGGATTGAGTTTTGGGACACTAGTATCTCCTTTCCGATGCACTGTTCCCACTTTACTACATCCCTCGCTCCCTCACATGAATAATTAACACATTAATTGCGCCCCTATGAAAAACTATGTGCTCAATGACTTCTCCTCATAAATCGAGTCACGTTTCAATGGAAACGACAGGATTTAGTTTTGGGATACGAGTATCTCCTTTCCGATGCACTGTTCCCACTTTACTACATCCCTCGCTCCCTCACATGAATAATTAACACAGAAATTGCGTCGCTATGAAATACTATGTGCTCAATGACTTCTCCTCCTAAATAGAGTCACGTTTCAATGGAAATGCCAGGATTTAGTTTTGGGATACGAGTATCTCCTTTCCGATGCACTGTTCCCACTTTACTACATCCCTCGCTCCCTCACATGATTAATTAACACAGAAATTGCGTCGCTATGAAATACAATGTGCTCAATGACTTCTCCTCCTAAATCGAGTCACGTTTCAATGGAAACGACAGGATTTAGTTTTGGGATACGAGTAACTCCTTTCCGATGCACTATTCATTCTTTACCTCAACGCTCGCTCCCTCACATTGACGAATTAACACAGAAATTGCGTCGCTATGAAATACTATGGGTTTTATGACTTCTCCTTCTAAATCGTGTAACGTTTCAATGGAAACGACAGGATTTAGTTTTGGGATACGAGTATTTCCTTTCCGATGCACTGTTCCCACTTTACTACATCCCTCGCTCCCTCACATGAATAATTAACACAGAAATTGCGACGCTATGAGATACTATGTGCTCAATGACTTCTCCTCTTAAATCGAGTCACGTTTCAATGGAAACGCCAGGATTTAGTTTTGGGATACGAGTATCTCCTTTCCGATGCACTGTTCCCACTTTACTACATCCCTCGCACCCTCACATGAATAATTAACACAAAAATTGCGTCGCTATGAAATACAATGTGCACAATGACTTCTCCTCCTAAATCGAGTCACGTTTCAATGGAAACGACAGGATTTAGTTTTGGGATACGAGTAACTCCTTTCTGATGCACTATTCATTCTTTACCTCAACGCTCGCTCCCTCACATTGACGAATTAACACAGAAATTGCGTCGCTATGAAATACTATGGGTTCTATGACTTCTCCTTCTAAATCGTGTAACGTTTCTATGGAAACGACAGGATTTAGTTTGGGACATGAGTATCTCCTTTCCGATGCACTGTTCCCTCTTTACTACATCAATCACTCCCTCACATGAATAATTAACACAGAAATTGCGTCGCTATGAAATACTATGTGCTCAATGACTTCTCCTCCTAAATCGAGTCACGTTTCAATGGAAACGACAGGATTTAGTTTTGGGATACGAGTAACTCCTTTCCGATGCACTATTCATTCTTTACCTCAACGCTCGCTACCTCACATTGGCGAATTAACACAGAAATTGCGTCGATATGAAATACTATGGGTTCTATGACTTCTCCTTCTAAATCGTGTAACGTTTCTATGGAATCGACAGGATTTAGTTTTGGGACACGAGTATCTCCTTTCTGATGCACTGTTCCCACTTTACTACATCCCTCGCTCCCTCACATGAATAATTAACACAGAAATTGCGTCGCTATGAAATACTATGTGCTCAATGACTTCTCCTCCTAAATCGAGTCACGTTTCAATGGAAACGCCAGGACTTAATTTTGGAATACGAGTAACTCCTTTCCGATGCACTATTCATTCTTTACCTCAACGCTCGCTCCCTCACATTGACGAATGAACACAGAAATTGCGTCGCTATGAAATACTATGGGTTCTATGACTTCTCCTTCTAAATCGTGTAACGTTTCTATGGAAACGACAGGATTGAGTTTTGAGACACGAGTATCTCCTTTACGATGCACAGTTCCCACCTTACCTCACCCCTCGCTCCCTCACATGAATAATTAACACAGAAATTGCGCCGCTATGATTTAATATGTGCTCACTGACTTCTCCTCCTAAATCGGGTCACGTTTCAATGGAAACGCCAGGATTTACTTTTGGGATACGAGTATCTCCTTTCCGAAGCACTGTTCCCACTTTACTACATCCCTCGCTCCCTCACATGAATAATTAACACAGAAATTGCGTCGCTATGAAATACTATGTGCTCAATGACATCTCCTCCTAAATCGAGTCACGTTTCAATGGAAACGCCAGGATTTAGCTTTTGGATACGAGTATCTCCTTTCCGATGCACTGTTCCCACTTTACTACATCCCTCGCTCCCTCACATGAAAATTAACGCAGAAATTGCGTCGCTATGAAATACAATGTGCTCAATGACTTCTCCTCCTAAATCGAGTCACGTTTGAATGGAAACGACAGGATTTAGTTTTGGGATACGAGTAACTCCTTTCCGATGCACTATTCATTCTTTACCTCAACACTCGCTCCCTCACATTGACGAATTAACACAAAAATTGCGTCGCTATGAAATACTATGGGTTCTATGACTTCTCCTTCTAAATCGTGTAACGTTTCTATGGAAACGACAGGATTTAGTTTTGGGACACGAGTATCTCCTTTCCAATGCACTGTTCCCACTTTACTACATCCCTCGCTCCCTCACATGAATAATTAACACAGAAATTGCGTCGCTATGAAATACTATGTGCTCAATGACTTCTCCTCCTAAATCGAGTCACGTTTCAATGGAAACGACAGGATTTAGTTTTGGGATACTAGTAACTCCTTTCCGATGCACTATTCATTCTTTACCTCAACGCTCGCTCCCTCACATTGACGAATTAACACAGAAATTGCGTCGCTATGAAATACTATGGGTTCTATGACTTCTCCTTCTAAATCGTGTAACGTTTCTATGGAAACGACTGGATTTAGTTTTGGTACACGAGTATCTCCTTTCTGATGCACTGTTCCCACTTTACTACATCCCTCGCTCCCTCACATGAATAATTAACACGGAAATTGCGTCGCTATGAAATACTATGTGCTCAATGACTTTTCCTCCTAAATCGAGTCACGTTCCAATGGAAACGCCAGGATTTAGTTTTGGTATACGAGTATCTCCTTTCCGATGCACTGTTCCCACTTTACTACATCCCTCGCTCCCTCACATGAATAATTAACACAGAAATTGCGTCGCCATGAATTACTATGTGCTCAAAGACTTCTCCTCCTAAATCGAGTCACGTTTCAATGGAAACGACAGGATTTAGTTTTGGGACACAAGTAACTCCTTTCCGATGCACTATTCATTCTTTACCTCAACACTCGCTCCCTCACATTGACGAATTAACACAAAAATTGCGTCGCTATGAAATACTATGGGTTCTATGACTTCTCCTTCTAAATCGTGTAACGTTTCTATGGAAACGACAGGATTTAGTTTTGGGACACGAGTATCTCCTTTCCAATGCACTGTTCCCACTTTACTACATCCCTCGCTCCCTCACATGAATAATTAACACAGAAATTGCGTCGCTATGAAATACTATGTGCTCAATGACTTCTCCTCCTAAATCGAGTCACGTTTCAATGGAAACGACAGGATTTAGTTTTGGGATACTAGTAACTCCTTTCCGATGCACTATTCATTCTTTACCTCAACGCTCGCTCCCTCACATTGACGAATAAACACAGAAATTGCGTCGCTATGAAATACTATGGGTTCTATGACTTCTCCTTCTAAATCGTGTAACGTTTGTATGGAAACGACAGGATTGAGTTTTGGGACACGAGTAACTCCATTCCGATGCACTGTTCCCACTTTACTACATCCCTCGCTCCCTCACATGAATAATTAACACAGAAATTGCGCCGCTATGAAATACTATGTGCTCAATGACTTCTCCTCCTAAATCGAGTCACGTTTCAATGGAAACGACAGGATTTAGTTTTGCGATACGAGTAACTCTTTTCCGATGCACTATTCATTCTTTACCTCAACGCTCGCTCCCTCACATTGACGAATTAACACAGAAACTGCGTCGCTATGAAATACTATGGGTTCTATGACTTCTCTTTCTAAATCGTGTAACGTTTCTATGGAAACGACAGGATTTAGTTTTGGGACACGAGTATCTCCTTTCTGATGCACTGATCCCAGTTTACTACATCCCTCGCTCCCTCACATGAATAATTAACACAGAAATTGCGTCGCTATGATATACTATGTGCTCAATGACTTCTCCTCCTAAATCGAGTCACGTTTCAATGGAAGCGACAGGATTTAGTTTTGGGATACGAGTATCTCCTTTCCGATGCACTGTTCCCACTTTACTACATCCCTCGCTCCCTCACATGAATAATTAACACAGAAATTGCGTCGCTATGAAATACTATGTGCTCAATGACTTCTCCTCCTAAATCGAGTCACGTTTCAATGGAAACAACAGGATTTAGTTTTGGGAAACGAGTATCTTCTTTCCGATGCACTGTTCCCACTTTACTACATCCCTCGCTCCCTCACATGAATAATTCACACAGAAATTGCGTCGCTATGAAATACTATGTGCTCAATGACTTCTCCTCCTAAATCGAGACATGTTTCAATGGAAACGACAGGATTTAGTTTTGGGATACAGGTATCTCCTTTCCGATGCACTGTTCCCACTTTACTACATCCCTCGCTCGCTCAAATGAATAATTAACAAAGAAATTGCGTCGCTATGAAATACAATGTGCTCAATGACTTCTCCTCCTAAATCGAGTCACGTTTCAATGGAAACGACAGGATTTAGTTTTGGGATACGAGTATCTGCTTTCCGACGCACTGTTCCCACTTTACTACATCCCTCGCTCCCTCACATGAATAATTAACACAGAAATTGCGTCGCTATTAGAAACTATGTGCTCAATGACTTCTCCTCCTAAATCGAGTCACGTTTCAATGGAAACGACAGGATTTAGTTTTGGGATACGAGTAACTCCTTTCCGATGCACAATTCATCCCTTACCTCAACGCTCGCTCCCTCACATTGACGAATTAACACAGAAATTGCGTCGCTATGAAATACTATGGGCTCAATGACTTCTCCTCCTAAATCGAGTCACGTTTCTATGGAAACGAAAGGATTTAGTTTTGGGACACGAGTATCTCCATTCCAATGCACTGTTCCCACTTTACTACATCCCCTGCTCCCTCACATGAATAATTAACACAGAAATTGCGTCGCTATGAAACACTATGTGCTCAATGACTTCTCCTCCTAAATCGAGTCACGTTTCAATGGAAACGACAGGATTTAGTTTTGGGATGCGAGTAATTCCTTTCCGATGCACTGTTCCCACTTTACTACATCCCTCGCTAACTCACATGAATAATTAACACAGAATTTGCGTCGCTATGAAATACTATGTGCTCAATGACTTCTCCTCCTAAATCGAGTCACATTTCAATGGAAACGACTGGATTTAGTTTTGGGGTACGAGTAATTCCTTTCCGATGCACTGTTCCCACTTTACTACATCCCTCGCTCCCTCACATGAATAATTAACACAGAAATTGCTTCGCTATGAAATACTATGTGCTCAATGACTTCTCCTCCTAAATCGCGTCACGTTTCTATGGAAACGACAGGATTTAGTTTTGGGACACGAGTATCTCCTTTCCGACGCACTGTTCCCACTTTACTACATCCCTCGCTCCCTCACATTAATAATTAACACAGAAGTTGCGTCGCTATGAAATACTATGTGCTCAATGACTTCTCCTCCAAAATCGAGTCACGTTTCAATGGAAACGACAGGATTTAGTTTTGGGGTACGAGTAACTCCTTTCCGATGCGCTATTCATTCTTTACCTCTACGCTCGCTCCCCCACATTGACGAATTAACACAGAAATTGCGTCGCTATGAAATACTATGGGTTCTATGACTTCTCCTTCTAAATCGTGTAACGTTTCTATGGAAACGACAGGATTGAGTTTTGGGACACTAGTATCTCCTTTCCGATGCACTGTTCCCACTTTACTACATCCCTCGCTCCCTCACATGAATAATTAACACATTAATTGCGCCGCTATGAAATACTATGTGCTCAATGACTTCTCCTCATAAATCGAGTCACGTTTCAATGGAAACGACAGGATTTAGTTTTGGGATACGAGTATCTCCTTTCCGATGCACTGTTCCCACTTTACTACATCCCTCGCTCCCTCACATGAATAATTAACACAGAAATTGCGTCGCTATGAAATACTATGTGCTCAATGACTTCTCCTCCTAAATAGAGTCACGTTTCAATGGAAATGCCAGGATTTAGTTTTGGGATACGAGTATCTCCTTTCCGATTCACTGTTCCCACTTTACTACATACCTCGCTCCCTCACATGATTAATTAACACAGAAATTGCGTCGCTATGAAATACAATGTGCTCAATGACTTCTCCTCCTAAATCGAGTCACGTTTCAATGGAAACGACAGGATTTAGTTTTGGGATACGAGTAACTCCTTTCCGATGCACTATTCATTCTTTACCTCAACGCTCGCTCCCTCACATTGACGAATTAACACAGAAATTGCGTCGCTATGAAATACTATGGGTTCTATGACTTCTCCTTCTAAATCGTGTAACGTTTTTATGGAAACGACAGGATTTAGTTTTGGGACACGAGTATCTCCTTTCTGATGCACTGTTCCCACTTTACCACATCCCTCGCTCCCTCACATGAATAATTAACACAGAAATTGCGTCGCTATGAAATACTATGTGCTCAATGACTTCTCCTCCTAAATCGAGTCACGTTTCATTGGAAACGCCAGGATTTAGTTTTGGTATACGATTATCGCCTTTCCGATGCACTGTTCCCACTTTACTACATCCCTCGCTCCCTCATATGAATAATTAACACAGAAATTGCATCGCTATGAAATACTATGTGCTCAATGACTTCTCCTCCTAAATCGAGTCACGTTTCAATGGAAACGACAGGATTTAGTTTTGGGATACGAGTAACTCCTTTCCGATTCACTATTCATTCCTTACCTCAACGCTCGCTCCCTCACATTGACGAATTAACACAGAGATTGCGTCGCTATGAAATACTATGGGTTCTATGACTTCTCCTTCTAAGTCGTATAACGTTTCTATGGAAACGACAGGATTGAGTTTTGGGACACGAGTATCTCCTTTCCGATGCACTGTTCCCACTTTACTACATCCCTCGCTCCCTCACATGAATAATTAACACAGAAATTGCGCCGCTATGATATACTATGTGCTCAATGACTTCTCCTCCTAAATCGAGTCACGTTTCAATGGAAACGACAGGATTTAGTTTTGGGATACGAGTATCTCCTTTCTGATTCACTGTTCCCACTTTACTACATCCCTCGCTCCCTCACATGAATAATTAACACAGAAATTGCGTCGCTAGGAAATACTATGTGCTCAATGACCTCTCCTCTTAAATCGAGTCACATTTCAATGGAAACGCCAGGATTTAGTTTTGGGATACGAGTATCTCCTTTCCGATGCACTGTTCCCACTTTACTACATCCCTCGCTCCCTCACATGAATAATTAACACAGAAATTGCGTCGCTATGAAATACTATGTGTTCTATGACTTCTCCTTCTAAATCGTGTAACGTTTCTATGGAAACGACAGGATTTAGTTTTGGGATACAAGTAACTCATTTCCGATGCACTATTCTTTCTTTACCTCAACGCTCGCTCCCTCACATTGACGAATTAACACAGAAATTGCGTCGCTATGAAATACTATGTGTTCTATGACTTCTCTTTCTAAATCGTGTAACGTTTCTATGGAAACGACAGGATTGAGTTTTGGGACACGAGTATCTCCTTTCCGATGCACTATTCCCACTTTACTACATCCCTCGCTCCCTCACATGAATAATTAACACAGAAATTGCGCCGCTATGAAATACTATGTGCTCAATGACTTCTCCTCCTAAATCGAGTCACGTTTCAATGGAAACGACAGGATTTAGTTTTGGGATACGAGTATCTCCTTTCCGATGCACTGTTCCCACTTTACTACATCCCTCGCTCCCTCACATGAATAATTAACACAGAAATTGTGTCGCTATGAAATACTATGTGCTCAATGACTTCTCCTCCTAAATCGAGTCACGTTTCAATGGAACCGACAGGATTTAGTTTTGGGATACGAGTAACTCCTTTCCGATGCACTAATCATTCTTTCCCTCAACGCTCGCTCCCTCACATTGACGAATTAACGCAGAAATTGCGTCGCTATGAAATACTATGGGTTCTATGGCTTCTCCTTCTAAATCGTGTAACGTTTCTATGGAAACGACGGGATTTAGTTTTGGGACACGAGTATCTCCTTTCTGATGCACTGTTCCCACTTTACTACATCCCTCGCTCCCTCACATGAATAATTAACACAGAAATTGCGCCGCTATGAAATACTATGGCTCAATGACTTCTCCTCCTAAATCGAGTCACGTTTCAATGGAAACGACAGGATTTAGTTTTGGGATACGAGTATCTCCTTTCCGATGCACTGTTCCCTCTTTACTACATCCCTCGCTCCCTCACATGAATAATTAACACAGAAATTGCGTCGCTATGAAATACAATGTGCTCAACGACTTCTCCTAATAAATCGAGTCACGTTTCAATGGAACCGACAGGATTTAGTTTTGGGATACGAGTAACTCCTTTCCGATGCACTATTCATTCTGTACCTCAACGCTCGCTCCCTCACATTGACGAATTAACGCAGAAATTGCGTCGCTATGAAATACTATGGGTTCAATGACTTCTCATTCTAAATCGTGTAACGTTTCTATGGAAACGACTAGATTTAGTTTTGGGACACGAGTATCTCCTTTCTGATGCACTGTTCCCACTTTACTACATCCCTTGCTCCCTCACATGAATAATTAACACAGAAATTGCGTCGCTCTGAAATACTATGTGCTCAATGACTTCTCCTCCTAAATCGAGTCACGTTTCAATGGAAACGCCAGGATTTAGTTTTGGTATAAGAGTATCTCCTTTCCGATGCACTGTTCCCACTTTACTACATCCCTCGCTCCCTCACATGAATAATTAACACAGAAATTGCGTCGCTATGAAATACTATGTGCTCAATGACTTCTCCTCCTAAATCGAGTCACGTTTCAATGGAAACGACTGGATTTAGTTTTGGGATACGAGTAACTCCTTTCCGATGCACTATTCATTCTTTACCTCAGCGCTCGTTCCCTCACATTGACGAATTAACACAGAAATTGCGTCGCTATGAAATACTATTGGTTCTATGACTTCTCCTTCCAAATCGTGTAACGTTTCTATGGAAACGACAGGATTGAGTTTTGGGACACGAGTATCTCCTTTCCGATGCACAGTTCCCACTTTACTACATCCATCGCTCCCTCACATGAATAATTAACACAGAAATTGCGCCGCTATGATATACTATGTGCTCAATGACTTCTCCTCCTAAATCGAGTCACGTTTCAATGGAAACGCCACGATTTAGTTTTGGGATACGAGTATCTCCTTTCCGATGCACTGTTCCCACTTTACTACATCCCTCGCTCCCTCACATGAATAATTAACACAGAAATTGCGTCGCTATGAAATACAATGTGCTCAATGACTTCTCCTCTTAAATCGAGTCACGTTTCAATGGAAACGACAGGATTTAGTTTTGGGATACGAGTAACTCCTTTCCGATGCACTATTCATTCTTTACCTCAACGCTCGCTCCCTCACATTGATGAATTGACACAGAAACTGCGTCGCTATGAAATACTATGGGTTCTATTACTTCTCCTTCTAAATCGTGTAACGTATCTATGGAAACGACAGGATTTAGTTTTGGGACACGAGTATCTCCTTTCTGATGCACTGTTCCCGCTTTACTACATCCCTCGCTCCCTCACATGAATAATTAACACAGAAATTGCGTCGCTATGAAATACTATGTGCTCAATGACTTCTCCTCCTAAATCGAGTCACGTTTCAATGGAAACGCCAGGATTTAATTTTGGTATACGAGTATCTCCTTTCCGATGCACTGATCCCACTTTACTACATCCCTCGCTCCCTCACATGAATAATTAACACAGAAATTGCGTCGCTATGAATTACTATGTGCTCAATGACTTCTCCTCCTAAATCGTGTCACGTTTCAATGGAAACGACAGGATTTAGTTTTGGGATACAAGTAACTCCTTTCCGATGCACTATTCATTCTTTACCTCAACGCTCGCTCCCTCACATTGACGAATTGACACAGAAACTGCGTCGCTATGAAATACTATGGGTTCTATTACTTCTCCTTCTAAATCGTGTAACGTATCTATGGAAACGACAGGATTTAGTTTTGGGACACGAGTATCTCCTTTCTGATGCACTGTTCCCACTTTACTACATCCCTCGCTCCCTCACATGAATAATTAACACAGAAATTGCGTCGCTATGAAATACTATGTGCTCAATGACTTCTCCTCCTAAATCGAGTCACGTTTCAATGGAAACGCCAGGATTTAATTTTGGTATACGAGTATCTCCTTTCCGATGCACTGATCCCACTTTACTACATCCCTCGCTCCCTCACATGAATAATTAACACAGAAATTGCGTCGCCATGAATTACTATGTGCTCAATGACTTCTCCTCCTAAATCGTGTCACGTTTCAATGGAAACGACAGGATTTAGTTTTGGGATACGAGTAACTCCTTTCCGATGCACTATTCATACTTTACCTCAGCGCTCGTTCCCTCACATTGACGAATTAACACAGAAATTGCGTCGCTATGAAATACTATTGGTTCTATGACATCTCCTTCCAAATCGTGTAACGTTTCTATGGAAACGACAGGGTTTAGTTTTGGGACATGAGTATTTCCTTTCCGATGCACTGTTCCCTCTTTACTACATCCCTCACTCCCACACATGAATAATTAACACAGAAATTGCGTCGCTATGAAATACTATGTGCTCAATGACTTCTCCTCCTAAATCGAGTCACGTTTCAATGGAAACGACAGGATTTAGTTTTGGGATACGAGTATCTCCTTTCCGATGCACTGTTCCCACGTTACTACATCCCTCGCTCCCTCACATGAATAATTAACACAGAAATTGCGTCGCTATGAAATACTATGTGCTCAATGACTTCTCCTCCTAAATCGAGTCACGTTTCAATGGAACCGACAGGATTTAGTTTTGGGATACGAGTAACTCCTTTCCGATGCACTATTCATTCTTTCCCTCAACGCTCGCTCCCTCACATTGACGAATTAACGCAGAAATTGCGTCGCTATGAAATACTATGGGTTCTATGGCTTCTCCTTCTAAATCGTGTAACGTTTCTATGGAAACGACGGGATTTAGTTTTGGGACACGAGTATCTCCTTTCTGATGCACTGTTCCCACTTTACTACATCCCTTGCTCCCTCACATGAAAAATTAACACAGAAATTGCGTCGCTATGAAATACTATGTGCTCAATGACTTCTCCTCCTAAATCGAGTCACGTTTCAATGGAAACGCCAGGATTTAGTTTTGGTACACGAGTATCTCCTTTCCGATGCACTGTTCCCACTTTACTACATCCCTCGCTCCCTCACATGAATAATTAACACAGAAATTGCGTCGCTATGAAATACTATGTGCTCAATGACTTCTCCTCCTAAATCGAGTCACGTTTCAATGGAAACGACCGGATTTAGTTTTGGGATACGATTAACTCCTTTCCGATGCACTATTCATTCTTTACCTCAACGCTCGCTCCCTCACATTGACGAATTAACACAGAAATTGCGTCGCTATTAAATACTATGGGTTCTATGACTTCTCCTTCTAAATCGTGTAACGTTTCTATGGAAACGACAGGATAGAGTTTTGGGACACGAGTATCTCCTTTCCGATGCACTGTTCCCACTTTACTACATCCCTCGCTCCCTCACATGAATAATTAACACAGAAATTGCGCCGCTATGAAATACTATGTGCTCAATGACTTCTCCTCCTAAATCGAGTCACGTTTCAATGGAAACGACAGGATATAGTTTTGGGATACGAGTATCTCCTTTCTGATGCACTGTTCCCACTTTACTACATCCCTCGCTCCCTCACATGAATAATTAACACAGAAATTGCGTCGCTATGAAATACTATGTGCTCAATGACGTCTCCTCCTAAATCGAGTCACGTTTCAATGGAAACGAGAGGATTTAGTTTTGGGATACCAGTAACTCCTTTCTGATGCACTATTCATTCTTTACCTCAACGCTCGCTCCCTCACATTGACGAATTAACACAGAAATTGCGTCGCTATGAAATACTATGGGTTCTATGACTTCTCCTTCTAAATCGTGTAACGTTTCTATGGAAACGACAGGATTTAGTTTTGGGACATGAGTATCTCCGTTCCGATGCACTGTTCCCTCTTTACTACATCCCTCACTCCCACACATGAATAATTAACACAGAAATTGCGTCGCTATGAAATACTATGTGCTCAATGACTTCTCCTCCTAAATCGAGTCACGTTTCAATGGAAACGACAGGATTTAGTTTTGGGATACAAGTAACTCCTTTCCGATGCACTATTCATTCTTTACCTCAACGCTCGCTCCCTCACACTGACGAATTAACACAGAAATTGCGTCGCTATGAAATACTATGTGTTCTATGACTTCTCCTTCTAAATCGTGTAACGTTTCTATGGAAACGACAGGATTGAGTTTTGGGACACGAGTATCTCCTTTCCGATGCACTATTCCCACTTTACTACATCCCTCGCTCCCTCACATGAATAATTAACACAGAAATTGCGCCGCTATGAAATACTATGTGCTCAATGACTTCTCCTCCTAAATCGAGTCACGTTTCAATGGAAACGACAGGATTTAGTTTTGGGATACGAGTATCTCCTTTCCGATGCACTGTTCCCTCTTTACTACATCCCTCGCTCCCTCACATGAATAATTAACACAGAAATTGCGTCGCTATGAAATACAATGTGCTCAACGACTTCTCCTCCTAAATCGAGTCACGTTTCAATGGAACCGACAGGATTTAGTTTTGGGATACGAGTAACTCCTTTCCGATGCACTATTCATTCTGTACCTCAACGCTCGCTCCCTCACATTGACGAATTAACGAAGAAATTGCGTCGCTATGAAATACTATGGGTTCAATGACTTCTCATTCTAAATCGTGTAACGTCTCTATGGAAACGACTAGATTTAGTTTTGGGACACGAGTATCTCCTTTCTAATGCACTGTTCCCACTTTACTACATCCCTTGCTCCCTCACAGGAATAATTAACACAGAAATTGCGTCGCTCTGAAATACTATGTGCTCAATGATTTCTCCTCCTAAATCGAGTCACGTTTCAATGGAAACGCCAGGATTTAGTTTTGGTATACGAGTATCTCCATTCCGATGCACTGTTCCCACTTTACTACATCCCTCGCTCCCTCACATGAATAATTAACACAGAAATTGCGTCGCTATGAAATACTATGTGCTCAATGACTTCTCCTCCTAAATTGAGTCACGTTTCAATGGAAACGACAGGATTTAGTTTTGGGATACGAGTAACTCCTTTCCGATGCACTATTCATTCTTTACCTCAGCGCTCGTTCCCTCACATTGACGAATTAACACAGAAATTGCGTCGCTATGAAATACTATTGGTTCTATGACTTCTCCTTCCAAATCGTGTAACGTTTCTATGGAAACGACAGGATTGAGTTTTGGGACACGAGTATCTCCTTTCCGATGCACAGTTCCCACTTTACTACATCCTTCGCTCCCTCACATGAATAATTAACACAGAAATTGCGCCGCTATGATATACTATGTGCTCAATGACTTCTCCTCCTAAATCGAGTCACGTTTCAATGGAAACGCCAGGATTTAGTTTTGGGATACGAGTATCTCCTTTCCCATGCACTGTTCCCACTTTACTACATCCCTCGCTCCCTCACATGAATAATTAACACAGAAATTGCGTCGCTATGAAATACAATGTGCTCAATGACTTCTCCTCCTAAATCGAGTCACGTTTCTATGGAAACGACAGGATTTAGTTTTGGGATACGAGTAACTCCTTTCCGATGCACTATTCATTCTTTACCTCAACGCTCGCTCCCTCACATTGACGAATTGACACAGAAACTGCGTCGCTATAAAATACTATTGGTTCTATTACTTCTCCTTCTAAATCGTGTAACGTATCTATGGAAACGACAGGATTTAGTTTTGGGACACGAGTATCTCCTTTCTGATGCACTGTTCCCACTTTACTACATCCCTCGCTCCCTCACATGAATAATTAACACAGAAATTGCGTCGCTATGAAATACTATGTGCTCAATGACTTCTCCTCCTAAATCGAGTCACGTTTCAATGGAAACGCCAGGATTTAATTTTGGTATACGAGTATCTCCTTTCCGATGCACTGATCCCACTTTACTACATCCCTCGCTCCCTCACATGAATAATTAACACAGAAATTGCGTCGCTATGAATTACTATGTGCTCAATGACTTCTCCTCCTAAATCGTGTCACGTTTCAATGTAAACGACAGGATTTAGTTTTGGGATACGAGTAACTCCTTTCCGATGCACTATTCATTCTTTACCTCAACGCTCGCTCCCTCACATTGACGAATTAACACAGAATTTGCGTCGCTATGAAATACTATGGGTTCTATGGCTTCTCCTTCTAAATCGTGTAACGTTTCTATGGAAACGACAGGATTTAGTTTTGGGACACGAGTATCTCCTTTCCGATGCACAGTTCCCACTTTACTACATCCCCCGCTCCCTCACATGAATGATTAACACAGAAATTGCGTCGCTATGAAATACTATGTGCTCAATGACTTCTCCTCCTAAATCGAGTCACGTTTCAATGGAAACGACAGGATTTAGTTTTGGGATACGAGTAACTCCTTTCCGATGCACTATTCATTCTTTACCTCAACGCTCGCTCCCTCACATTGACGAATTAACACAGAAATTGCGTCGCTATGAAATACTATGGGTTCTATGACCTCTCCTTCTAAATCGTGTAACGTTTCTATGGAAACGACAGGATCGAGTTTTGGACACGAGTATCTCCTTTCCGATGCACTGTTCCCACTTTACTACATCCCTCGCACCCTCACATGAATAATTAACACAGAAATTGCGCCGCTATGAAATACTATGTGCTCAATGACTCCTCCTCCTAAATCGAGTCACGTTTCTATGGAAACGACAGGATTTAGTTTTGAGATACGAGTATTTCCTTTCCGATGCACTGTTCCCATTTTACTACATCCCTCGCTCCCTCACATGAATAATTAACACAGAAATTGCGTCGCTATGAAACACTATGTGCTCAATTACTTCTCCTCCAAATTGAGTCACGTTTCAAAGGAAACGACAGGATTTAGTTTTGGGATACGAGTAACTCTTTTCCGATGCGCTATTCATTCTTTACCTCAACGCTCGCTCCCTCACATTGACGAATTAACACAGAAATTGCGTCGCTATGAAATACTATGGGTTCTATGACTTCTCCTTCTAAATCGTGTAACGTTTCTATGGAAACGACAGGATTGAGTTTTGGGGCACGAGTATATCCTTTCCGATGCACTGTTCCCACTTTACTACATCCCTCGCTCCCTCACATGAATAATTAACACAGAAATTGCGCCGCTATGAAATACTATGTGCTCAATGACTTCTGCTCCTAAATCGAGTTACGTTTCAATGGAAACGACAGGATTTAGTTTTGGGATACGAGTATCTCCTTTCCGATGCACTGTTCCCACTTTACTACATCCCTCGCTCCCGCACATGAATAATTGACACAGAAATTGCGTCGCTATGAAATACTATGTGCTCAATGACTTCTCCTCCTATATCGAGTCACGTTTCAATGGAAACGCCAGGATTTAGTTTTGGGATACGAGTATCTCCTTTCCGATGCACTGTTCCCACGTTACTACATCCCTCGCTCCCTCACATGAATAATTAACACAGAAATTGCGTCGCTATGAAATACTATGTGCTCAATGACTTCTCCTCCTAAATCGAGTCACGTTTCAATGGAAACGCCAGGATTTAGTTTTGGGATACGAGTATCTCCTTTCCGATGCACTGTTCCCACTTTACTGCATCCCTCGCTCCCTCACATGAATAATTAACACAGAAATTGCTTCGCTATGAAATACAATGTGCTCAATGACTTCTCCTCCTAAATCGAGTCACGTTTCAATGGAAACGACAGGATTTAGTTTTGGGATACGAGTAACTCCTTTCCGATGCACTATTCATTCCCTACCTCAACGCTCGCTCCCTAACATTGACGAATTAACACAGAAATTGCGTCGCTATGAAATACTATGGGTTCTATGACTTCTCCTTCTAAATGGTGTAACGTTTCTATGGAACGACAGGATTTAGTTTTGGGACACGAGTATCTCTTTCCGATGCACTGTTCCCACTTTACTACATCCCTCGCTCCCTCACATGAATAATTAACACAGAAATTGCGCCGGTATGAAATACTATGTGCTCAATGACTTCTCCTCCTAAATCGAGTCACGTTTCAGTGGAGACGACAGGATTTAGTTTTGGGATACGAGTATCTGCTTTCCGATGCACTGTTCCCACTTTACTACATCCCTCGCTCCCTCACATTAATAATTAACACAGAAATTGCGTCGCTATGAAATACTATGTGCTCAATGACTTCTCCTCCTAAATCGAGTCACGATTCAATGGAAACGCCAGGATTTAGTTTTGGGGTAGGAGTATCTCCTTTCCGATGCACTGTTCCCACTTTACTACATCCCTCGCTCCCTCACATGAATAATTAACACAGAAATTGCGTCGCTATGAAATACTATGTGCTCAATGACTTCTCCTCCTAAATCGAGTCACGTTTCAATGGAAACGACAGGATTTAGTTTTGGGATACGAGTAACTCCTTTCCGATGCACTATTCATTCTTTACCTCAAGGCTCGCTCCCTCACATTGACGAATTAACACAGAAATTGCGTCGCTATGAAATACTATGGGTTCTATGACTTCTCCTTCTAAATCGTGTAACGTTTCTATGGAAACGACAGGATTTAGTTTTGGGACACGAGTATCTCCTTTCTGATGCACTGTTCCCACTTTACTACATCCCTCGCTCCCTCACATGAATAATTAACACAGAAATTGCGTCGCTATGAAATACTATGTGCTCAATGACTTCGCCTCCTAAATCGAGTCACGTTTCATTGGAAACGCCAGGATTTAGTTTTGGTATACGAGTATCTCCTTTCCGATGCACTGTTCCCACTTTACTACATCCCTCGCTCCATCACATGAATAATTAACACAGAAATTGCGTCGCTATGAAATACTATGCGCTCAATGACTTCTCCTCCTAAATCGAGTCACGTTTCAATGGAAACGACAGGATTTAGTTTTGGGATACGAGTAACTCCTTTCCGATGCACTATTCATTCTTTACCTCAACGCTCGCTCCCTCACATTGACGAATTAACACAGAAATTGCGGCGCTATGAATTACTATGGTTCTATGACTTCTCCTTATAAGTCGTGTAACGTTTCTATGGAAACGACAGGATTGAGTTTTGGGACACGAGTATCTCCTTTCCGATGCACTGTTCCCACTTTACCACATCCCTCGCTCCCTCACATGAATAATTAACACAGAAATTGCACCGCTATGAAATACTATGTGCTCAATTACTTCTCCTCCTAAATCGAGTCACGTTTCAATGGAAACGCCAGGATTTAGTTTTGGGATACGAGTATCTCCTTTCCGATGCACTGTTCCCACTTTACTACTTCCCTCGCTCCCTCACATGAATAATTAACACAGAAATTGCGTCGCTATGAAATACAATGTGCACAATGACTTCTCCTCCTAAATCGAGTCACGTTTCAATGGAAACGACAGGATTTAGTTTTGGGATACGAGGAACTCCTTTCCGATGCACCATTCATTCTTTACCTCAACGCTCGCTCCCTCACATTGACGAATTAACACAGAAATTGCGTCGCTATGAAATGCTATTGGTTCTATGACTTCTCCTTCTAAATCGTGTAACGTTTCTATGGAAACGACAGGATTTAGTTTCGGGACATGAGTATCTCCTTTCCGATGCACTGTTCCCTCTTTACTACATCCCTCACTCCCTCACATGAATAATTAACACAGAAATTGCGTCGCTATGAAATACTATGTGCTCAATGACTTCTCCTCCTAAATCGAGTCACGTTTCAATGGAAACGACAGGATTTAGTTTTGGGATACGAGTAACTCCTTTCCGATGCACTATTCATTCTTTACCTCAACGCTCGCTCCCTCACATTGACGAATTAACACAGAAATTGCGTCGCTATGAAATACTATGTGTTCTATGACTTCTCCTTCTAAATCGTGTAACGTTTCTATGGAAACGACAGGATTGAGTTTTGGGACACGAGTATCTCCTTTCCGATGCACTATTCCCACTTTACTACATCCCTCGCTCCCTCACATGAATAATTAACACAGAAATTGCGCCGCTATGAAATACTATGTGCTCAATGACTTCTCCTCCTAAATCGAGTCACGTTTCAATGGAAACGACAGGATATAGTTTTGGGATACGAGTATCTCCATTCCGATGCACTGTTCCCACTTTACTACATCCCTCGCTCCCTCACATGAATAATTAACACAGAAATTGCGTCGCTATGAAATACAATGTGCTCAATGACTTCTCCTCTTAAATCGAGTCACGTTTCAATGGAACCGACAGGATTTAGTTTTGGGATACGAGTAACTCCTTTCCGATGCACTATTCATTCTTTACCTCAACGCTCGCTCCCTCACATTGACGAATTAACACAGAAATTGCGTCGCTATGAAATACTATGGGTTCTATGACTTCTCCTTCTAAATCGTGTAACGTTTCTATGGAAACGACAGGATTTAGTTTTGGGACACGAGTATCTCCTTTCCGATGCACTGTTCCCACTTTACTACATCCCTCGCGCCCTCACATGAATAATTAACACAGAAATTGCGTCGCTATGAAATACTATGTGCTCAATAACTTCTCCTCCTAAATCGAGTCACGTTTCAATGGAAATGCCAGGATTTAGTTTTGGTATACGAGTATCTCCTTTCTGATGCACTGTTCCCACTTTACTACATACCTCGCTCCCTCACATGAATAATTAACACAGAAGTTGCGTCGCAATGAAATACTATGTGCTCAATGACTTCTCCTCCTAAATCGAGTCACGTTTCAATGGAAACGACAGGATTTAGTTTTGGGATACGAGTAACTCCTTTCCGATGCACTATTCATTCTTTACCTCAATGCTCGCTCCCTCACATTGACGAATTAACACAGAAATTGCGTCGCTATGAAATACTATGGGTTCTATGACTTCTCCTTCTAAATCGTGTAACGTTTCTATGGAAACGACAGGATTGAGTTTTGGGACACAAGTATCTCCTTTCCGATGCACAGTTCCCACTTTACTACATCCCTCGCTCCCTCACATGAATAATTAACACAGAAATTTCGCCGCGATGATATACTATGTGCTCAATGACTTCTCCTCCTACGTCGAGTCACGTTTCAATGGAAACGCCAGGATTTAGTTTTGGGATACGAGTATCTCGTTTCCGATGCACTGTTCCCACTTTACTACATCCCTCGCTCCCTCACATGAATAATTAACACAGAAATTGCGTCGCTATGAAATACTATGTGCTCAATGACATCTCCTCCTAAATCGAGTCACATTTCAATGGAAACGCCAGGATTTAGTTTTGGGATACGAGTATCTCCTTTCCGATGCACTGTTCCCACTTTACTACATCCCTCGCTCCCTCACATGAATAATCAACACAGAAATTGCGTCGCTATGAAATACAATGTCCTCAATGACTTCTCCTCCTAAATCGAGTCACGTTTCAATGGAAACGACAGGATTTAGTTTTGGGATACGAGTAACTCCTTTCCGATGCACTATTCATTCTTTTCCTCAACGCTCGCTCCCTCACATTGACGAATTTGTGGTGTCACCGCCAGACACCACACTTGCTAGGTGGTAGTTTAAATCGGCCGCGGTCCATGTAGTACATGTCGGACCCGCGTGTCGCCACTGTGATCGCAGACATAGCGCCACCACCAAGGCAGGTCTCGTGATACGAGAGTGAACTCGACCCCAGTTGTACGAGAACCAAGCTACCGCCCCAGTTGTACGAGAACCAAGCTACCGCCCAGTTGTACGCGAACCTAGCTATCGCCCAGTTGTACGAAGCCTTTCTCTCTCATTAGCCGAGAGACAGAATAGCCATCAGCTAAGTTAATGGCTACGAACTAGCAAGGAGCCATTTGTATCAGTGCCTATAGCTTACGAGTATTCAAGAGAGATGTATTCCAAGGAATCAATAAAAGATAAGTAAAAAGTATCTACATACTTTTCTTCTTATTCATTCATAAGTTCTCATGTTCCAGACTTCACGCCCGTCTGCTTTATGCCGTGCGTGCACTATCGGCCACAGCTTTAGTTTAGCATTCCTTTTCAGCAAGCAACATCACGGTGTCGGTCCAGCTACCGACACTACAGAATTAACACAGAAATTGCGTCGCTATGAAATACTATGTGCTCAATGACTTCTCCTCCTAAATCGAGTCACGTTTCTATGGAAACGACAGGATTTAGTTTTGGTACACGAGTATCTCCTTTCTGATGCACTGTTCCCACTTTACTACATCCCTCGCTCCCTCACATGAATAATTAACACAGAAATTGCGTCGCTATGAAATACTACGTGCTCAATGACTTTTCCTCCTAAATCGAGTCACGTTTCAATGGAAACGCCAGGATTTAGTTTTGGTATACGAGTATCTCCTTTCCGATGCACTGTTCCCACTTTACTACATCCCTCGCTCCCTCACATGAATAATTAACACAGAAATTGCGTCGCTATGAAATACAATGTGCTTAATGACTTCTTCTCCTAAATCGAGTCACGTTTCAATGGAAACGACAGGATTTAGTTTTGGGATACGAGTAACTCCTTTCCGATGCACTATTCATTCTTTATCTCAACGCTCGCTCCCTCACATTGACGAATTGACACAGAAACTGCGTCGCTATGAAATACTATGGGTTCTATGACTTCTCCTTCTAAATCGTGTAACGTTTCTATGGAGACGACAGGATTTAGTTTTGGGACACGAGTATCTGCTTTCTGATGCACTGTTCCCACTTTACTACATCCCTCGCTCCCTCACATGAATAACTAACACAGAAATTGCGCCGCTATGAAATACTATGTGCTCAATGACTTCTCCTCCTAAATCGAGTCACGTTTCAATGGAAACGACAGGATTTAGTTTTGGGATACGAGTAACTCCTTTCCGATGCACTATTCATTTTTTACCTCAACGCTCGCTCCCTCACATTGACGAATTAACACAGAAATTGCGTCGCTATGAAATACTATGGGTTCTATGACATCTCCTTCTAAATCGTGGAACGTTTCTATGGAAACGACAGGATTGAGATTTGGACACGAGTATCTTCTTTCCGAAGCACTGTTCCCACTTTACTACATCCCTCGCTCCCTCACATGAATAATTAACACAGAAATTGCGTCGCTATGAAATACAATGTGCTCAATGACTTCTCCTCCTAAATTGAGTCACGTTTCAGAGGAAACGACAGGACTTAGTTTTGGGATACGAGTAACTCTTTTCCGATGCACTATTCATTCTTTACCACAACGCTCGCTCCCTCACATTGACGAATTAACACAGAAATTGCGTCGCTATGAAATACTATGGGTTCTATGACTTCTCCTTCTAAATCGTGTAACGTTTCAATGGAAACGACAGGATTTAGTTTTGAGACACGAGTATCTCCTTTCTGATGCACTGTTCCCACTTTACTACATCCCTCGCTCCCTCACATGAATAATTAAGACAGAAATTGCGTCGCTATGAAATACTATGTGCTCAATGACTTCTCCTCCTAAATCGAGTCACGTTTCAATGGAAACGACAGGATTTAGTTTTGGGATACGAGTAACTCCTTTCCGATGCACTATTCATTCTTTACCTCAACGCTCGCTCCCTCACATTGACGAATTAACACACAAATTGCGTCGCTATGAAATACTATGGGTTCTGTGACTTCTCCTTCTAAATCATGTAACGTTTCTATGGAAACGACAGGATTGAGTTTTGGGACACGAGTATCTCCTTTCCGATGCACTGTTCCCACTTTACTACATCCCTCGCTCCCTCACATGAATCATTAACACAGAAATTGCGCCGCTATGATATACTATGTGCTCAATAACTTCTCCTCCTAAATCGAGTAACGTTTCAATGGAAACGACAGGATTTAGTTTTGGGATACGAGTATCTCCTTTCCAATGCACTGTTCCCACTTTACTACATCACTCGCTCCCTCACATGAATAATTAACACAGAAATTGCGTCGCTATGAAATACTATGTGCTCAATGACTTCTCCTCCTAAATCGAGTTACGTTTCAATGGAAACGACGGGATTTAGTTTTGGGATACGAGTAACTCCTTTCCGATGCACTATTCAATCTTTACCTCAATGCTCGCTCCCTCACATTGACGAATTAACACAGAAATTGCGTCGGTATGAAATACTATGGGTTCTATGACTTCTCCTTCTAAATCGTGTAACGTTTATATGGAAACGACAGGATTTAGTTTTGGGACATGAGTATCTCCTTTCCGATGCACTGTTCCCACTTTACTACATCCCTCGCTCCCTCACATGAATAATTAACACAGAAATTGCGTCGCTATGAAATACTATGTGCTCAATGACTTCTCCTCCTAAATCGAGTCACGTTTCAATGGAAACGACAGGATTTAGTTTTGGGATACGAGTAACTCCTTTCTGATGCACTATTCATTCTTTACCTCAACGCTCGCTCCCTCACATTGACGAATTAATACAGAAATTGCGTCGCTCTCAAATACTATGGGTTCTATGACTTCTCCTTCTAAATCGTGTAACGTTTCTATGGAAACGAGAGGATTGACATTTGGGACACGAGTATCTCCTTTCCGAAGCACTGTTCCCACTTTACTACATCCCTCGCTCCCTCACATTGACAAATTAACGCAGAAATTGCGTCGCTATGAAATACTATGTGCTCAATGACTTCTCCTCCTAAATCGAGTCACATTTCAATGGAAACGCCAGGATTTAGTTTTGGTACACGAGTATCTCCTTTCTGATGCACTGTTCCCACTTTACTACATCCCTCGCTCCCTCACATGAATAATTAACACAGAAATTGCGTCGCTATGAAATACTATGTGCTCAATGACTGTTAATCCTAAATCGAGTCACGTTTCAATGGAAACGCCAGGATTTAGTTTTGGTATACGAGTATCTCCTTTCCGATGCACTGTTCCCACTTTACTACATCCCTCGCTCCCTCACATGAATAATTAACACAGAAATTGCGTCGTTATGAATTACAAGGTGCTTAATGACTTCTCCTCCTAAATCGAGTCGTGTTTCAATGGAAACGACAGGATTTAATTTTGGGACACGAGTAACTCCTTTCCGATGCACTATTCATTCTTTACCTCAACGCTCGCTCCCTCACATTGACGAATTAGAACAGAAATTGCGTCGCTATGAAATACTATGGGTTCTATGCCTTCTCCTTCTAAATCGTGTAACGTTTCTATGGAAACGACAGGATTGACTTTTGGGACACGAGTATCTCCTTTCCGATGCACTGTTCCCACTTTACTACATCCCTCGCTCCCTCACATGAATAATTAACACAGAAATTGCGCCGCTATGAAATACCATGTGCTCAATGACTTCACCTCCTAAATCGAGTCACGTTTCAATGGAAACGATAGGATATAGTTTTGGGATACGAGTATCTCCTTTCTGATGCACTGTTCCCACTTTACTACATCCCTCGCACCCTCACATGAATAATTAACACAGAAATTGCGTCGCTATGAAATACTATGTGCTCAATGACTTCTCCTCCTAAATCGAGTCACGATTCAATTGGAACGCCAGGATTTAGTTTTGGGATACGAGTATCTCCTTTCCGAGGCACTGTTCCCATTTTACTACATCTTTCGCTCCCTCACATGAATAATTAACACAGAAATTGCGTCGCTATGAAATACAATGTGCTTAATGACTTCTCCTCCTAAATCGAGTCACGTTTCAATGGAAACGACAGGATTTAGATTTGGGATACGAGTAACTCTTTTCCGATGCACTATTCATTCTTTAGCTCAACGCTCGCTCCCTCACATTGACGAATTGACACAGAAACTGCGTCGCTATGAAATACTATGGGTTCTATGACTTCTCCTTCTAAATCGTGTAACGTTTCTATGGAAACGACAGGATTTAGTTTTGGGACACGAGTATCTCCTTTCTGATGCACTGTTCCCACTTTACTACATCCCTCGCTCCCTCACATGAATAATTAACACAGAAATTGCGTCGCTATGAATTACTATGTGCTCAATGACTTCTCCTCCTAAATCGAGTCACGTTTCAATGGAATCGACAAGATTTAGTTTTGGAATACGAGTAACTCCTTTCCGATGCAGTATTCATTCTTTACCTCAACGCTCGCTCCCTCACATTGACGAAATAACACAGAATTTGTGTCGCTATCAAATACTATGGGTTCTATGACTTCTCCTTCTAAATCGTGTAACGTTTCTATGGAAACGACAGGATTTAGTTTTGGGACACGAGTACCTCCTTTCCGATGCACTGTTCCCACTTTACTACATCCCTCGCTCCCTCACATGAATAATTAACACAGAAATTGCGTCGCTATGAAATACTATGTGCTCAATGACTCCTCCTCCTAAATCGAGTCACGTTTCAATGGAAACGACAGGATTTAGTTTTGGGATACGAGTAACTCCTTTCCGATGCACTATTCATTTTTTACCTCAGCGCTCGCTCCCTCACATTGACGAATTAACACAGAAATTGCGTCGCTATGAAATACTATGGGTTCTATGACTTCTCCTTCTAAATCGTGTAACGTTTCTATGGAAACGACAGGATTGAGTTTTGGACACGAGTATCTCCTTTCCGATGCACTGTTCCCACTTTACTACATCCCTCGCTCCCTCACTTGAATAATTAACACAGAAATTGCGGCGCTATGAAATACTATGTGCTCAATGACTTCTCCTCCTAAATCGAGTCACGTTTCTGTGGAAACGACAGGATTTAGTTTTGAGATACGAGTATCTCCTTTCCGATGCACTGTTCCCACTTTACTACATCCCTCGCTCCCTCACATGAATAATTAACACAGAAATTGCGTCGCTATGAAATACAATGTGCTCAATGACTTCTCCTCCTAAATTGAGTCACGTTTCAGAGGAAACGACAGGATTTAGTTTTGGGATACGAGTAACTCCTTTCCGATGCACTATTCATTCTTTACCTCAACGCTCGCTCCCTCACATTGACGAATTAACACAGAAATTGCGTCGCTATGAAATACTATGGGTTCTATGACTTCTCCTTCTAAATCGTGCAACGTTTCTATGGAAACGACAGGATTTAGTTTTGGGACACGAGTATCTCCTTTCTGATGCACTGTTCCCACTTTACTACATCCCACGCTCCCTCACATGAATAATTAACACAGAAATTGCGTCGCTATGAAATACTATGTGCTCAATGTCTTCTCCTCCTAAATCGAGTCACGATTCAATGGAAACGACAGGATTGAGTTTTGGGACACGAGTACCTCCTTTCCGATGCACTGTTCCCACTTTACTACATCCCTCGCTCCCTCACATGAATAATTAACACAGAAATTGCGCCGCTATGAAATACTATGTGCTCAATGACTTCTCCTCCTAAATCGAGTCACGTTTCAATGGAAACGACAGGATATAGTTTTGGGATACGAGTATCTCCTTTCTGATGCACTGTTCCCACTTTACTACATCCCTCGCTCCCTCACATGAATAATTAACACAGAAATTGCGTCGCTATGAAATACTATGTGCTCAATGACTTCTCCTCCTAAATCGAGTCACGATTCAATGGAAACGCCAGGATTTAGTTTTGGGATACGAGTATCTCCTTTCCGATGCACTGTTCCCATTTTACTACATCCCTCGCTCCCTCACATGAATAATTAACACAGAAATTGCGTCGCTATGAAATACAATGTGCTTAATGACTTCTCCTCCTAAATCGAGTCACGTTTCAATGGAAACGACAGGATTTAGTTTTGGGATACGAGTAACTCCTTTCCGATGCACTATTCATTCTTTACCTCAACGCTCGCTCTCTCACATTGACGAATTGACACAGAAACTGCGTCGCTATGAAATACTATGCGTTCTATGACTTCTCCTTCTAAACCGTGTAACGTTTCTATGGAAACGATAGGATTTAGTTTTGGGACACGAGTATCTCCTTTCTGATGCACTGTTCCCACTTTGCTACATCCCTCGCTCCCACACATGAATAATTAACACAGAAATTGCGTCGCTATGAAATACTATGTGCTCAATGACTTCTCCTCCTAAATCGAGTCACATTTCAATGGAAACGCCAGGATATAATTTTGGTATACGAGTATCTCCTTTCCGATGCACTGTTCCCACTTTACTACATCCCTCGCTCCCTCACATGAATAATTAACACAGAAATTGCGTCGCTATGAAATACTATGTGCTCAATGACTTCTCCTCCTAAATCGAGTCACGTTTCAATGGAAACGACAGGATTTAGATTTGGGATACGAGTAACTCCTTTCCGATGCACTATTCATTCTTTACCTCAACGCTCGCTCCCTCACATTGACGAATTAACACAGAATTTGCATCGCTATGAAATACTATGGGATCTATGACTTCTCCTTCTAAATCGTGTAACGTTTCTATGGAAACGACAGGATTTAGTTTTGGGACACGAGTATCTCCTTTCCGATGCACTGTTCCCACTTTACTACATCCCTCGCCCCCTCACATGAATAATTAACACAGAAATTGCGTCGCTATGAAATACTATGTGCTCAATGACTTCTCCTCCTAAATCGAGTCACGTTTCAATGGAAACGACAGGATTTAGTTTTGGGACACGAGTAACTCCTTTCCGATGCACTATTCATTCTTTACCTCAACGCTCGCTCCCTCACATTGACGAATTAACACAGAAATTGCGTCGCTATGAAATACTATGGGTTCTATGACTTCTCCTTCTAAATCGTGTAACGTTTCTATGGAAACGACAGGATTGAGTTTTGGACACGAGTATCTCCTTTCCGATGCACTGTTCCCACTTTACTACATCCCTCGCTCCCTCACATGAATAATTAACACAGAAATTGCGTCGCTATGAATTACTATGTGCTCAATGACTTCTCCTCCTAAATCGAGTCACGTTTCTATGGAAACGACAAGATTTATTTTTGAGATACGAGTATCTCCTTTCCGATGCACTGTTCCCACTTTACTACATCCCTCGCTCCCTCATATGAATAATTAACACAGAAATTGCGTCGCTATGAAATACTATGTGCTCAATGACTTCTCCTCCTAAATCGAGTCACGATTCAATGGAAACGCCAGGATTTAGTTTTGGGATACGAGTATCTCCTTTCCGATGCACTTTTCCCACTTTACTACATCCCTCGCTCCCTCACATGAATAATTAACACAGAAATTGCGTCGCTATGAAATACAATGTGCTCAATGACTTCTCCTCCTAAATTGAGTCACGTTTCAATGGAAACGACAAGATTTAGTTTTGGGATACGAGTAACTCCTTTCCGATGCACTATTCATTCTTTACCTCAACGCTCGCTCCCTCACATTGACGAATAAACACAGAAATTGCGTCGCTATGAAATACTATGGGTTCTATGATTTCTCCTTCTAAATCGTGTAACGTTTCTATGGAAACCACCGGAATTGGTTTCTGGACATGAGTATCTCCTTTCTGATGCACTGTTCCCACTTTACTACATCCCTCGCTCCCTCACATGAATAATTAACACAGAAATAGCGTCGCTATGAAATACTATGTGCTCAATGACTTCTCCTCCTAAATCGAGTCACGTTTCAATTGAAACGCCAGGATTTAGTTTTGGTATACGAGTATCTCCTTTCCGATGCACTGTTCCCACTTTACTACATCCCTCGCGCCCTCACATGAATAATTAACACAGAAATTGCGTCGCTATGAAATACTATGTGCCCAATGACTTCTCCTCCTAAGTCGAGTCACGTTTCAATGGAAACGACAGGATTTAGTTTTGGGATACGAGTAACTCCTTTCCGATGCACTATTCATTCTTTACCTCAACGCTCGCTCCCTCACATTGACGAATTAACACAGAAATTGCGTCGCTATGAAATACTATGGGTTCTGTGACTTCTCCTTCTAAATCATGTAACGTTTATATGGAAGCGACAGGATTGAGTTTTGGGACACGAGTATCTCCTTTCCGATGCACTGTTCCCACTTTACTACATCCCTCGCTCCCTCACAAGAATCATTAACACGGAAATTGCGCCGCTATGAAAAACTATGTGCTCAATGACTTCTCCTCCTAAATCGAGTCACGTTTCAATGGAAACGACAGGATATAGTTTTGGGATACGAGTATCTCCTTTCTGATGCACTGTTCCCACTTTACTACATCCCTCGCTCCCTCACATGAATAATTAACACAGAAATTGCGTCGCTATGAAATACTATGTGCTCAATGACTTCTCCTCCTAAATCGAGTCACGATTCAATGGAAACGCCAGGATTTAGTTTTGGGATACGAGTATTTCCTTTCCGATGCACTGTTCCCATTTTACTACATCCCTCGCTCCCTCACATGAATAATTAACACAGAAATTGCGTCGCTATGAAATACAATGTGCTTAATGACTTCTCCTCCTAAATCGAGTCACGTTTCAATGGAAACGACAGGATTTAGTTTTGGGATACGAGTAACTCCTTTCCGATGCACTATTCATTCTTTACCTCAACGCTCGCTCAATCACATTGACGAATTGACACAGAAACTGCGTCGCTATGAAATACTATGCGTTCTATGACTTCTCCTTCTAAATCGTGTAACGTTTCTATGGAAACGACAGAATTTAGTTTTGGGACACGAGTATCTCCTTTCTGATGCACTGTTCCCACTTTACTACATCCCTCGCTCCCTCACATGAATAATTAACACAGAAATTGCGTCGCTATGAAATACTATGTGCTCAATGACTTCTCCTCCTAAATCGAGTCACATTTCAATGGAAACGCCAGGATTTAATTTTGGTATACGAGTATCTCCTTTCCGATGCACTGTTCCCACTTTACTACATCCCTCGCTCCCTCATATGAATAATTAACACAGAAATTGCGTCGCTATGAAATACTATGTGCTCAATGACTTCTCCTCCTAAATCGAGTCACGATTCAATGGAAACGCCAGGATTTAGTTTTGGGATACGAGTATCTGATTTCCGATGCACTTTTCCCACTTTACTACATCCCTCGCTCCCTCACATGAATAATTAACACAGAAATTGCGTCGCTATGAAATACAATGTGCTCAATGACTTCTCGTCCTAAATTGAGTCACGTTTCAATGGAAACGACAAGATTTAGTTTTGGGATACGAGTAACTCCTTTCCGATGCACTATTCATTCTTTACCTCAACGCTCTCTCCATCACATTGACGAATAAACACAGAAATTGCGTCGCTATGAAATACTATGGGTTCTATGATTTCTCCTTCTAAATCGTGTAACGTTTCTATGGAAACCACCGGATTTGGTTTTGGGACACGAGTATCTCATTTCTGATGCACTGTTCCCACTTTACTACATCCCTCGCTCCCTCACATGAATAATTAACACAGAAATAGCGTCGCTATGAAATACTATGTGCTCAATGACTTCTCCTCCTAAATCGAGTCACGTTTCAATGGAAACGCCAGGATTTAGTTTTGGTATACGAGTATCTCCTTTCCGATGCACTGTTCCCACTTTACTACATCCCTCGCTCCCTCACATGAATAATTAACACAGAAATTGCGTCGCTATGAAATACTATGTGCCCAATGACTTCTCCTCCTAAATCGAGTCACGTTTCAATGGAAACGCCAGGATTTAGTTTTGGTATACGAGTATCTCCTTTCCGATGCACTGTTCCCACTTTACTACATCCCTCGCTCCCTCACATGAATCATTAACACGGAAATTGCGCCGCTATGAAAAACTATGTGCTCAATGACTTCTCCTCCTAAATCAATTCACGTTTCAATGGAAACGACAGGATATAGTTTTGGGATACGAGTATCTCCTTTCTGATGCACTGTTCCCACTTTACTACATCCCTCGCTCCCTCACATGAATAATTAACACAGAAATTGCGTCGCTATGAAATACTATGTGCTCAATGACTTCTCCTCCTAAATCGAGTCACGTTTCAATGGAAACGACAGGATTTAGTTTTGGGATACGAGTAACTCCTTTCCGATGCACTATTCATTCTTTACCTCAAACCCCGCTCCCTCACATTGACGAATTAACACAGAATTTGCGTCGCTATGAAATACTATGGGATCTATGACTTCTCCTTCTAAATCGTGTAACGTTTCTATGGAAACGACAGGATTTAGTTTTGGGACACGAGTATCTCCTTTCCGATGCACTGTTCCCACTTTACTACATCCCTCGCTCCCTCACATGAATAATTAACACAGAAATTGCGTCGCTATGAAATACTATGTGCTCAGTGACTTCTCCTCCTAAATCGAGTCACGTTTCAATGGAAACGACAGGATTTAGTTTTGGGATACGAGTAACTCCTTTCCGATGCACTATTCATTCTTTACCTCAACGCTCGCTCCCTCACATTGACGAATTAACACAGAAATTGCGTCGCTATGAAATACTATGGGTTCTATGACTTCTCCTTCTAAATCGTGTAACGTTTCTATGGAAACGACAGGATTGAGTTTTGGACACGAGTATCTCCTTTCCGATGCACTGTTCCCACTTTACTACATCCCTCGCTCCCTCACATGAATAATTAACACAGAAATTGCGTCGCTATGAATTGCTATGTGCTCAATGACTTCTCCTCCTAAATCGAGTCATGTTTCTATGGAAACGACAGGATTTAGTTTTGAGATACGAGTATCTCCTTTCCGATGCACTGTTCCCACTTTACTACATCCCTCGCTCCCTCACATGAATAATTAACACAGAAATTGCGTCGCTATGAAATACTATGTGCTCAATGACTTCTCCTCCTAAATCGAGTCACGATTCAATGGAAACGCCAGGATTTAGTTTTGGGATACGAGTATCTCCTTTCTGATGCACTTTTCCCACTTTACTACATCCCTCGCACCCTCACATGAATAATTAACACAGAAATTGCGTCGCTATGAAATACAATGTGCTCAATGACTTCTCCTCCTAAATCGAGTCACGTTTCAATGGAAACGACAGGATTTAGTTTTGGGATACGAGTAACTCCTTTCTGATGCACTATTCATTCTTTACCTCAACGCCCGCTCCCTCACATTGACGAATTAACACAGAAATTGCGTCGCTGTCAAATACTATGGGTTCTATGACTTCTCCTTCTAAATCGTGTAACGTTACTATGGAAACGACAGGATTGAGTTTTGGGACACGAGTATCTCCTTTGCGATGCACTGTTCCCACTCTACTACATCCCTCTCTCCCTCACATGAAAAATTAACACAGAATTTGCGTCGCTATGAAATACTATGTGCTCAATGACTTCTCCTCCTAAATCGAGTCACGTTTCAATGGAAACGACAGGATTTAGTTTTGGGATACGAGTAATTCCTTTCCGATGCACTGGTCCCACTATACTACATCCCTCGCTCCCTCACATGAATAATTAACACAGAAATTGCGTCGCTATGAAATACTATGTGCTCAATGACTTCTCCTCCTAAATCGAGTCACGTTTCAATTGAAACGACAGGATTTAGTTTTGGGATACGAGTAACTCCTTTCCGATGCACTATTCATTCTTTACCTCAACGCTCGCTCCCTCACATTGACGAATTAACACAGAAATTGCGTCGCTATGAAATACTATGTGCTCAATGACTTCTCCTCCTAAATCGAGTCACGTTTCAATGGAAACGTCAGGATTTAGTTTCGGGATACGGGTATCTCCTTTCCGATGCACTGTTCCCACTTTACTACATCCCTCGCTCCCTCACATGAATAATTAACACAGAAATTGCGTCGCTATGAAATACTATGTGCTCAATGACTTCTCCTCCTAAATCGAGTCACGTTTCAATGGAAACGCCAGGATTTAGCTTTGGGATACGAGTACCTCCTTTCCGATGCACTGTTCCCACTTTACTACATCCCTCGCTCCCTCACATGAATAATTAACACAGAAATTGTGTCGCTATGAAATACTATGTGCTCAATGACTTCTCCTCCTAAATCGAGTCACGTTTCAATGGAAACGACAGGATTTAGTTTTGGGATACGAGTATCTTGTTTCCGATGCACTGTTCCCACTTTACTACATCCCTCGCTCTCTCACATGAATAATTAACACAGATATTGCGTCGCTATGAAATACTGTGTGCTCAATGACTTCTCGTCCTAAATCGAGTCACGTTTCAATGGAAACGACAGGATTTAGTTTTGGGATACGAGTAACTCCTTTCCGATGCACTATTCATTCTTTACCTCAACGCTCGCTCCCTCACATTGACGAATTAACACAGAAATTGCGTCGGTATGAAATACTATGGGTTCTATGACTTCTCCTTCTAAATCGTGTAACGTTTCAATGGAAACGACAGGATTTAGTTTTGGGACATGAGTATCTCCTTTCCGATGCACTGTTCCCACTTTACTACATACCTCGCTCCCTCACATGGATAATTAACACAGAAATTGCGTCGCTATGAAATACTATGTGCTCAATGACTTCTCCTCCTAAATCGAGTCACGTTTCAATGGAAACGACAGGATTTCGTTTTGGGATACGAGTAACTCCTTTCTGATGCACTATTGATTCTTTACGTCAACGCTCACTCCCTCACATTGACGAATTAACACAGAAATTGCGTCGCTGTGAAATACTATGGGTTCTATGACTTCTCCTTCTAAATCGTGTAACGTTTCTATGGAAACGACAGGATTGAGTTTTGGGACACGAGTATGTTCTTTCCGATACACTGTTCCCACTTTAATACATCCCTCGCTGCCTCACATGAAAAATTAACTCAGAATTTGCGTCGCTATGAAATACTATGTGCTCAATGACTTCTCCTCCTAAATCGAGTCACGTTTCAATGGAAACGACAGGATTTAGTTTTGGGATACGAGTAACTCCTTTCCGATGCACTATTCATTCTTTACCTCAACGCTCGCTCCCTCACATTGACGAATTAACACAGAAATTGCGTCGCTATGAAATACTATGGGTTCTGTGACTTCTCCTTCTAAATCATGTAACGTTTATATGGAAGCGACAGGATTGAGTTTTGGGACACGAGTATCTCCTTTCTGATGCACTGTTCCCACTTTACTACATCCCTCGCTCCCTCACATGAATAATTAACACAGAAATTGCGTCGCTATGAAATACTATGTGCTCAATGACTTCTCCTCCTAAATCGAGTCACGATTCAATGGAAACGCCAGGATTTAGTTTTGGGATACGAGTATTTCCTTTCCGATGCACTGTTCCCATTTTACTACATCCCTCGCTCCCTCACATGAATAATTAACACAGAAATTGCGTCGCTATGAAATACAATGTGCTTAATGACTTCTCCTCCTAAATCGAGTCACGTTTCAATGGAAACGACAGGATTTAGTTTTGGGATACGAGTAACTCCTTTCCGATGCACTATTCATTCTTTACCTCAACGCTCGCTCAATCACATTGACGAATTGACACAGAAACTGCGTCGCTATGAAATACTATGCGTTCTATGACTTCTCCTTCTAAATCGTGTAACGTTTCTATGGAAACGACAGAATTTAGTTTTGGGACACGAGTATCTCCTTTCTGATGCACTGTTCCCACTTTACTACATCCCTCGCTCCCTCACATGAATAATTAACACAGAAATTGCGTCGCTATGAAATACTATGTGCTCAATGACTTCTCCTCCTAAATCGAGTCACATTTCAATGGAAACGCCAGGATTTAATTTTGGTATACGAGTATCTCCTTTCCGATGCACTGTTCCCACTTTACTACATCCCTCGCTCCCTCATATGAATAATTAACACAGAAATTGCGTCGCTATGAAATACTATGTGCTCAATGACTTCTCCTCCTAAATCGAGTCACGATTCAATGGAAACGCCAGGATTTAGTTTTGGGATACGAGTATCTCCTTTCCGATGCACTTTTCCCACTTTACTACATCCCTCGCTCCCTCACATGAATAATTAACACAGAAATTGCGTCGCTATGAAATACAATGTGCTCAATGACTTCTCGTCCTAAATTGAGTCACGTTTCAATGGAAACGACAAGATTTAATTTTGGGATACGAGTAACTCCTTTCCGATGCACTATTCATTCTTTACCTCAACGCTCTCTCCCTCACATTGACGAATAAACACAGAAATTGCGTCGCTATGAAATACTATGGGTTCTATGATTTCTCCTTCTAAATCGTGTAACGTTTCTATGGAAACCACCGGATTTGGTTTTGGGACACGAGTATCTCATTTCTGATGCACTGTTCCCACTTTACTACATCCCTCGCTCCCTCACATGAATAATTAACACAGAAATAGCGTCGCTATGAAATACTATGTGCTCAATGACTTCTCCTCCTAAATCGAGTCACGTTTCAATGGAAACGCCAGGATTTAGTTTTGGTATACGAGTATCTCCTTTCCGATGCACTGTTCCCACTTTACTACATCCCTCGCTCCCTCACATGAATAATTAACACAGAAATTGCGTCGCTATGAAATACTATGTGCCCAATGACTTCTCCTCCTAAATCGAGTCACGTTTCAATGGAAACGCCAGGATTTAGTTTTGGTATACGAGTATCTCCTTTCCGATGCACTGTTCCCACTTTACTACATCCCTCGCTCCCTCACATGAATCATTAACACGGAAATTGCGCCGCTATGAAAAACTATGTGCTCAATGACTTCTCCTCCTAAATCAATTCACGTTTCAATGGAAACGACAGGATATAGTTTTGGGATACGAGTATTTCCTTTCTGATGCACTGTTCCCACTTTACTACATCCGTCGCACCCTCACATGAATAATTAACACAGAAATTGCGTCGCCATGAAATACTATGTGCTCAATGACTTCTCCTCCTAAATCGAGTCACGTTTCAATGGAAACGACAGGATTTAGTTTTGGGATACGAGTAACTCCTTTCCGATGCACTATTCATTCTTTACCTCAAACCTCGCTCCCTCACATTGACGAATTAACACAGAATTTGCGCCGCTATGAAATACTATGGGATCTATGACTTCTCCTTCTAAATCGTGTAACGTTTCTATGGAAACGACAGGATTTAGTTTTGGGACACGAGTATCTCCTTTCCGATGCACTGTTCCCACTTTACTACATCCCTCGCTCCCTCACATGAATAATTAACACAGAAATAGCGTCGCTATGAAATACTATGGGCTCAGTGACTTCTCCTCCTAAATCGAGTCACGTTTCAATGGAAACGACAGGATTTAGTTTTGGGATACGAGTAACTCCTTTCCGATGCACTATTCATTCTTTACCTCAATGCTCGCTCCCTCACATTGACGAATTAACACAGAAATTGCGTCGCTATGAAATACTATGGGTTCTATGACTTCTCCTTCTAAATCGTGTAACGTTTCTATGGAAACGACAGGATTGAGTTTTGGACACGAGTATCTCCTTTCCGATGCACTGTTCCCACTTTACTACATCCCTCGCTCCCTCACATGAATAATTAACACAGAAATTGCGTCGCTATGAATTGCTATGTGCTCAATGACTTCTCCTCCTAAATCGAGTCACGTTTCTATGGAAACGACAGGATTTAGTTTTGAGATACGAGTATCTCCTTTCCGATGCACTGTTCCCACTTTACTACATCCCTCGCTCCCTCACATGAATAATTAACACAGAAATTGCGTCGCTATGAAATACTATGTGCTCAATGACTTCTCCTCCTAAATCGAGTCACGATTCAATGGAAACGCCAGGATTTAGTTTTGGGATACGAGTATCTCCTTTCTGATGCACTTTTCCCACTTTACTACATCCCTCGCACCCTCACATGAATAATTAACACAGAAATTGCGTCACTATGAAATACAATGTGCTCAATGACTTCTCCTCCTAAATCGAGTCACGTTTCAATGGAAACGACAGGATTTAGTTTTGGGATACGAGTAACTCCTTTCTGATGCACTATTCATTCTTTACCTCAACGCCCGCTCCCTCACATTGACGAATTAACACAGAAATTGCGTCGCTGTCAAATACTATGGGTTCTATGACTTCTCCTTCTAAATCGTGTAACGTTACTATGGAAACGACAGGATTGAGTTTTGGGACACGAGTATCTCCTTTGCGATGCACTGTTCCCACTCTACTACATCCCTCTCTCCCTCACATGAAAAATTAACACAGAATTTGCGTCGCTATGAAATACTATGTGCTCAATGACTTCTCCTCCTAAATCGAGTCACGTTTCAATGGAAACGACAGGATTTAGTTTTGGGATACGAGTAATTCCTTTCCGATGCACTGGTCCCACTATACTACATCAGTCGCTCCCTCACATGGATAATTAACACAGAAATTGCGTCGCTATGAAATACTATGTGCTCAATGACTTCTCCTCCTAAATCGAGTCACGTTTCAATTGAAACGACAGGATTTAGTTTTGGGATACGAGTAACTCCTTTCCGATGCACTATTCATTCTTTACCTCAACGCTCGCTCCCTCACATTGACGAATTAACACAGAAATTGCGTCGCTATGAAATACTATGTGCTCAATGACTTCTCCTCCTAAATCGAGTCACGTTTCAATGGAAACGTCAGGATTTAGTTTCGGGATACGGGTATCTCCTTTCCGATGCACTGTTCCCACTTTACTACATCCCTCGCTCCCTCACATGAATAATTAACACAGAAATTGCGTCGCTATGAAACACTATGTGCTCAATGACTTCTCCTCCTAAATCGAGTCACGTTTCAATGGAAACGCCAGGATTTAGCTTTGGGATACGAGTACCTCCTTTCCGATGCACTGTTCCCACTTTACTACATCCCTCGCTCCCTCACATGAATAATTAACACAGAAATTGTGTCGCTATGAAATACTATGTGCTCAATGACTTCTCCTCCTAAATCGAGTCACGTTTCAATGGAAACGACAGGATTTAGTTTTGGGATACGAGTATATTGTTTCCGATGCACTGTTCCCACTTTACTACATCCCTCGCTCTCTCACATGAATAATTAACACAGGTATTGCGTCGCTATGAAATACTGTGTGCTCAATGACTTCTCGTCCTAAATCGAGTCACGTTTCAATGGAAACGACAGGATTTAGTTTTGGGATACGAGTAACTCCTTTCCGATGCACTATTCATTCTTTACCTCAACGCTCGCTCCCTCACATTGACGAATTAACACAGAAATTGCGTCGGTATGAAATACTATGGGTTCTATGACTTCTCCTTCTAAATCGTGTAACGTTTCTATGGAAACGACAGGATTTAGTTTTGGGACATGAGTATCTCCTTTCCGATGCACTGTTCCCACTTTACTACATACCTCGCTCCCTCACATGAATAATTAACACAGAAATTGCGTCGCTATGAAATACTATGTGCTCAATGACTTCTCCTCCTAAATCGAGTCACGTTTCAATGGAAACGACAGGATTTAGTTTTGGGATACGAGTAACTCCTTTCTGATGCACTATTGATTCTTTACCTCAACGCTCACTCCCTCACATTGACGAATTAACACGGAAATTGCGTCGCTGTGAAATACTATGGGTTCTATGACTTCTCCTTCTAAATCGTGTAACGTTTCTATGGAAACGACAGGATTGAGTTTTGGGACACGAGTATGTCCTTTCCGATACACTGTTCCCACTTTAATACATCCCTCGCTCCCTCACATGAAAAATTAACTCAGAATTTGCGTCGCTATGAAATACTATGTGCTCAATGACTTCTCCTCCTAAATCGAGTCACGTTTCAATGGAAACGACAGGATTTAGTTTTGGGATACGAGTAATTCCCTTCCGATGCACTGTTCCCACTTTACTACATCCCTCGCTCCCTCACATGAATGATTAACACAGAAATTGCGTCGCTATGAAATACTATGTGCTCAATGACTTCTCCTCCTAAATCGAGTCACGTTTCTATGGAAATGACAGGATTTAGTTTTGGGACACGAGTATCTCCTTTCCGATGCACTGTTCCCACTTTACTACATCCCTCGCTCCCTCACATGAATAATTAACACAGAAATCGCGTCGCTATGAAATACTATGTGCTCAATGACTTCTCCTCCTAAATTGAGTCACGTTTCAATGGAAACGACAGGATTTAGTTTTGGGATACGAGTAACTCCTTTCCGATGCACTATTCATTCTTTACCTCAATGCTCGCTCCCTCACATTGACGAATTAACACAGAAATTGCGTCGCTATGAAATACTATGGGTTCTATGACTTCTCCTTCTAAATCGTGTAACGTTTCTATGGAAACGACAGGATTGAGTTTTGGACACGAGTATCTCCTTTCCGATGCACTGTTCCCACTTTACTACATCCCTCGCTCCCTCACATGAATAATTAACACAGAAATTGCGCCGCTATGAATTGCTATGTGCTCAATGACTTCTCCTCCTAAATCGAGTCACGTTTCTATGGAAACGACAGGATTTAGTTTTGAGATACGAGTATCTCCTTTCCGATGCACTGTTCCCACTTTACTACATCCCTCGCTCCCTCACATGAATAATTAACACAGAAATTGCGTCGCTATGAAATACTATGTGCTCAATGACTTCTCCTCCTAAATCGAGTCACGATTCAATGGAAACGCCAGGATTTAGTTTTGGGATACGAGTATCTCCTTTCTGATGCACTTTTCCCACTTTACTACATCCCTCGCACCCTCACATGAATAATTAACACAGAAATTGCGTCACTATGAAATACAATGTGCTCAATGACTTCTCCTCCTAAATCGAGTCACGTTTCAATGGAAACGACAGGATTTAGTTTTGGGATACGAGTAACTCCTTTCTGATGCACTATTCATTCTTTACCTCAACGCCCGCTCCCTCACATTGACGAATTAACACAGAAATTGCGTCGCTGTCAAATACTATGGGTTCTATGACTTCTCCTTCTAAATCGTGTAACGTTACTATGGAAACGACAGGATTGAGTTTTGGGACACGAGTATCTCCTTTGCGATGCACTGTTCCCACTCTACTACATCCCTCTCTCCCTCACATGAAAAATTAACACAGAATTTGCGTCGCTATGAAATACTATGTGCTCAATGACTTCTCCTCCTAAATCGAGTCACGTTTCAATGGAAACGACAGGATTTAGTTTTGGGATACGAGTAATTCCTTTCCGATGCACTGGTCCCACTATACTACATCCCTCGCTCCCTAACATGGATAATTAACACAGAAATTGCGTCGCTATGAAATACTATGTGCTCAATGACTTCTCCTCCTAAATCGAGTCACGTTTCAATTGAAACGACAGGATTTAGTTTTGGGATACGAGTAACTCCTTTCCGATGCACTATTCATTCTTTACCTCAACGCTCGCTCCCTCACATTGACGAATTAACACAGAAATTGCGTCGCTATGAAATACTATGTGCTCAATGACTTCTCCTCCTAAATCGAGTCACGTTTCAATGGAAACGTCAGGATTTAGTTTCGGGATACGGGTATCTCCTTTCCGATGCACTGTTCCCACTTTACTACATCCCTCGCTCCCTCACATGAATAATTAACACAGAAATTGCGTCGCTATGAAACACTATGTGCTCAATGACTTCTCCTCCTAAATCGAGTCACGTTTCAATGGAAACGCCAGGATTTAGCTTTGGGATACGAGTACCTCCTTTCCGATGCACTGTTCCCACTTTACTACATCCCTCGCTCCCTCACATGAATAATTAACACAGAAATTGTGTCGCTATGAAATACTATGTGCTCAATGACTTCTCCTCCTAAATCGAGTCACGTTTCAATGGAAACGACAGGATTTAGTTTTGGGATACGAGTATATTGTTTCCGATGCACTGTTCCCACTTTACTACATCCCTCGCTCTCTCACATGAATAATTAACACAGGTATTGCGTCGCTATGAAATACTGTGTGCTCAATGACTTCTCGTCCTAAATCGAGTCACGTTTCAATGGAAACGACAGGATTTAGTTTTGGGATACGAGTAACTCCTTTCCGATGCACTATTCATTCTTTACCTCAACGCTCGCTCCCTCACATTGACGAATTAACACAGAAATTGCGTCGGTATGAAATACTATGGGTTCTATGACTTCTCCTTCTAAATCGTGTAACGTTTCTATGGAAACGACAGGATTTAGTTTTGGGACATGAGTATCTCCTTTCCGATGCACTGTTCCCACTTTACTACATACCTCGCTCCCTCACATGAATAATTAACACAGAAATTGCGTCGCTATGAAATACTATGTGCTCAATGACTTCTCCTCCTAAATCGAGTCACGTTTCAATGGAAACGACAGGATTTAGTTTTGGGATACGAGTAACTCCTTTCTGATGCACTATTGATTCTTTACCTCAACGCTCACTCCCTCACATTGACGAATTAACACGGAAATTGCGTCGCTGTGAAATACTATGGGTTCTATGACTTCTCCTTCTAAATCGTGTAACGTTTCTATGGAAACGACAGGATTGAGTTTTGGGACACGAGTATGTCCTTTCCGATACACTGTTCCCACTTTAATACATCCCTCGCTCCCTCACATGAAAAATTAACTCAGAATTTGCGTCGCTATGAAATACTATGTGCTCAATGACTTCTCCTCCTAAATCGAGTCACGTTTCAATGGAAACGACAGGATTTAGTTTTGGGATACGAGTAATTCCCTTCCGATGCACTGTTCCCACTTTACTACATCCCTCGCTCCCTCACATGAATGATTAACACAGAAATTGCGTCGCTATGAAATACTATGTGCTCAATGACTTCTCCTCCTAAATCGAGTCACGTTTCTATGGAGATGACAGGATTTAGTTTTGGGACACGAGTATCTCCTTTCCGATGCACTGTTCCCACTTTACTACATCCCTCGCTCCCTCACATGAATAATTAACACAGAAATTGCGTCGCTATGAAATACTATGTGCTCAATGACTTCTCCTCCTAAATTGAGTCACGTTTCAATGGAAACGACAGGATTTAGTTTTGGGATACGAGTAACTCCTTTCCGATGCACTATTCATTCTTTACCTCAACGCTCGTTCCCTCACATTGACGAATTAACACAGAAATTGCGTCGCTATGAAATACTATGGGTTCTATGACTTCTCCTTCTAAATCGTGTAACGTTTCTATGGAAACGACAGGATTTAGTTTTGGGACACGAGTATCTCCTTTCCGATGTACTGTTCCCACTTTACTACATCCCTCGCTCCTTCACATTAATAATTAACACAGAAATTGCGGCGCTATGAAATACTATGAGCTCAATGACTTCTCCTCCTAAATCAAGTCACGTTTCAATGGAAACGACAGGATTTAGTTTTGGGATACGAGTAATTCCTTTCCAATGCACTGTTCCCACTTTACTACATCCCTCGCTCCCTCACATGAATAATTAACACAGAAATTGCGTCGCTATGAATTACTATGTGCTCAATGACTTCTCCTCCTTAATCGAGTCACGTTTCAATGGAAACGACAGGATTTAGTTTTGGGATACGAGTAACTCCTTTCCGATGCACTATTCATTCTTTACCTCAACGCTCGCTCCCTCACATTGACGAATTAACACAGAAATTGCGTCGCTATGAAATACTATGGGTTCTATGACTTCTCCTTCTAAATCGTGTAACGTTTCTATGGAAACGACAGGATTTAGTTTTCGGACACGAGTATCTCGTTTCCGATGCACTGTTCCCACGTTACTACATCCCTCGCTCCCTCACATGAATAATTAACACAGAAATTGCGTCGCTATGAAATTCTATGTGCTCAATGACTTCTCCTCCTAAATCGAGTCACGTTTCAATGGAAACGACAGGATTTAGTTTTGGGATACGAGTAACTCCTTTGCGATGCACTATTCATTCTTTACCTACACGCTCGCTCCCTCACATTGACGAATTAACACAGAAATTGCGTCGCTATGAAATACTATGGGTTCTATGACTTCTCCTTCTAAATCGTGTAACGTTTCTATGGAAACGACAAGATTTAGTTTTGGGACACGAGTATCTCCTTTCCGATGCACTGTTCCTACTTTACTACATCCCTCGCTAGCTCACATGAATAATTAACACAGAAATTGCGTCGCGATGAAATACTTTGAGCTCAATGACTTCTCCTCCTAAATCGAGTCACGTTTCAATGGAAACGACAGGATTTAGTTTTGGGATACGGGTAACTCCTTTCTGATGCACTATTCATTCTTTACCTCAACGCTCGCTCCTTTACATGGACGAACTAACACAGAAATTGCGTCACTGTGAAACACTATGGGTTCTATGACTTCTCCTTCTAAATCGTGTAACGTTTCTATGGAAACGACAGGATTGAGTTTTGGGACACGAGTATCTCCTTTCCGATGCACTGTTCCCGCTTTACTACATCCCTCGCTCCCTCACATGAAAAATTAACATAGAATTTGCGTCGCTATGAAATACTATGTACTCAATGACTTCTCCTCCTAAATCAAGTCACGTTTGAATGGAAACGACAGGATTTAGTTTTGGGATACGGGTAATTCCTTTCTGATACACTGTTCCCACTTTACTACATCCCTCGCTCCTTCACATGAATAATTAACACAGAAAATGCGGCGCTGTGAAATACTATGTGCTCAATGTCTTCTCCTCCTAAATCGAGTCACGTTTCAATGGAAACGACAGGATTTAGTTCTGGGATACGAGTAACTCCTTTCCGATGCACTATTCATTCTTTACCTCAACGCTCGCTCCCTCACATTGACGAATTAACACAGAAATTGCGTCGCTATGAAATACTATGGGTTCTATGACTTCTCCTTCTAAATCGTGTAACGTTTCTATGGAAACGACAGGATTAAGTTTTGGGACACGAGTATCTCCTTTCCGATGCACTGTTCCCACTTTACTTCTTCCCTCGCTCCCTCACATGAATAATTAACACAGAAATTGCGTCGCTATGAAATACTATGTGCCCAATGACTTCTCCTCCTAAATCGAGTCACGTTTCAATGGAAACGACAGGATTTAGTTTTGGGGCATGAGTAACTCCTTTCAGATGCACTATTCATTCTTTACCTCAACGATCGCTCCCTCACATTGACGAATTAACACAGAAATTGCGTCGCTATGAAATACTATGGGTTCTATGACTTCTCCTTCTAAATCGTGTAACGTTTCTATGGAAACGACAGGATTGAGTTTTGGGACACGAGTATCTCCTTTCCGATGCACTGTTCCCACTTTACTACATCCCTCGCTCCCTCACATGAATAATTAACACAAAAATTGCGTCGCTATGAAATGCTATGTGCTCAATGACTTCTCCTCCAAAATCGAGTCACGTTTCAATGGAAACGACAGGATTTAGTTTTGGGATACGAGTAACTCCTTTCTGATGCACTATTCATTCTTTACCTCAACGCTCGCTCCCTCACATTGACGAATTAACACAGAAATTGCGTCGCTGTGAAATACTATGGGTTCTATGACTTCTCCTTCTAAATCGTGTAACGTTTGTATGGAAACGACAGGATTGAGTTTTGGGACACGAGTATCTCCTTTCCGATGCACTGTTCCCACTTTACTACATTCCTCGCTCCCTCACATGAAAAATTAACACAGAATTTGCGTCGCTATGAAATACTATGTGCTCAATGACTTCTCGTCCTAAATCGAGTCACGCTTCAATGGAAACGACAGGATTTAGTTTTAGGATACGAGTAGTTCCTTTCCGATGCACTGTTCCCACTTTACTACATCCCTCGCTCCCTCACATGATTAATTAACACAGAAATTGCGTCGCTATGAAATACTATGTGCTCAATGACTTCTCCTCCTAAATCGAGTCACGTTTCTATGGAAACGACAGGATTTAGTTTTGGGGCACGAGTATCTCCTTTCCGATGCACTGTTCCCACTTTACTACATCCCTCGCTCCCTCACATGAATAATTAACACAGAAATTGCGTCGCTATGAAATACTATGTGCTCAATGACCTCTCCTCCTAAATCGAGTCACGTTTAAATGGAAACGACAGGATTTAGTTTTGGGATACGAGTAACTCCTTTCCGATGCACTATTCATTCTTTACCTCGCCGCTCGCTCCCTCACATTGACGAATTAACACAGAAATTTCGTCGCTATGAAATACTATGGGTTCTATGACTTCTCCTTCTAAATCGTGTAACGTTTCTATGGAAACGACAGGATTTAGTTTTGGGACACGAGTATCTCCTTTCCGATGCACTGTTCCCACTTTACTACATCCCTCGCTAGCTCACATGAATAATTAACACAGAAATTGCGTCGCGATGAAATACTTTGTGCTCAATGACTTCTCCTCCTAAATCGAGTCACGTTTCAATGGAAACGACAGGATTTAGTTTTGGGATACGGGTAACTCCTTTCTGATGCACTATTCATTCATTACCTCAACGCTCGCTCCCTTACATTGACGAACTAACACAGAAATTGCGTCACTGTGAAACACTATGGGTTCTATGACTTCTCCTTCTAAATCGTGTAACGTTTCTATGGAAACGACAGGATTGAGTTTTGGGACACGAGTATCTCCTTTCCGATGCACTGTTCCCACTTTACTACATCCCTCGCTCCCTCACATGAAAAATTAACATAGAATTTGCGTCGCTATGAAATACTATGTACTCAATGACTTCTCCTACTAAATCAAGTCACGTTTGAATGGAAACGACAGGATCTAGTTTTGGGATACGAGTAATTCCTTTCTGATACACTGTTCCCACTTTACTACATCCCTCGCTCCTTCACAAGAATAATTAACACAGAAAATGCGGCGCTGTGAAATACTATGTGCTCAATGTCTTCTCCTCCTAAATCGAGTCACGTTTCAATGGAAACGACAGGATTTAGTTCTGGGATACGAGTAACTCCTTTCCGATGCACTATTCATTCTTTACCTCAACGCTCGCTCCCTCACATTGACGAATTAACACAGAAATTGCGTCGCTATGAAATACTATGGGTTCTATGACTTCTCCTTCTAAATCGTGTAACGTTTCTATGGAAACGACAGGATTAAGTTTTGGGACACGAGTATCTCCTTTCCGACGCACTGTTCCCACTTTACTTCATCCCTCGCTCCCTCACATGAATAATTAACACAGAAATTGCGTCGCTATGAAATACTATGTGCCCAATGACTTCTCCTCCTAAATCGAGTCACGTTTCAATGGAAACGACAGGATTTAGTTTTGGGACATGAGTAACTCCTTTCAGATGCACTATTCATTCTTTACCTCAACGATCGCTCCCTCACATTGACGAATTAACACAGAAATTGCGTCGCTATGAAATACTATGGGTTCTATGACTTCTCCTTCTAAATCGTGTAACGTTTCTATGGAAACGACAGGATTGAGTTTTGGGACACGAGTATCTCCTTTCCGATGCACTGTTCCCACTTTACTACATCCCTCGCTCCCTCACATGAATAATTAACACAGAAATTGCATCGCTATGAAATGCTATGTGCTCAATGACTTCTCCTCCAAAATCGAGTCACGTTTCAATGGAAACGACAGGATTTAGTTTTGGGATATGAGTAACTCCTTTCTGATGCACTATTCATTCTTTACCTCAACGCTCGCTCCCTCACATTGACGAATTAACACAGAAATTGCGTCGCTGTGAAATACTATGGGTTCTATGACTTCTCCTTCTAAATCGTGTAACGTTTGTATGTAAACGACAGGATTGAGTTTTGGGACACGAGTATCTCCTTTCCGATGCACTGTTCCCACTTTACTACATTCCTCGCTCCCTCACATGAAAAATTAACACAGAATTTGCGTCGCTATGAAATACTATGTGCTCAATGACTTCTCGTCCTAAATCGAGTCACGCTTCAATGGAAACGACAGGTTTTACTTTTAGGATACGAGTAGTTCCTTTCCGATGCACTGTTCCCACTTTACTACATCCCTCGCTCCCTCACATGAATAATTAACACAGAAATTGCGTCGCTATGAATTACTATGTGCTCAATGACTTCTCCTCCTAAATCGAGTCACGTTTCAATGGAAACGACTGGATTTAGTTTTGGGAACGAGTAACTCCTTTCCGATGCACTATTCATTCTTTACCTCAACGCTCGCTCCCTCACATTGACGAATTAACACAGAAATTGCGTCGATATGAAATACTATGGGTTCTATGACTTCTCCTTCTAAATCGTGTAACGTTTCTATGGAAACGACAGGATTTAGTTTTGGGACACGAGTATCTCATTTCCGATGCACTGTTCCCACTTTACTACATCCCTCGCTCCCTCACTTGAATAATTAACACAGAAATTGCGTCGCTATGAAATACTATGTGCTCAATGACTTCTCCTCCTAAATCGAGTCACGTTTCAATGGAAACGACAGGATTTAGTTTTGGGATATGAGTAACTCCTTTCCGATGCACTATTCATTCTTTACCTCAACGCTCGCTCCCTCACATTGACGAATCAACACAGAAATTGCGTCGCTATGAAATACTATGGGTTCTATGACTTCTCCTTCTGAATCGTGTAACGTTTCTATGCAAACGACAGGATTGAGTTTTGGGACACGAGTATCTCCTTTCCGATGCACTGTTCCCACTTTACTACATCCCTCGCTCCCTCACATGAATAATTAACACAGAAATTGTGTCGCTATGAAATACTATGTGCTCAATGACTTCTCCTCATAAATCGAGTCACGTTTCAATGGAAACGCCAGGATTTTGTTTTGGGATACGAGTATCTCCTTTCCGATGCACTGTTCCCACTTTACTACATCCCTCGCTCCCTCACATGCATAATTAACACAGAAATTGTGTCGCTATGAAATACTATGTGCTCAATGACTTCTCCTCCTAAATCGAGTCACGTTTCAATGGAAACGACAGGATGTAGTTTTGGGATACGAGTATCTTCTTTCCGATGCACTGTTCCCACTTTACTACTTCCCTCGCTCCCTCACATGAATAATTAACACAGAAATTGCGTCGCTAAGAAATACTGTGTGCTCAATGACTTCTCCTCCTAGATCGAGTCACGTTTCAATGGAAACGACTGGATTTAGTTTAGGGAACGAGTAACTCCTTTCCGATGCACAAATCATTCTTTACCTCAACGCTCGCTCCCTCACATTGACGAATTAACACAGAAATTGCGTCGCTATGAAATACTATGGGTTCTATGACTTCTCCTTCTAAATCGTGTAACGTTTCAATGGAAACGACAGGATTTAGTTTTGGGAAACGAGTATCTCCTTTCCGATGCACTGTTACCACTTTACTACATCCCTCGCTCCCTCACATGAATAATTAACACAGAGATTGCGTCGCTATGAAATACTATGTGCTCAATGACTTCTCCTCCTAAATCGAGTCACGTTTCAATGGAAACGACAGGATTTAGTTTTGGGATACGAGTAACTCCTTTCCGATGCACTATTCTTTCTTTGCCTCAACGCTCGCTCCCTCACATTGACGAATCAACACAGAAATTGCGTCGCTATGAAATACTATGGGTTCTATGACTTCTCCTTCTAAATCGTGTAACGTTTCTATGGAAACGACAGGATTGAGTTTTGGGACACGAGTATCTCCTTTCCGATGCACTGTTCCCACTTTACTACATCCCTCGCTCCCTCACATGAATAATTAACACAGAAATTGCGTGGCTGTGAAATACTATGTGCTCAATGACTTCTCCTATTAAATCGAGTCACGTTTCAATGGAAACGCCAGGATTTAGTTTTGGGATACGAGTATCTCCTTTCCGATGCACTGTTCCCACTTTACTACATCCCTCGCTCCCTCACATGAATAATTAACACAGAAATTGTGTCGCTATGAAATACTATGTGCTCAATGACTTCTCCTCCTAAATCGAGTCACATTTCAATGGAAACGACAGGATGTAGTTTTTTGATACGAGTATCTTCTTTCGGATGCACTGTTCCCACTTTACTACATCCCACGCTCCCTCACATGAATAATTAACACAGAAATTGCGTCGCTATGAAATACTGTGTGCTCAATGACTTCTCCTCCTAAATCGAGTCACGTCTCAATGAAAACGACAGGATTTAGTTTTGGGATACGAGTAACTCCTTTCCGATGCACTATTCATTCTTTACCTCATCGCTCGCCCCCTCACATTGACGAATCAACACAGAAATTGCGTCGCTATGAAATACTATGGGTTCTATGACTTCGCCTTCTAAATCGTGTAACGTTTCTATGGAAACGACAGGATTGAGATTTGGGACACGAGTATCTCCTTTCCGATGCACTGTTCCCACTTTACTACATCCCTCGCTCCCTCACATGAATAATTAACACAGAAATTGCGTCGCTATGAAATACTATGTGCTCAATGACTTCTCCTCCTAAATCGAGTCACGTTTCAATGGAAACGACAGGATTTAGTTTTGGGATACGAGTAATTCCTTTCCGATGCACTGTTCCCACTTTACTACATCCCTCACTCCCTCACATGAATAATTAACACAGAAATTGAGTCGCTATGAAATACTATGTGCTCAATGGCTTCTCCTCCTAAATCGAGTCACGTTTCAATGGAAACGACAGGATTTAGATTTCGGATACGAGTAACTCCTTTCCGATGCACTATTCAATCTTTACCTCAACGCTCGCTCCCTCACATTCAGGAATTAACACAGAAATTGCGTCGCCTTGAAATTCTATGGGTTCTATGACTTCTCCTTCTAAATCGTGTAACGTTGCTATGGAAACCACAGGATTTAGTTTTGGGACACGGGTATCTCCTTTCCGATGCACTGTTCCCACTTTACTACATCCCTCGCTCCCTCACATGAATAATTAACACAGAAATTGCGTCGCTATGAAATACTGTGTGCTCAATGACTTCTCCTCCTAAATTGAGTCACGTTTCAATGGAAACGACAGGATTTAGTTTTGGGATACGAGTAACTCCTTTCCGATGCACTATTCATTCTTTACCTCAATGCTCGCTCCCTCACATTGACGAATTAACACAGAAATTGCGTCGCTGTGAAATACTATGGGTTCTATGACTTCTCCTTCTAAATCGTGTTATGGTTCTACGGAAACGACAGGATTGAGTTTTGGGACACGAGTATCTCCTTTCCGATGCACTGTTCCCACTTTACTACATCCCTCGCTATCTCACATGAAAAATTAACACAGAATTTCCGCCGCTATGAAATACTATGTGCTCAATGACTTCTCCTCCTAAATCGAGTCACGTTTCAATGGAAACGACAGTATTTAGTTTTGGGATACGAGTAATTCCTTTCCGATGCACTGTTCCCACTTTACTACATCCCTCGCTCCCTCACATGAATAATTAACACAGAAATTGCGTCGCTATGAAATACTATGTGCTCAATGACTTCTCCTCCTAAATCGAGTCACGTTTCTATGGAAACGACAGGATTTAGTTTTTGGACACGAGTATCTCCTTTCCGATGCACTGTTCCCACTTTACTACATCCTTCGCTCCCTCACATGAATAATTAACACAGAAATTGCGTCGCTATGAAATACTATGTGCTCAATGACTTCTCCTCCTAAATCGAGTCACGTTTCTATGGAAACGACAGGATTTAGTTTTGGGACACGAGTATCTCCTTTCCGATGCACTGTTCCCACTTTACTACATCCCTCGCTCCCTCGCATGAATAATTAACACAGAAATTGGGTCGCTATGAAATACTATGTGCTCAATGGCTTCTCCTCCTAAATCGAGTCACGTTTCAATGGAAACGACAGGATTTAGTTTTCGGATACGAGTAACTCCTTTCCGATGCACTATTCATTCTTTAACTCATCGCTCGCTCCCTCACATTTACGAATTAACACAGAAATTGCGTCGCTATGAAATACTATGGGTTCTATGACTTCTCCTTCTAAATCATGTAACGTTTCTATGGAAACGACAGGATTTAGTTTTGGGACACGAGTATCTCCTTTCCGAAGCACTGTTCCCAATTTACTACATACCTCGCTCCCTCACATGAATAATTAACACAGAAATTGCGTCGCTATGAAATACTATGTGCTCAATGACTTCTTTTCCTAATTCGAGTCAGTTTTCAATGGAAACGACAGGATTTAGTTTTGGGATATGAGTAATTCCTTTCCGATGCACTATTCATTCTTTACCTCAACGCTCGCTCCCTCACATTTACGAATTAACACAGAAATTGCCTCGCTATGAAATACTATGGGTTCTATGACTTCTCCTTCTAAATCGTGTAACGTTTCAATGGAAACGACAGGATTGAGTTTTGGGACACGAGTATCTCCTTTCCGATGCAATGTTCCCACTTTACTACATCCCTCGCTCCCTCACATCAATAATTGACACAGAAATTGCGTCGCTATGAAATACTATGTGCTCAATGACTTGTCCTCCTAAATCGAGTCACGTTTCAATGGAAACGACAGGATTTAGTTTTGGGATACCGAGTAATTCCTTTCCGATGCACTGTTCCCACTTTACTACATCCCTCGCTCCCTCACATGAATAATTAACACAGAAATTGCGTCGCTATGAAATACTATGTGCTCAATGACTTCTCCTCCTAAAACGAGTCACGTTTCAATGGAAACGACAGGATTTAGTTTTGGGATACGAGTAACTCCTTTCCGATGCACTGTTCCCACTTTACTACATCCCACGCTCCCTCACATGAATAATTAACACAGAAATTGCGTCGCTATGAAATACTATGTGCTCGATGACTTCTCCTCCTAAAGCGTGTCACGTTTCAATGGAAACGAAAGGATTAATTTTGGGATACGAGTAATCAATTTCCGATGCACTGTTCCCACTTTACTACATCCCTCGCTCCCTCACATGAATAATTAACACAGAAATTGCGTCGCTATGAAATACTATGTGCTCAATGACTTCTCCTCCTAAATCGAGTCACGTTTATATGGAAACGACAGGATTTAGTTTTGGGATACGAGTAATTCCTTTCCGATGCACTGTTCCGACATTACTACATGCCTCGCTCCCTCACATGCATAATTAACACAGAAATTGCGTCGCTATGAAATACTATGTGCTCAATGACTTCTCCTCCTAAATCGAGTCACAATCCTATGGAAACCACAGGTTTTAGTTTTGGGACACGAGTATCTCCTTTCCGATGCACTGTTCCCACATTACTACATCCCTCGCTCCCTCACAAGAATAATTAAAACAGAAATTGCATCGTTATGAAATACGATGTGCTCAATGGCTTCTCCTCCTAAATCGAGTCACGTTTCAATGGAAACGCCAGGATTTACTTTTGGGATACGAGTATCTCCTTTCTGATGCACTGTTCCCACTTAACTACATCCCTCGCTCCCTCACAAGAATAATTAACACAGAAATTGCGTCGCTATGAAATACTATTTGCTCAATGACTTCTCCTCCTAAATCGAGTCACGTTTCAATGGAAACGACAGGATTTAGTTTTGGGATACGAGTAACTCCTTTCCGATGCACTATTCATTCTTTACCTCAACGCTCGCTCCCTCACATTGACGAATTAACACAGAAATTGCGTCGCTATGAAATACTATGGGTTCTATGACTTCTCCTTCTAAATCGTGTAACGTTTCTATGGAAACGACAGGATTGAGTTTTGGGACACGAGTATCTCCTTTCCGATGCACTGTTCCCACTTTACTACATCCCTCGCTCCCTCACATGAATAATTAACACAGAAATTGCGTCACTATGAAATACTATGTGCTCAATGACTTCTCCTCCTAAATCGACACACGTTTCAATGGAAACGACAGGATTTAGTTTTGGGATACGAGTATCTCCTTTCCGATGCACTGTTCCCACTTTACTACATCCCTCGCTCCCTCACATGAATAATTAACACAGAAATTGCGTCGCTATGAAATACTATGTGCTCAATGACTACTCCTCCTAAATCGAGTCACGTTTCAATGGAAACGACAGGATTTAGTTTTGGGGTACGAGTAATTTCTTTCCGATGCACTATTCATTCTTTACCTCAACGCTCGCTCCCTCACATTGACGAATTAACACAGAAATTGCGTCGCTATGAAATACTATTGGTTCTATGACTTCTCCTTCTAAATCGTGTAACGTTTCTATGGATAAGACAGGATTGAGTTTTGGGACATGAGTATTTCCTTTCCGATGCACTGTTCCCTCTTTGCTACATCCCTCGCTCCCTCACATGAATAATTAACACAGAAATTGCGTCGATATGAAATACTATGTGCTCAATGACTTCTCCTCCTAAATAGAGTCACGTTTCAATGGAAACGACAGGATTTAGTTTTGGGAAACGAGTAACTCCTTTCCGATGCACTGTTCCCACTTTACTACATCCCACGCTCCCTCACATGAATAATTAACACAGAAATTGCGTCGCTATGAAATACTATGTGCTCAATGACTTCTCCTCCTAAAGCGTGTCACGTTTCAATGGAAACGACTGGATTTAGTTTTGGGATACGAGTAATTAATTTCCGATGCACTGTTCCCACTTTACTACATCCCTCGCTCCCTCACATGAATAATTAATACAGAAATTGCGTCGCTATGAAATACTATGTGCTCAATGACTTCTCCTCCTAAATCGAGTCACGTTTCAATGGAAACGACAGGATTTAGTTTTGGGATACGAGTAATTCCTTTCCGATGCACTGTTCCGACATTACTACATCCCTCGCTCCCTCACATGCATAATTAACACAGAAATTGCGTCGCTATGAAATACTATGTGCTCAATGACTTCTCCTCCTAAATCGAGTCACGTTTCAATGGAAACAACAGGATTTAGTTTTGGGATACGAGTATCTCCTTTCCGATGCACTGTTCCCACTTTACTACATCCCTCGCTCCCTCACATGAATAATTAACACAGAAATTGCGTCGCTATGAAATACTATGTGCTCAATGACTTCTCCTCCTAAATCGAATCACGTTTCAATGGAAACGACAGGATTTAGTTTTGGGGTATGAGTAACTCCTTTCCGATGCACTATTCATTCTTTACCTCAGCGCTCGCTCCCTCACATTGACGAATTAAAACAGATATTGCGTCGCTATGAAATACTATGGGTTCTATGAATTTTCTTTCTAAATCGTGTTACGTTTCTATGGAAACGACAGGATTGACTTTTGGGACACGAGTATCTCCTTTCCGATGCACTGTTCCCACTTTACTATATCCCTCGCTCCCTCACATGAATAATTAACACAGAAATTGCGTCGCTATGAAATACTCTGTGCTCAATGACTTCTCCTCCTAAATCGAGTCACGTTTCAATGGAAACGACAGGATTTAGTTTTTGGATACGAGTAACTCCTTTCCGATGCACTATTCATTCTTTACCTCAACGCTCGCTCCCTCACATTGACGAATTAACACAGAAATTGCGTCGCTATTAAATATTATGTGTTCTATGACTTCTCCTTCTAAATCGTGTAACGTTTCTATGGAAACGACAGGATTGAGATTTGGGACACGAGTATCTCCTTTCCGATGCACTGTTCCCACTTTACTAAATCCCTCGCTCCCTCACATGAATAATAAACACAGAAATTGCGTCGCTATGAAATACTATGTGCTCAAGACTTCTCTTCCTAAATCGAGTCACGTTTCAATGGAAACGACAGGATTTAGTTTTTTGATACGAGTAACTCCTTTCCGATGCACTGTTCCCACTTTACTACATCCCTCGCTCCCTCACATGAATAATTAACACAGAAATTGCGTCGCTATGAAATACTATGTGCTCAATGACTTCTCCTCCTAAAGCGAGTCACGTTCCAATGGAAACGACAGGATTTAGTTTTGGGATACGAGTAATTCCTTTCCGATGCACTGTTCCCACTTTACTACATCCCTCGCTCCCTCACATGAATAATTAACACAGAAATTGCGTCGCTATGAAATACTGTGTGCTCAATGACTTCTCCTCCTAAATCGAGTCACGTTTCAATGGAAACGACAGGATTTAGTTTTGGGATACGAGTAATACCTTTCCGATGCACTGTTCCGACATTACTACATCCCTCGCTCCCTCACTTGCATAATTAACACAGAAATTGCGTCGCTATGAAATACTATGTGCTCAATGACTTCTCCTCCTAAATCGAGTCACAATTCTATGGAAACTACAGGATTTAGTTTTGGGACACGAGTATCTCCTTTCCGATGCACTGTTCCCACATTACTACATCCCTCGCTCCCTCACATGAATAATTAACACAGAAATTGCGTCGCTATGAAATACTATGTGCTCAATGACTTCTCCTCCTAAATCGAGTCACATTTCAATGGAAACGACAGGATTTAGTTTTGGGATACGAGTAACTCCTTTCCGATGCACTATTCATTCTTTACCTCAACGCTCGCTCCCTCACACTGACGAATTAACACATAAATTTCGTCGGTATGAAATACTATGGGTTCTATGACTTCTCCTTCTAAATCGTGTAACGTTTCTATGGAAACGACAGAATTGAGTTTTGGGACACGAGTATCTCCTTTCCGATGCACTGTTCCCACTTTACCACATCCCTCGCTCCCTCACATGAATAATTAACACAGAAATTGCGTCGCTATGAAATACTATGTGCTCAATGACTTTTCCTCCTAAATCGAGTCACGTTTAAATGGAAACGACTGGATTTAGTTTTGGCATACGAGTATCTCCTTTCCGATGCACTGTTCCCAATTTACTACGTCCCTCGCTCCCTCACATGAATAATTAACACAGAAATTGCGTCGCTATAAAATACTATGTGCTCAATGACTTCTCCTCCTAAATCGAGTAACGTTTCAATGGAAACGACAGGATTTAGTTTTGGGATACGAGTATCTCCTTTCCGATGCACTGTTCCCACTTTACCACATCCCTCGCTCCCTCACATGAATAATTAACACAGAAATTGCGTCGCTATGAAATACTATGTGCACAATGACTTCTCCTCCTAAATCGAGTCACGTTTCAATGGAAACGACAGGATTTAGTTTTCGGATACGAGTAACTCCTTTCCGATGCACTATTCATTCTTTACCTCAACGCTCGCTCCCTCACATTGACGAATTAACACAGAAACTGCGTCGCTATGAAATACTATGGGTTCTATGACTTCTCCTTCTAAATCGTGTAACGTTTCTATGGAAACGACACGATTGAGTTTTGGGACACGAGTATCTCCTTTCCGATGCACTGTTCCCACTTTACTACATCCCTCGCTCCCTCACATGAATAATTAACACAGAAATTGCGTCGCTATGAAATAATATGTGCCCAATGACTTCTCCTCCTAAATCGAGTCACGTTTCAATGGAAACGACAGGATTTAGTTTTGGGATACGAGTATCTCCTTTCCGATGCACTGTTCCCACTTTACTACATCCCTCGCTCCCTCACATGAATAATTAACACAGAAATAGCGTCGCTATGAAATGCTATGTGCTCAATGACTTCTCCTCCTAAATCGAGTCACGTTTCAATGGAAACGACAAGATTTAGTTTTGGGATACGAGTAACTCCTTTCCGATGCACTATTCATTCTTTACCTCAACGCTCGCTCCCTCAAATTGACGAATTAACACAGAAATTGCGTCGCTATGAAATACTATGGGTTCTATGACTTCTCCTTCTAAATCTTGTAACGTTTCTATGGATACGACAGGATTGAGTTTTGGAACTTGAGTATCTCCTTTCCGATGCACTGTTCCCACTTTACTACATCCCTCGCTCCCTCACATGAATAAATAACACAAAAATTGCGTCGCTATGAAATACTATGGGTTCTATGACTTGTCCTTCTAAATCGTGTAACGTTTCTATGGAAACGACACGATTGAGTTTTGGGACACGAGTATCTCCTTTCCGATGCACTGTTCCCACTTTACTACATCCCTCGCTCCCTCACATGAATAATTAACACAGAAATTGCGTCGCTATGAAATACTATGTGCTCAATGACTTCTCCTCCTAAATCGAGTCACGTTTCAATGGAAACGACAGGATTTAGTTTTGGGATACGAGTATCTCCTTTCCGATGCACTGTTCCCACTTTACTACATCCCTCGCTCCCTCACATGAATAATTAACACAGAAATAGCGTCGCTATGAAATACTATGTGCTCAATGACTTCTCCTCCTAAATCGAGTCACGTTTCAATGGAAACGCCAGGATTTAGTTTTGGGATACGAGTATCTCCTTCCCGATGCACTGTTCCCTCTTTACTACATCCCTCGCTCCCTCAAATGAATAATTAACACAGAAATTGCGTCGCTATGAAATACTATGTGCTCAATGACTTCTCCTCCTAAATCGAGTCACGTTTCAATGGAAACGACATGATTTAGTTTTGGGGTACGAGTAACTCCTTTCCTATGCACTATTCATTCTTTACCTCAGCGCTCGCTCCCTCACATTGACGAATTAACACAGATATTGCGTCGCTATGAAATACTATGGGTTCTATGACTTCTCCTTCTAAATCGTGTAACGTTTCTATGGAAACGACAGGATTGACTTTTGGGACACGAGTATCTCCTTTCCGATGCACTGTTCCCACTTTACTACATCCCTCGCACCCTCACATGAATAATTAACACAGAAATGGCGTCGCTATGAAATACTCTGTGCTCAATGACTTCTCCTCAAAAATCGAGTCACGTTTCAATGGAAACGACAGGATTTAGTTTCGGGATACGAGTAACTCCTTTCCGATGCACTATTCATTCTTTACCTCAACGCTCCCTCCCTCACATTGACGAATTAACACAGAAATTGCGTCCCTATTAAATATTATGAGTTCTATGACTTCTCCTCCTAAATCGAGTCACGTTTCAATGGAAACGACAGGATTTAGTTTTGGGATACGAGTAATTCCTTTCCGATGCACTGTTCCCACTTTACTACATCCCTCGCTCCCTCACATGAATAATTAACACAGAAATTGCGTCGCTATGAAATACTATATGCTCAATGACTTCTCCTCCAAAATCGAGTCACGTTTCAATGGAAACGACAGGATTTAGTTTTGGGATACGAGTAATTCCTTTCCGATGCACTGTTCCCACTTTACTACATACCTCGTTCCAACACATGAATAATTAACACAGAAATGGCGACGCTACGAAATACTATGTGCTCAATGACTTCTCCTCCTAAATCAAGTCACGTTTCAATGGAAACGACAGGATTTAGTTTTGGGATACGAGTAATTCCTTTCCGATGCACTGTTCCCACTTTACTACATCCCTCGCTCCCTCACATGAATAAATAACACAGAAATTGCGTCGCTATGAAATACAATGTGCTCAATGACATCTCCTTCTAAATCGAGTCACGTTTCAATGGAAACGACAGGATTTAGTTTTGGGATACGAGTAATTCCTTTCCGATGCACTGTTCCCACTTTACTACATCCCTCGCTCCCTCACATGATTAATTAACACAGAAATTGCGACGCTATGAAATACTATGTGCTCAATGACTTCTCCTCCTAAATCCTGTCACGTTTCAATGGAAACGACAGGATTTACTTTTGGGATACGAGTAATTCCTTTCCGATGCACTGTTCCCACTTTACTACATCCCTCGCTCCCTCACATGAATAATTAACACAAAAATTGCGTCGCTATGAAATACTATGTGCTCAATGACTTCTCCTCCTAAATCGAGTCACGTTTCAATGGAATCGACAGGATTTAGTTTTGGGATACGAGTAATTCCTTTCCGATGCACTGTTCCCACCTTACTACATCCCTCGGTCCCTCACATGAATAATTAACACAGAAATTGCGTCGCTATGAAATACTATGTGTTCAATGAGTTCTCCTCCTAAATCGAGTCACGTTTCAATGGAAACGCCAGGATTTAGTTTTCGGATACGGTTAATTCCTTTCCGATGCACTGTTCCCACTTTACTACATCCCTCGCTCCCTCACATGAATAATTAACACAGAAATTGCGACGCTATGAAATGCTATGTGCTCAAAGACTTCTCCTCCTAAATCGAGTCACGTTTCAATGGAAACGACAGGATTTAGTTTTGGGATACGAGTAATTCCTTTCCGATGCACTGTTCCCACTTTACTACATCCCTTGCTCCCTCACATGAATAATTAACACAGAAATTGCGACGCTGTGAAATACTATGAGCTCAATGACTTCTCCTCCTAAACCGAGTCACGTTTCAATGGAAACGACAGGATTTAGTTTTGGGATACGAGTAATTCCTTTCCGATGTACTGTTCACACTTTACTACATCCCTCGCTCCCTCACATGAATAATTAACACAGAAATTTCGTCGCTATGAAATACTACGTGCTCAATGACTTCTCCTCCTAAATCGAGTCACGTTTCAATGGAAATGACACGATTTAGTTTTGGGATACAAGTAATTCCTTTCCGATGCACTGTTCCCACTTTACTACATCCCTCGCTCCCTCACATGAATAATTAACACAGAAATTGCGTCGCTATGAAATACTATGCGCTCAATGACTTCTCCTCCTAAATCGAGTCTCGTTTCAATGGAAACGACAGGATTTAGTTTTGGGATACGAGTAATTCCTTTCCGATGCACTGTTCCCACTTTACTACATCTCTCGCTCCCTCACATCAATAATTAACACAGAAATTGCGTCGCTATGAAATACTATGTGCTCAATGACTTCTCCTCCTAAATCGAGTCACGTATCAATGGAAACGACAGGATTTAGTTTTGGGATACGAGTAATTCCTTTCCGATGCACTGTTCCCACTTTACTACATCCCTCGCTCCCTCACATGAATAATTAACACAGAAATGGCGACGCTACGAAATACTATGTGCTCAATGACTTCTCCTCCTAAATCGAGGCACGTTTCAATGGAAACGACAGGATTGAGTTTTTGGGATACGAGTAATTCCTTTCCGATGCACTGTTCCCACTTTACTACATCCCTCGCTCCCTCACATGAATAATTAACACAGAAATTGCGACGCTATGAAATACTATGTGCTCAATGACTTCTCCTCCTAAATCGAGTCACGTTTCAATGGAAACGACAGGATTTAGTTTTTGGATACGAGTAATTCCTTTCCGATGCACTGTTCCCACTTTACTACATCCCTCGCTCCCTCACATGACTAATTAACACAGAAATTGCGACGCTATGAAATACTATGTGCTCAATGACTTCTCCTCCTAAATCGGGTCACGTTTCAATGGAAACGACAGGATTTAGTTTTGGGATACGAGTAATTCCTTTCCGATGCACTGTTCCCACTTTACTACATCCCTCGCTCCCTCACATGAATAATTAACACAAAAATTGCGTCGCTATGAAATACTATGTGCTCAATGACTTCTCCTCCTAAATCGAGTCACGTTTCAATGGAATCGACAGGATTTAGTTTTGGGATACGAGTAATTCCTTTCCGATGCACTGTTCCCACCTTACTACATCCCTCGGTCCCTCACATAAATAATTAACACAGAAATTGCGTCGCTATGAAATACTATGTGTTCAATGAGTTCTCCTCCTAAATCGAGTCACGTTTCAATGGAAACGCCAGGATTTAGTTTTAGGATACGGGTAATTCCTTTCCGATGCACTGTTCCCACTTTACTACATCCCTCGCTCCCTCACATGAATAATTAACACAGAAATTGCGACGCTATGAAATGCTATGTCCTCAATGACTTCTCCTCCTAAATCGAGTCACGTTTCAATGGAAACGACAGGATGTAGTTTGGGGATACGAGTAATTCCTTTCCGATGTACTGTTCACACTTTACTACATCCCTCGCTCCCTCACATGAATAATTAACACAGAAATTTCGTCGCTATGAAGTACTACGTGCTCAATGACTTCTCCTCCTAAATCGAGTCACGTGTCAATGGAAATGACACGATTTAGTTTTGGGATACGAGTAATTCCTTTCCGATGCACTGTTCCCACTTTAATACATCCCTCGCTCCCTCACATGAATAATTAACACAGAAATTGCGTCGCTATGAAATACTATGTGCTCAATGACTTCTCCTAATAAATCGAGTCACGTTTCAATGGAAACGACAGGATTTAGTTTTGGGATACGAGTAATTCCTTTCCGATGCACTGTTCCCACTTTACTACATCCCTCGCTCCCTCACATGAATAATTAACACAGAAATTGCGTCGCTATGAAATACTATGTGCTCAATTTTTTCTCCTCCTAAATCGAGTCTCGTTTCAATGGAAACGACAGGATTTAGTTTTGGGATACGAGTAATTCCTTTCCGATGCACTGTTCCCACTTTACTACATCCCTCGCTCCCTCACATGACTAATTAACACAGAAATTGCGACGCTATGAAATACTATGTGCTCAATGACTTCTCCTCCTAAATCGGGTCACGTTTCAATGGAAACGACAGGATTTAGTTTTGGGATACGAGTAATTCCTTTCCGATGCACTGTTCCCACTTTACTACATCCCTCGCTCCCTCACATGAATAATTAACACAAAAATTGCGTCGCTATGAAATACTATGTGCTCAATGACTTCTCCTCCTAAATCGAGTCACGTTTCAATGGAATCGACAGGATTTAGTTTTGGGATACGAGTAATTCCTTTCCGATGCACTGTTCCCACCTTACTACATCCCTCGGTCCCTCACATAAATAATTAACACAGAAATTGCGTCGCTATGAAATACTATGTGTTCAATGAGTTCTCCTCCTAAATCGAGTCACGTTTCAATGGAAACGCCAGGATTTAGTTTTAGGATACGGGTAATTCCTTTCCGATGCACTGTTCCCACTTTACTACATCCCTCGCTCCCTCACATGAATAATTAACACAGAAATTGCGACGCTATGAAATGCTATGTCCTCAATGACTTCTCCTCCTAAATCGAGTCACGTTTCAATGGAAACGACAGGATGTAGTTTGGGGATACGAGTAATTCCTTTCCGATGTACTGTTCACACTTTACTACATCCCTCGCTCCCTCACATGAATAATTAACACAGAAATTTCGTCGCTATGAAGTACTACGTGCTCAATGACTTCTCCTCCTAAATCGAGTCACGTGTCAATGGAAATGACACGATTTAGTTTTGGGATACGAGTAATTCCTTTCCGATGCACTGTTCCCACTTTAATACATCCCTCGCTCCCTCACATGAATAATTAACACAGAAATTGCGTCGCTATGAAATACTATGTGCTCAATGACTTCTCCTAATAAATCGAGTCACGTTTCAATGGAAACGACAGGATTTAGTTTTGGGATACGAGTAATTCCTTTCCGATGCACTGTTCCCACTTTACTACATCCCTCGCTCCCTCACATGAATAATTAACACAGAAATTGCGTCGCTATGAAATACTATGTGCTCAATTTTTTCTCCTCCTAAATCGAGTCTCGTTTCAATGGAAACGACAGGATTTAGTTTTGGGATACGAGTAATTCCTTTCCGATGCACTGTTCCCACTTTACTACATCCCTCGCTCCCTCACATGAATAATTAACTCAGAAATTGCGTCGCTATGAAATACTATGTGCTCAATGACTTCTCCTCCTAAATCGAGTCACGTATCAATGGAAACGACAGGATTTAGTTTTGGGATACGAGTAATTCCTTTCCGATGCACTGTTCACACTTTACTACATCCCTCGCTCCCTCACATGAATAATTAACACAGAAATGGCGACGCTACGAAATACTATGTGATCAATGACTTCTCCTCCTAAATCGAGTCACGTTTCAATGGAAACGACAGGATTGAGTTTTTGGGATACGAGTAATTCCTTTCCGATGCACTGTTCCCACTTTACTACATCCCTCGCTCCCTCACATGAATAATTAACACAGAAATTGCGACGCTACGAAATACTATGTGCTCAATGACTTCTCCTCCTAAATCGAGTCACGTTTCAATGGAAACGACAGGATTTAGTTTTGGGATACGAGTAATTCCTTTCCGATGCACTGTTCCCACTTTACTACATCCCTCGCTCCCTCACATGAATAATTAACACAGAAATTGCGTCGCTATGAAATACTATGTGCTCAATGACTTCTCCCCCTAAATCGAGTCACATTTCAATGGAAACGACAGGATTTAGTTTTTGGATACGAGTAATTCCTTTCCGATGCACTGTTCCCACTTTACTACATCCCTCGGTCCCTCACATGAATAATTAACACAGAAATTGCGTCGCTATGAAAAACTATGTGCTCAATGACTTCTCCTCCTAAATCGAGTCACGTTTCAATGGAAAAGACAGGATTTAGTTTTGGGATACGAGTAATTCCTTTCCGATCCACTGTTCCCACTTTACTACATCCCTCGCTCCCTCACATGAATAATTAACACAGAAATTGCGTCGCTATGAAATACTCTGTGCTCAATGACTTCTCCTCCTAAATCGAGTCACGTTTCAATGGAAACGACAGGATTTAGTTTTGGGATACGAGTAATTCCTTTCCGATGCACTGTTCCCACTTTACTACATCCCACGCTCCCTCACATGACTAATTAACACAGAAATTGCGACGCTATGAAATACTATGTGCTCAATGACTTCTCCTCCTAAATCGGGTCACGTTTCAATGGAAACGACAGGATTTAGTTTTGGGATACGAGTAATTCCTTTCCGATGCACTGTTCCCACTTTACTACATCCCTCGCTCCCTCACATGAATAATTAACACAAAAATTGCGTCGCTATGAAATACTATGTGCTCAATGACTTCTCCTCCTAAATCGAGTCACGTTTCAATGGAATCGACATGATTTAGTTTTGGGATACGAGTAATTCCTTTCCGATGCACTGTTCCCACCTTACTACATCCCTCGGTCCCTCACATAAATAATTAACACAGAAATTGCGTCGCTATGAAATACTATGTGTTCAATGAGATCTCCTCCTAAATCGAGTCACGTTTCAATGGAAACGCCAGGATTTAGTTTTAGGATACGGGTAATTCCTTTCCGATGCACTGTTCCCACTTTACTACATCCCTCGCTCCCTCACATGAATAATTAACACAGAAATTGCGACGCTATGAAATGCTATGTGCTCAATGACTTCTCCTCCTAAATCGAGTCACGTTTCAATGGAAACGACAGGATTTAGTTTTGGGATACGAGTAATTCCTTTCCGATGCACTGTTCCCACTTTACTACATCCCTCGCTCCCTCACATGAATAATTAACACAGAAATTGCGACGCTGTGAAATACTATGAGCTCAATGACTTCTCCTCCTAAATCGAGTCACGTTTCAATGGAAACGACAGGATTTAGTTTTGGGATACGAGTAATTCCTTTCCGATGTACTGTTCACACTTTACTACATCCCTCGCTCCCTCACATGAATAATTAACACAGAAATTTCGTCGCTATGAAGTACTAGGTGCTCAATGACTTCTCCTCCTAAATCGAGTCACGTTTCAATGGAAATGACACGATTTAGTTTTGGGATACGAGTAATTCCTTTCCGATGCACTTTTCCCACTTTACTACATCCCTCGCTCCCTCACATGAATAATTAACACAGAAATTGCGTCGCTATGAAATACTATGTGCTCAATGACTTCTCCTAATAAATCGAGTCACGTTTCAATGGAAACGACAGGATTTAGTTTTGGGATACGAGTAATTCCTTTCCGATGCACTGTTCCCACTTTACTACATCCCTCGCTCCCTCACATGAATAATTAACACAGAAATTGCGTCGCTATGAAATACTATGTGCTCAATGACTTCTCCTCCTAAATCGAGTCTCGTTTCAATGGAAACGACAGGATTTAGTTTTGGGATACGAGTAATTCCTATCCGATGCACTGTTCCCACTTTACTACATCCCTCGCTCCCTCACATGAATAATTAACACAGAAATTGCGTCGCTATGAAATACTATGTGCTCAATGACTTCTCCTCCTAAATCGAGTCACGTATCAATGGAAACGACAGGATTTAGTTTTGGGATACGAGTAATTCCTTTCCGATGCACTGTTCCCACTTTACTACATCCCTCGCTCCCTCACATAAATAATTAACACAGAAATGGCGACGCTACGAAATACTATGTGCTCAATGACTTCTCCTCCTAAATCGAGTCACGTTTCAATGGAAACGACAGGACTGAGTTTTTGGGATACGAGTAATTCCTTTCCGATGCACTGTTCCCACTTTACTACATCCCTCGCTCCCTCACATGAATAATTAACACAGAAATTGCGACGCTACGAAATACTATGTGCTCAATGACTTCTCCTCCTAAATCGAGTCACGTTTCAATGGAAACGACAGGATTTAGTTTTGGGATACGAGTAATTCCTTTCCGATGCACTGTTCCCACTTTACTACATCCCTCGCTCCCTCACATGAATAATTAACACAGAAATTGCGTCGCTATGAAATACTATGTGCTCAATGACTTCTCCTCCTAAATCGAGTCACGTTTCAATGGAAACGACAGGATTTAGTTTTTGGATACGAGTAATTCCTTTCCGATGCACTGTTCCCACTTTACTACATCCCTCGGTCCCTCACATGAATAATTAACACAGAAATTGCGTCGCTATGAAAAACTATGTGCTCAATGACTTCTCCTCCTAAATCGAGTCACGTTTCAATGGAAAAGACAGGATTTAGTTTTGGGATACGAGTAATTCCTTTCCGATCCACTGTTCCCACTTTACTACATCCCTCGCTCCCTCACATGAATAATTAACACAGAAATTGCGTCGCTATGAAATACTCTGTGCTCAATGACTTCTCCTCCTAAATCGAGTCACGTTTCAATGGAAACGACAGGATTTAGTTTTGGGATACGAGTAATTCCTTTCCGATGCACTGTTCCCACTTCACTACATTCCTGGCTCCCTCACATGAATAATTAACACAGAAATTGCGACGCTATGAAATACTATGTGCTCAATGACTTCTCCTCCTAAATCGAGTCACGTTTCAATGGAAACGACAGGTTTTGGTTTTTGGATACGAGTAACACCTTTCCGATGCACTGTTCCCACTTTACTACATCCCTCGCTCCCTCACATGAATAATTAACACAGAAATTGCGTCGCTATGTAATACTATGTGCTCAATGACTTCTCCTCCTAAATCGAGGCACGTTTCAATGGAAACGACAGGATTTAGTTTTGGGATACGAGTAATCCCTTTCCGATGCACTGCTCCTACTTTACTACATCCCTCGCTCCCTCACATGAATAATTAACACAGAAATTGCGTCGCTATGAAATACTATGTGCTCAATGACTTCTCCTCCTAAATCGAGTCACGTTTCTATGGAAACGACAAGATTTAGTTTTGGGACACGAGTATCTCCTTTCCGATGCACTGTTCCCACTTTACTACATCCCTCGCTCCCTCACATGAATAATTAACACAGAAATTGCGTCGCTAGGAAATACTATGTGCTCAATGACTTATCCTCCTAAATCGAGTCACGTTTCAATGGAAACGACAGGATTTAGTTTTGGGATACGAGTAATTCCTTTCCGATGCACTGTTCCCACTTTACTACATCCCTCGCCCCCTCACATGAATAATTAACACAGAAATTGCGTCGCTATGAAATACTATGTGCTCAATGACTTCTCCTCCTAAATCGAGTAACGTTTCAATGGATACGACAGGATTTAGTTTTGGGATACGAGTAACTCCTTTCTGATGCACTATTCATTCTTTACCTCATCGCTCGCACCCTCACATTGACGAATTAATACAGAAATTGCGTCGCTATGAAATACTATGGGTTCTATGACTTCTCCTTCTAAATCGTGTAACGTTTCTATGGAAACGACAGGATTGAGTTTTGGGATACGAGTATCCCCTTTCCGATGCACTGTTCCCACTTTACTACATCCCTCGCTCCCTCACATGAATAATTGACACAGAAATTGCGACGCTATGAAATACTATGTGCTCAATGACTTCTCTTCCTAGATCGAGTCACGTTTCAATGGAAACGACAGGATTTAGTTTTGGGATATGAGTAGTTCCTTTCCGATGCACTGTTTCCACTTTACTACATCCCTCGCTCCCTCACATGAATAATTAACACAGAAATTGCGTCGCTATGAAATACTATGTGCTCAATGACTTCTCCTCCTAAATCGAGTCACGTTTCAATGGAAACGACAGGATTTAGTTTTGGGATACGAGTAATTCCTTTCCGAAGCACTGTTCCCACTTTACTACATCCCTCGCTCCTTCACATGAATAATTAACACAGAAATTGCGCCGCTGTGAAATTCTATGTGCTCAATGACTTCTCCTCATAAATCGAGTCACGTTTCAATGGAAACGACAGGATTTAGTTTTGGGATACGAGTAATTCCTTTCCGATCCACTGTTCCCACTTTACTACATCCCTCGCTCCCTCACATGAATAATTAACACAGAAATTGCGTCGCTATGAAATACTATGTGCTCAATGACTTCTCCTCCTAAATCGAGTCACGTTTCAATGGAAACGACAGGATTTAGTTTTGGGATACGAGTAATTCCTTTCCGATGCACTGTTCCCACTTTACTACATTCCTGGCTCCCTCACATGAATAATTAACACAGAAATTGCGACGCTATGAATTACTATGTGCTCAATGACTTCTCCTCCTAAATCGAGTCACGTTTCAATGGAAACGACAGGTTTTAGTTTTGGGATACGAGTAACACCTTTCCGATGCACTGTTCCCACTTTACTACATCCCTCGCTCCCTCACATGAATAATTAACACAGAAATTGCGTCGCTATGAAATACTATGTGCTCAATGACTTTTCCTCCTAAATCGAGTCACGTTTCAATGGAAACGACAGGATGTAGTTTTGGGATACGAGTAATTCCTTTCCGATGAACTGTTCCCACTTTACTACATCCCTCGCTCCCTCACATGAATAATTAACACAGAAATTGCGTTGCTATGAAATACTATGTGCTCAATGACTTCTCCTCCTAAATCGAGTCACGTTTCAATGGAAACGACAGGATTTAGTTTTGGGATACGAGTAATCCCTTTCCGATGCACTGTTCCTACTTTACTACATCCCTCGCTCCCTCACATGAATAATTAACACAGAAATGGCGACGCTACGAAATACTATGTGCTCAATGACTTCTCCTCCTAAATCGAGTCACGTTTCAATGGAAACGACAGGATTGAGTTTTTGGGATACGAGTAATTCCTTTCCGATGCACTGTTCCCACTTTACTACATCCCTCGCTCCCTCACATGAATAATTAACACAGAAATTGCGACGCTACGAATTACTATGTGCTCAATGACTTCTCCTCCTAAATCGAGTCACGTTTCAATGGAAACGACAGGATTTAGTTTTGGGATACGAGTAATTCCTTTCCGATGCACTGTTCCCACTTTACTACATCCCTCGCTCCCTCACATGAATAATTAACACAGAAATTGCGTCGCTATGAAATACTATGTGCTCAATGACTTCTCCTCCTAAATCGAGTCACGTTTCAATGGAAACGACAAGATTTAGTTTTTGGATACGAGTAATTCCTTTCCGATGCACTGTTCCCACTTTACTACATCCCTCGGTCCCTCACATGAATAATTAACACAGAAATTGCGTCGCTATGAAAAACTATGTGCTCAATGACTTCTCCTCCTAAATCGAGTCACGTTTCAATGGAAAAGACAGGATTTAGTTTTGGGATACGAGTAATTCCTTTCCGATCCACTGTTCCCACTTTACTACATCCCTCGCTCCCTCACATGAATAATTAACACAGAAATTGCGTCGCTATGAAATACTCTGTGCTCAATGACTTCTCCTCCTAAATCGAGTCACGTTTCAATGGAAACGACAGGATTTAGTTTTGGGATACGAGTAATTCCTTTCCGATGCACTGTTCCCACTTTACTACATTCCTGGCTCCCTCACATGAATGATTAACACAGAAATTGCGACGCTATGAAATACTATGTGCTCAATGACTTCTCCTCCTAAATCGAGTCACGTTTCAATGGAAACGACAGGTTTTGGTTTTTGGATACAAGTAACACCTTTCCGATGCACTGTTCCCACTTTACTACATCCCTCGCTCCCTCACATGAATAATTAACACAGAAATTGCGTCGCTATGTAATACTATGTGCTCAATGACTTCTCCTCCTAAATCGAGTCACGTTTCAATGGAAACGACAGGATTTAGTTTTGGGATACGAGTAATCCCTTTCCGATGCACTGTTCCTACTTTACTACATACCTCGCTCCCTCACATGAATAATTAACACAGAAATTGCGTCGCTATGAAATACTATGTGCTCAATGACTTCTCCTCCTAAATCGAGTAACGTTTCTATGGAAACGACAAGATTTAGTTTTGGGACACGAGTATCTCCTTTCCGATGCACTGTTCCCACTTTACTACATCCCTCGCTCCCTCACATGAATAATTAACACAGAAATTGCGTCGCTATGAAATACTATGTGCTCAATGACTTATCCTCCTAAATCGAGTCACGTTTCAATGGAAACGACAGGATTTAGTTTTGGGATACGAGTAATTCCTTTCCGATGCACTGTTCCCACTTTACTACATCCCTCGCCCCCTCACATGAATAATTAACACAGAAATTGCGTCGCTATGAAATACTATGTGCTCAATGACTTCTCCTCCTAAATCGAGTAACGTTTCAATGGAAACGACAGGATTTAGTTTTGGGATACGAGTAACTCCTTTCCGATGCACTATTCATTCTTTACCTCATCGCTCGCACCCTCACATTGACGAATTAATACAGAAATTGCGTCGCTATGAAATACTATGGGTTCTATGACTTCTCCTTCTAAATCGTGTAACGTTTCTATGGAAACGACAGGATTGAGTTTTGGGATACGAGTATCCCCTTTCCGATGCACTGTTCCCACTTTACTACATCCCTCGCTCCCTCACATGAAAAATTGACACAGAAATTGCGACGCTATGAAATACTATGTGCTCAATGACTTCTCTTCCTAGATCGAGTCACGTTTCAATGGAAACGACAGGATTTAGTTTTGGGATACGAGTAATTCCTTTCCGATGCACTGTTCCCACTTTACTACATCCCTCGCTCCCTCACATGAATAGTTAACACAGAAATTGCGTCGCTATGAAATACTATGTGCTCAATGACTTCTCCTCCTAAATCGAGTCACGTTTCAATGGAAACGACAGGATTTAGTTTTGGGATACGAGTAATTCCTTTCCGATGCACTGTTCCCACTTTACTACATCCCTCGCTCCTTCACATGAATAATTAACACAGAAATTGCGCCGCTGTGAAATTCTATGTGCTCAATGACTTCTCCTCCTAAATCGAGTCACGTTTCAATGGAAACGACAGGTTTTAGTTTTGGGATACGAGTAACACCTTTCCGATGCACTGTTCCCACTTTACTACATCCCTCGCTCCCTCACATGAATAATTAACACAGAAATTGCGTCGCTATGAAATACTATGTGCTCAATGACTTCTCCTCCCAAATCGAGTCACGTTTCAATGGAAACGACAGGATTTAGTTTTGGGATACGAGTAATCCCTTTCCGATGCACTGTTCCTACTTTACTACATCCCTCGCTCCCTCACATGAATAATTAACACAGAAATTGCGTCGCTATGAAATACTATGTGCTCAATGACTTCTCCTCCTAAATCGAGTCACATTTCTATGGAAACGACAAGATTTAGTTTTGGGACACGAGTATATCCTTTCCGATGCACTGTTCCCACTTTACTACATCCCTCGCTCCCTCACATGAATAATTAACACAGAAATTGCGTCGCTATGAAATACTATGTGCTCAATGACTTATCCTCCTAAATCGAGTCACGTTTCAATGGAAACGACATGATTTAGTTTTGGGATACGAGTAATTCCTTTCCGATGCACTGTTCCCACTTTACTACATCCCTCGCCCCCTCACATGAATAATTAACACAGAAATTGCGTCGCTATGAAATACTATGTGCTCAATGACTTCTCCTCCTAAATCGAGTAACGTTTCAATGGAAACGACAGGATTTAGTTTTGGGATACGAGTAACTCCTTTCCGATGCACTATTCATTCTTTACCTCATCGCTCGCACCCTCACATTGACGAATTAATACAGAAATTGCGTCGCTATGAAATACTATGGGTTCTATGACTTCTCCTTCTAAATCGTGTAACGTTTCTATGGAAACGACAGGATTGAGTTTTGGGATACGAGTATCCCCTTTCCGATGCACTGTTCCCACTTTACTACATCCCTCGCTCCCTCACATGAATAATTGACACAGAAATTGCGACGCTATGAAATACTATGTGCTCAATGACTTCTCTTCCTAGATCGAGTCACGTTTCAATGGAAACGACAGGATTTAGTTTTGGGATACGAGTAATTCCTTTCCGATGCACTGTTTCCACTTTACTACATCCCTCGCTCCCTCACATGAATAATTAACACAGAAATTGCGTCGCTATGAAATACTATGTGCTCAATGACTTCTCCTCCTAAATCGAGTCACGTTTCAATGGAAACGACAGGATTTAGTTTTGGGATGCGAGTAATTCCTTTCCGATGCACTGTTCCCACTTTACTACATCCCTCGCTCCTTCACATGAATAATTAACACAGAAATTGCGCCGCTGTGAAATTCTATGTGCTCAATGACTTCTCCTCATAAATCGAGTCACGTTTCAATGGAAACGACAGGATTTAGTTTTGGGATACGAGTAATTCCTTTCCGATCCACTGGTCCCACTTTACTACATCCCTCGCTCCCTCACATGAATAATTAACACAGAAATTGCGTCGCTATGAAATACTATGTGCTCAATGACTTCTCCTCCTAAATCGAGTCACGTTTCAATGGAAACGACAGGATTTAGTTTTGGGATACGAGTAATTCCTTTCCGATGCACTGTTCCCACTTTACTACATTCCTGGCTCCCTCACATGAATAATTAACACAGAAATTGCGACTCTATGAATTACTATGTGCTCAATGACTTCTCCTCCTAAATCGAGTCACGTTTCAATGGAAACGACAGGTTTTAGTTTTGGGATACGAGTAACACCTTTCCGATGCACTGTTCCCACTTTACTACATCCCTCGCTCCCTCACATGAATAATTAACACAGAAATTGCGTCGCTATGAAATACTATGTGCTCAATGACTTTTCCTCCTAAATCGAGGCACGTTTCAATGGAAACGACAGGATTTAGTTTTGGGATACGAGTAATTCCTTTCCGATGAACTGTTCCCACTTTACTACATCCCTCGCTCCCTCACATGAATAATTAACACAGAAATTGCGTCGCTATGAAATACTATGTGCTCAATGACTTCTCCTCCTAAATCGAGTCACGTTTCAATGGAAACGACAGGATTTAGTTTTGGGATACGAGTAATCCCTTTCCGATGCACTGTTCCTACTTTACTACATCCCTCGCTCCCTCACATGAATAATTAACACAGAAATTGCGTCGCTATGAAATACTATGTGCTCAATGACTTCTCCTCCTAAATCGAGTCACATTTCTATGGAAACGACAAGATTTAGTTTTGGGACACGAGTATCTCCTTTCCGATGCACTGTTCCCACTTTATTACATCCCTCGCTCCCTCACATGAATAATTAACACAGAAATTGCGTCGCTATGAAATACTATGTGCTGAATGACTTATCCTCCTAAATCGAGTCACGTTTCAATGGAAACGACAGGTTTTGGTTTTTGGATACGAGTAACACCTTTTCGATGCACTGTTCCCACTTTACTACATCCCTCGCTCCCTCACATGAATAATTAACACAGAAATTGCGTCGCTATGTAATACTATGTGCTCAATGACTTCTCCTCCTAAATCGAGTCACGTTTCAATGGAAACGACAGGATTTAGTTTTGGGATACGAGTAATCCCTTTCCGATGCACTGTTCCTACTTTACTACATCCCTCGCTCCCTCACATGAATAATTAACACAGAAATTGCGTCGCTATGAAATACTATGTGCTCAATGACTTCTCCTCCTAAATCGAGTCACGTTTCTATGGAAACGACAAGATTTAGTTTTGGGACACGAGTATCTCCTTTCCGATGCACTGTTCCCACTTTACTACGTCCCTCGCTCCCTCACATGAATAATTAACACAGAAATTGCGTCGCTATGAAATACTATGTGCTCAATGACTTATCCTCCTAAATCGAGTCACGTTTCAATGGAAACGACAGGATTTAGTTTTGGGATACGAGTAATTCCTTTCCGATGCACTGTTCCCACTTTACTACATCCCTCGCCCCCTCACATGAATAATTAACACAGAAATTGCGTCGCTATGAAATACTATGTGCTCAATGACTTCTCCTCCTAAATCGAGTAACGTTTCAATGGAAACGACAGGATTTAGTTTTGGGATACGAGTAACTCCTTTCCGATGCACTATTCATTCTTTACCTCATCGCTCGCAACCTCACATTGACGAATTAATACAGAAATTGCGTCGCTATGAAATACTATGGGTTCTATGACTTCTCCTTCTAAATCGTGTAACGTTTCTATGGAAACGACAGGATTGAGTTTTGGGATACGAGTATCCCCTTTCCGATGCACTGTTCCCACTTTACTACATCCCTCGCTCCCTCACATGAATAATTGACACAGAAATTGCGACGCTATGAAATACTATGTGCTCAATGACTTCTCTTCCTAGATCGAGTCACGTTTCAATGGAAACGACAGGATTTAGTTTTGGGATACGAGTAATTCCTTTCCGATGCACTGTTTCCACTTTACTACATCCCTCGCTCCCTCACATGAATAATTAACACAGAAATTGCGTCGCTATGAAATACTATGTGCTCAATGACTTCTCCTCCTAAATCGAGTCACGTTTCAATGGAAACGACAGGATTTAGTTTTGGGATACGAGTAATTCCTTTCCGATGCACTGTTCCCACTTTACTACATCCCTCGCTCCTTCACATGAATATGTAACAAAGAAATTGCGCCGCTGTGAAATTCTATGTGCTCAATGACTTCTCCTCATAAATCGAGTCACGTTTCAATGGAAACGACAGGATTTAGTTTTGGGATACGAGTAATTCCTTTCCGATCCACTGTTCCCACTTTACTACATCCCTCGCTCCCTCACATGAATAATTAACACAGAAATTGCGTCGCTATGAAATACTATGTGCTCAATGACTTCTCCTCCTAAATCGAGTCACGTTTCAATGGAAACGACAGGATTTAGTTTTGGGATACGAGTAATTCCTTTCCGATGCACTGTTCCCACTTTACTACATTCCTGGCTCCCTCACATGAATAATTAACACAGAAATTGCGACGCTATGAATTACTATGTGCTCAATGACTTCTCCTCCTAAATCGAGTCACGTTTCAATGGAAACGACAGGTTTTAGTTTTGGGATACGAGTAACACCTTTCCGATGCACTGTTCCCACTTTACTACATCCCTCGCTCCCTCACATGAATAATTGACACAGAAATTGCGTCGCTATGAAATACTATGTGCTCAATGACTTCTCCTCCTAAATCGAGTCACGTTTCAATGGAAACGACAGGATTCAGTTTTGGGATACGAGTAATCCCTTTCCGATGCACTGTTCCTACTTTACTACATCCCTCGCTCCCTCACATGAATAATTAACACAGAAATGGCGACGCTACGAAATACTATGTGCTCAATGACTTCTCCTCCTAAATCGAGTCACGTTTCAATGGAAACGACAGGATTGAGTTTTTGGGATACGAGTAATTCCTTTCCGATGCACTGTTCCCACTTTACTACATCCCTCGCTCCCTCACATGAATAATTAACACAGAAATTGCGACGCTACGAATTACTATGTGCTCAATGACTTCTCCTCCTAAATCGAGTCACGTTTCAATGGAAACGACAGGATTTAGTTTTGGGATACGAGTAATTCCTTTCCGATGCACTGTTCCCACTTTACTACATCCCTCGCTCCCTCACATGAATAATTAACACAGAAATTGCGTCGCTATGAAATACTATGTGCTCAATGACTTCTCCTCCTAAATCGAGTCACGTTTCAATGGAAACGACAGGATTTAGTTTTTGGATACGAGTAATTCCTTTCCGATGCACTGTTCCCACTTTACTACATCCCTCGGTCCCTCACATGAATAATTAACACAGAAATTGCGTCGCTATGAAAAACTATGTGCTCAATGACTTCTCCTCCTAAATCGAGTCACGTTTCAATGGAAAAGACAGGATTTAGTTTTGGGATACGAGTAATTCCTTTCCGATCCACTGTTCCCACTTTACTACATCCCTCGCTCCCTCACATGAATAATTAACACAGAAATTGCGTCGCTATGAAATACTCTGTGCTCAATGACTTCTCCTCCTAAATCGAGTCACGTTTCAATGGAAACGACAGGTTTTGGTTTTTGGATACGAGTAACACCTTTCCGATGCACTGTTCCCACTTTACTACATCCCTCGCTCCCTCACATGAATAATTAACACAGAAATTGCGTCGCTATGTAATACTATGTGCTCAATGACTTCTCCTCCTAAATCGAGTCACGTTTCAATGGAAACGACAGGATTTAGTTTTGGGATACGAGTAATCCCTTTCCGATGCACTGTTCCTACTTTACTACATACCTCGCTCCCTCACATGAATAATTAACACAGAAATTGCGTCGCTATGAAATACTATGTGCTCAATGACTTCTCCTCCTAAATCGAGTAACGTTTCTATGGAAACGACAAGATTTAGTTTTGGGACACGAGTATCTCCTTTCCGATGCACTGTTCCCACTTTACTACATCCCTCGCTCCCTCACATGAATAATTAACACAGAAATTGCGTCGCTATGAAATACTATGTGCTCAATGACTTATCCTCCTAAATCGAGTCACGTTTCAATGGAAACGACAGGATTTAGTTTTGGGATACGAGTAATTCCTTTCCGATGCACTGTTCCCACTTTACTACATCCCTCGCGCCCTCACATGAATAATTAACACAGAAATTGCGTCGCTATGAAATACTATGTGCTCAATGACTTCTCCTCCTAAATCGAGTAACGTTTCAATGGAAACGACAGGATTTAGTTTTGGGATACGAGTAACTCCTTTCCGATGCACTATTCATTCTTTACCTCATCGCTCGCACCGTCACATTGACGAATTAATACAGAAATTGCGTCGCTATGAAATACTATGGGTTCTATGACTTCTCCTTCTAAATCGTGTAACGTTTCTATGGAAACGACAGGATTGAGTTTTGGGATACGAGTATCCCCTTTCCGATGCACTGTTCCCACTTTACTACATCCCTCGCTCCCTCACATGAATAATTGACACAGAAATTGCGACGCTATGAAATACTATGTGCTCAATGACTTCTCTTCCTAGATCGAGTCACGTTTCAATGGAAACGACAGGTTTTAGTTTTGGGATACGAGTAATTCCTTTCCGATGCACTGTTCCCACTTTACTACATCCCTCGCTCCCTCACATGAATAGTTAACACAGAAATTGCGTCGCTATGAAATACTATGTGCTCAATGACTTCTCCTCCTAAATCGAGTCACGTTTCAATGGAAACGACAGGATTTAGTTTTGGGATACGAGTAATTCCTTTCCGATGCACTGTTCCCACTTTACTACATCCCTCGCTCCTTCACATGAATAATTAACACAGAAATTGCGCCGCTGTGAAATTCTATGTGCTCAATGACTTCTCCTCCTAAATCGAGTCACGTTTCAATGGAAACGACAGGTTTTAGTTTTGGGATACGAGTAACACCTTTCCGATGCACTGTTCCCACTTTACTACATCCCTCGCTCCCTCACATGAATAATTAACACAGAAATTGCGTCGCTATGAAATACTATGTGCTCAATGACTTTTCCTCCTAAATCGAGTCACGTTTCAATGGAAACGACAGGATTTAGTTTTGGGATACGAGTAATTCCTTTCCGATGAACTGTTCCCACTTTACTACATCCCTCGCTCCCTCACATGAATAATTAACACAGAAATTGCGTCGCTATGAAATACTATGTGCTCAATGACTTCTCCTCCCAAATCGAGTCACGTTTCAATGGAAACGACAGGATTTAGTTTTGGGATACGAGTAATCCCTTTCCGATGCACTGTTCCTACTTTACTACATCCCTCGCTCCCTCACATGAATAATTAACACAGAAATTGCGTCGCTATGAAATACTATGTGCTCAATGACTTCTCCTCCTAAATCGAGTCACATTTCTATGGAAACGACAAGATTTAGTTTTGGGACACGAGTATCTCCTTTCCGATGCACTGTTCCCACTTTACTACATCCCTCGCTCCCTCACATGAATAATTAACACAGAAATTGCGTCGCTATGAAATACTATGTGCTCAATGACTTATCCTCCTAAATCGAGTCACGTTTCAATGGAAACGACAGGATTTAGTTTTGGGATACGAGTAATTCCTTTCCGATGCACTGTTCCCACTTTACTACATCCCTCGCCCCCTCACATGAATAATTAACACAGAAATTGCGTCGCTATGAAATACTATGTGCTCAATGACTTCTCCTCCTAAATCGAGTAACGTTTCAATGGAAACGACAGGATTTAGTTTTGGGATACGAGTAACTCCTTTCCGATGCACTATTCATTCTTTACCTCATCGCTCGCACCCTCACATTGACGAATTAATACAGAAATTGCGTCGCTATGAAATACTATGGGTTCTATGACTTCTCCTTCTAAATCGTGTAACGTTTCTATGGAAACGACAGGATTGAGTTTTGGGATACGAGTATCCCCTTTCCGATGCACTGTTCCCACTTTACTACATCCCTCGCTCCCTCACATGAATAATTGACACAGAAATTGCGACGCTATGAAATACTATGTGCTCAATGACTTCTCTTCCTAGATCGAGTCACGTTTCAATGGAAACGACAGGATTTAGTTTTGGGATACGAGTAATTCCTTTCCGATGCACTGTTTCCACTTTACTACATCCCTCGCTCCCTCACATGAATAATTAACACAGAAATTGCGTCGCTATGAAATACTATGTGCTCAATGACTTCTCCTCCTAAATCGAGTCACGTTTCAATGGAAACGACAGGTTTTAGTTTTGGGATACGAGTAACACCTTTCCGATGCACTGTTCCCACTTTACTACATCCCTCGCTCCCTCACATGAATAATTAACACAGAAATTGCGTCGCTATGAAATACTATGTGCTCAATGACTTTTCCTCCTAAATCGAGGCACGTTTCAATGGAAACGACAGGATTTAGTTTTGGGATACGAGTAATTCCTTTCCGATGAACTGTTCCCACTTTACTACATCCCTCGCTCCCTCACATGAATAATTAACACAGAAATTGCGTCGCTATGAAATACTATGTGCTCAATGACTTCTCCTCCTAAATCGAGTCACGTTTCAATGGAAACGACAGGATTTAGTTTTGGGATACGAGTAATCCCTTTCCGATGCACTGTTCCTACTTTACTACATCCCTCGCTCCCTCACATGAATAATTAACACAGAAATTGCGTCGCTATGAAATACTATGTGCTCAATGACTTCTCCTCCTAAATCGAGTCACATTTCTATGGAAACGACAAGATTTAGTTTTGGGACACGAGTATCTCCTTCCCGATGCACTGTTCCCACTTTACTACATCCCTCGCTCCCTCACATGAATAATTAACACAGAAATTGCGTCGCTATGAAATACTATGTGCTGAATGACTTATCCTCCTAAATCGAGTCACGTTTCAATGGAAACGACAGGTTTTGGTTTTTGGATACGAGTAACACCTTTCTGATGCACTGTTCCCACTTTACTACATCCCTCGCTCCCTCACATGAATAATTAACACAGAAATTGCGTCGCTATGTAATACTATGTGCTCAATGACTTCTCCTCCTAAATCGAGTCACGTTTCAATGGAAACGACAGGATTTAGTTTTGGGATACGAGTAATCCCTTTCCGATGCACTGTTCCTACTTTACTACATCCCTCGCTCCCTCACATGAATAATTAACACAGAAATTGCGTCGCTATGAAATACTATGTGCTCAATGACTTCTCCTCCTAAATCGAGTCACGTTTCTATGGAAACGACAAGATTTAGTTTTGGGACACGAGTATCTCCTTTCCGATGCACTGTTCCCACTTTACTACGTCCCTCGCTCCCTCACATGAATAATTAACACAGAAATTGCGTCGCTATGAAATACTATGTGCTCAATGACTTATCCTCCTAAATCGAGTCACGTTTCAATGAAAAAGACAGGATTTAGTTTTGGGATACGAGTAATTCCTTTCCGATGCACTGTTCCCACTTTACTACATCCCTCGCCCCCTCACATGAATAATTAACACAGAAATTGCGTCGCTATGAAATACTATGTGCTCAATGGCTTCTCCTCCTAAATCGAGTAACGTTTCAATGGAAACGACAGGATTTAGTTTTGGGATACGAGTAACTCCTTTCCGATGCACTATTCATTCTTTACCTCATCGCTCGCAACCTCACATTGACGAATTAATACAGAAATTGCGTCGCTATGAAATACTATGGGTTCTATGACTTCTCCTTCTAAATCGTGTAACGTTTCTATGGAAACGACAGGATTGAGTTTTGGGATACGAGTATCCCCTTTCCGATGCACTGTTCACACTTTACTACATCCCTCGCTCCCTCACATGAATAATTGACACAGAAATTGCGACGCTATGAAATACTATGTGCTCAATGACTTCTCTTCCTAGATCGAGTCACGTTTCAATGGAAACGACAGGATTTAGTTTTGGGATACGAGTAATTCCTTTCCGATGCACTGTTTCCACTTTACTACATCCCTCGCTCCCTCACATGAATAATTAACACAGAAATTGCGTCGCTATGAAATACTATGTGCTCAATGACTTCTCCTCCTAAATCGAGTCACGTTTCAATGGAAACGACAGGATTTAGTTTTGGGATACGAGTAATTCCTTTCCGATGCACTGTTCCCACTTTACTACATCCCTCGCTCCTTCACATGAATAATTAACACAGAAATTGCGCCGCTGTGAAATTCTATGTGCTCAATGACTTCTCCTCATAAATCGAGTCACGTTTCAATGGAAACGACAGGATTTAGTTTTGGGATACGAGTAATTCCTTTCCGATCCACTGTTCCCACTTTACTACATCCCTCGCTCCCTCACATGAATAATTAACACAGAAATTGCGTCGCTATGAAATACTATGTGCTCAATGACTTCTCCTCCTAAATCGAGTCACGTTTCAATGGAAACGACAGGATTTAGTTTTGGGATACGAGTAATTCCTTTCTGATGCACTGTTCCCACTTTACTACATTCCTGGCTCCCTCACATGAATAATTAACACAGAAATTGCGACGCTATGAATTACTATGTGCTCAATGACTTCTCCTCCTAAATCGAGTCACGTTTCAATGGAAACGACAGGTTTTAGTTTTGGGATACGAGTAACACCTTTCCGATGCACTGTTCCCACTTTACTACATCCCTCGCTCCCTCACATGAATAATTAACACAGAAATTGCGTCGCTATGAAATACTATGTGCTCAATGACTTTTCCTCCTAAATCGAGTCACGTTTCAATGGAAACGACAGGATTTAGTTTTGGGATACGAGTAATTCCTTTCCAATGAACTGTTCCCACTTTACTACATCCCTCGCTCCCTCACATGAATAATTAACACAGAAATTGCGTCGCTATGAAATACTATGTGCTCAATGACTTCTCCTCCTAAATCGAGTCACGTTTCAATGGAAACGACAGGATTTAGTTTTGGGATACGAGTAATCCCTTTCCGATGCACTGTTCCTACTTTACTACATCCCTCGCTCCCTCACATGAATAATTAACACAGAAATTGCGTCGCTACGAAATACTATGTGCTCTATGACTTCTCCTCCTAAATCGAGTCACGTTTCTATGGAAACGACAAGATTTAGTTTTGGGACACGAGTATCTCCTATCCGATGCACTGTTCCAACTTTACTACATCCCTCGCTCCCTCACATGAATAATTAACACAGAAATTGCGTCGCTATGAAGTACTATGTGCTCAATGACTTATCCTCCTAAATCGAGCCACGTTTCAATGGAAACGACAGGATTTAGTTTTGGGATACGAGTAATTCCTTTCCGATGCACTGTTCCCACTTTACTACATCCCTCGCTCCCTCACGTGAATAATTAACACAGAAATTGCGTCGCTATGAAATACTATGTGCTCAATGACTTCTCTTCCTAAATCGAGTCACGTTTCAATGGAAACGACAGGATTTAGTTTTGGGATACGAGTAACTCCTTTCCGATGCACTATTCATTCTTTACCCCATCGCTCGCACCCTCACATTGACGAATTAATACAGAAATTGCGTCGCTATGAAATACTATGGGTTCTATGACTTCTCCTTGTAAATCGTGTAACGTTTCCATGGAAACGACAGGATTGGGTTTTGGGATACGAGTATCCCCTTTCCGATGCACTGTTCCCACTTTACTACATCCCTCGCTCCCTCACATGAATAATTGACACAGAAATTGCGACGCTTTGAAATACTATGTGCTCAATGACTTCGCCTCCTAAATCGAGCCACATTTCAATGGAAACGACAGGATTTAGTTTTGGGATACGAGTAATTCCTTTCCGATGCACTGTTTCTACTTTACTACATCCCTCGCTCCCTCACATGAATAATTAACACAGAAATTGCGTCGCTATGAAATACTATGTGCTCAATTACTTCTCCTCCTAAATCGAGTCACGTTTCAATGGAAACGACAGGATTTAGTTTTGGGATACGAGTAATTCTTTTCCGATGCACTGTTCCCACTTTACAACATCCCTTGCTCCCTCACATGAATAATTAACACAGAAATTGCGCCGCTGTGAAATTCTATGTGCTCAATGACTTCTCCTCATAAATCGATACACGTTTCAATGGAAACGACAGGATTTAGTTTTGGGATACGAGTAATTCCTTTCCGATGCACTGTTCCCACTTTACTACATCCCTCGCTCCCTCACATGAATAATTAACACAGAAATTGCGTCGCTATGAAATTCTATGTGCTCAATTACTACTCCTCCTAAATCGAGTCACGTTTCAATGGAATCGACAGGATTTAGTTTTGGGATACGAGTAATTCCTTTCCGATGCACTGTTCCCACTTTACTACATCCCTCGCTCCTTCACATGAATAATTAACACTGAAATTGCGTCGCTATGATATACTATGTGCTCAATGACTTCTCCCTCTAAATCGATTCACGTTTCTATGGAAACGACAAGATTTAGTTTTGGGACACGAGTATCTCCTTTCCGATGCACAGTTCCCACTTTACTACATCCCTCGCTCCCTCACATGATTAATTAACACAGAAATTGCGTCGCTATGAAATACTATGTGCTCAATGACTTCTCCTCCTAAATCGAGTCACGTTTCAATGGAAACGACAGGATTTAGTTTTGGGATACGAGTAATTCCTTTCTGATGCACTGTTCCCACTTTACTACATCCCTCGCTCCCTCACATGATTAATTAACACAGAAATTGCGTCGCTATGAAATACTATGTGCTCAATGACATCTCCTCCTAAATCGAGTCACGTTTCAATGGAAACGACAGGATTTAGTTTTCGGATACGAGTAACTCCTTTCCGATGCACTATTCATTCTTTACCTCAACGCTCGCTCCCTCACATTGACGAATTAACACAGAAATTGCGTCGCTATGAAATACTATGGGTTCTATGACTTCTCTTCCTAAATCGTGTAACGTTTCTATGGAAACGACAGGGTTGAGTTTTGGGACACGATTATCTCCTTTCCGTTGCACTGTTCCCACTTTACTATATCCTTCGCTCCCTCACATGAATAATTAACACAGATATTGCGTCGCTATGAAATACTATGTGCTCAAAGACTTCTCCTAAATCGAGTCACGTTTCAATGGAAACGACAGGATTTGATTTTGGGACACGAGTATCTCCTTTCCGATTCACTGTTCCCACTTTACTACATCCCTCGCTCCCTCACATGAATAATTAACACAGAAATTGCGTCGCTATGAAATACTATGTGCTCAATGACTTTTCCTCCTAAATCGAGTCACGTTTCAATGGAAATGACAGGATTTAGTTTTGGGATACGAGTAACTCCTTTCCGATGAACTATTCAATTTTTCCCTCAACGCTCGCTCCCTCACATTGATGAATTAACACAGAAATTGCTTCGCTATGAAATACTATGGGTTCTATGACTTCTCCTTCTAAATCGTGTAACGTTTCTATGGAAACGACAGGATTGAGTTTTGGGATACGAGTATCTCCTTTCCGATGCACTGTTCCCACTTTACTACATCCCTCGCTCCCTCACATGAATAATTAACACAGAAATTGCGTCGCTATGAAATACTTCGTGCTCAATGACTTCTCCTCCTAAATCGAGTCACGTTTCAATGGAAACGACAGGATTTAGTTTTGGGATACGAGTAATTCCTTTCCGATGCACTGTTCCCACTTTACTACATCCCTCGCTCCCTCACATGAATAATTAACACAGAAATTGCGTCGCTATGAAATACTATGTGCTCAATGACTTATCCTCCTAAATCGAGCCACGTATCAATGGAAACGACAGGATTTAGTTTTGGGATACGAGTAATTCCTTTCCGATGCACTGTTCCCACTTTACTACATCCCTCGCTCCCTCACATGAATAATTAACACAGAAATTGCGTCGCTATGAAATACTATGTGCTCAATGACTTCTCTTCCTAAATCGAGTCACGTTTCAATGGAAACGACAGGATTTAGTTTTGGGATACGAGTAACTCCTTTCCGATGCACTATTCATTCTTTACCCCATCGCTCGCACCCTCACATTGACGAATTAATACAGAAATTGCGTCGCTATGAAATACTATGGGTTCTATGACTTCTCCTTCTAAATCGTGTAACGTTTCTATGGAAACGACAGGATTGGGTTTTGGGATACGAGTATCCCCTTTCCGATTCACTGTTCCCACTTTACTACATCCCTCGCTCCCTCACATGAATAATTGACACAGAAATTGCGACGCTTTGAAATACTATGTGCTCAATGACTTCGCCTCATAATCGAGTCACATTTCAATGGAAACGACAGGATTTAGTTTTGGGATCCGAGTAATTCCTTTCCGATGCACTGTTTCCACTTTACTACATCCCTCGCTCCCTCACATGAATAATTAACACAGAAATTGCGTCGCTATGAAATACTATGTGCTCAATTACTTCTCCTCCTAAATCGAGTCACGTTTCAATGGAAACGACAGGATTTAGTTTTGGGATACGAGTAATTCTTTTCCGATGCACTGTTCCCACTTTACAACATCCCTCGCTCCCTCACATGAATAATTAACACAGAAATTGCGCCGCTGTGAAATTCTATGTGCTCAATGACTTCTCCTCATAAATCGATACACGTTTCAATGGAAACGACAGGATTTAGTTTTGGGATACGAGTAATTCCTTTCCGATGCACTGTTCCCACTTTACTACATCCCTCGCTCCCTCACATGAATAATTAACACAGAAATTGCGTCGCTATGAAATTCTATGTGCTCAATTACTTCTCCTCCTAAATCGAGTCACGTTTCAATGGAATCGACAGGATTTAGATTTTGGATACGAGTAATTCCTTTCCGATGCACTGTTCCCACTTTACTACATCCCTCGCTCCTTCACATGAATAATTAACACAGAAATTGCGTCGCTATGAAATACTATGTGCTCAATGACTTCTCCCTCTAAATCGAGTCACGTTTCTATGGAAACGACAAGATTTAGTTTTGGGACACGAGTATCTCCCTTCCGATGCACTGTTCCCACTTTACTACATCCCTCGCTCCCTCACATGATTAATTAACACAGAAATTGCGTCGCTATGAAATACTATGTGCTCAATGACTTCTCCTCCTAAATCGAGTCACGTTTCAATGGAAACGACAGGATTTAGTTTTGGGATACGAGTAATTCCTTTCTGATGCACTGTTCCCACTTTACTACATCCCTCGCTCCCTCACATGATTAATTAACACAGAAATTGCGTCGCTATGAAATACTATGTGCTCAATGACTTCTCCTCCTAAATCGAGTCACGTTTCAATGGAAACGACAGGATTTAGTTTTCGGATACGAGTAACTCCTTTCCGATGCACTATTCATTCTTTACCTCAACGCTCGCTCCCTCACATTGACGAATTAACACAGAAATTGCGTCGCTATGAAATACTATGGGTTCTATGACTTCTCTTCCTAAATCGTGTAACGTTTCTATGGAAACGACAGGGTTGAGTTTTGGGACACGAGTATCTCCTTTCCGTTGCACTGTTCCCACTTTACTACATCCTTCGCTCCCTCACATGAATAATTAACACAGATATTGCGTCGCTATGAAATACTATGTGCTCAAAGACTTCTCCTAAATCGAGTCACGTTTCAATGGAAACGACAGGATTTGATTTTGGGACACGAGTATCTCCTTTCCGATTCACTGTTCCCACTTTACTACATCCCTCGCTCCCTCACATGAATAATTAACACAGAAATTGCGTCGCTATGAAATACTATGTGCTCAATGACTTTTCCTCCTAAATCGAGTCACGTTTCAATGGAAATGACAGGATTTAGTTTTGGGATACGAGTAACTCCTTTCCGATGCACTATTCAATTTTTCCCTCAACGCTCGCTCCCTCACATTGATGAATTAACACAGAAATTGCTTCGCTATGAAATACTATGGGTTCTATGACTTCTCCTTCTAAATCGTGTAACGTTTCTATGGAAACGACAGGATTGAGTTTTGGGATACGAGTATCTCCTTTCCGATGCACTGTTCCCACTTTACTACATCCCTCGCTCCCTCACATGAATAATTAACACAGAAATTGCGTCGCTATGAAATACTTCGTGCTCAATGACTTCTCCTCCTAAATCGAGTCACGTTTCAATGGAAACGACAGGATTTAGTTTTGGGATACGAGTAATTCCTTTCCGATGCACTGTTCCCACTTTACTACATCCCTCGCTCCCTCACATGAATAATTGACACAGAAATTGCGTCGCTGTGAAGTATTATGTGCTCAATGACTTCTCCTCCTAAATCGAGTCACGTTTCAATGGAAACGAGAGGATTTAGTTTTGGGATACGAGTAATTCCTTTCCGATGCACTGTTCCCACTTTACTACATCCCTCGCTCCCTCACATGAATAATTAACACAGAAACTGCGTCGCTATAGAAATACTATGTGCTCAATGACTTCTCCTCCTAAATCGAGTCACATTTCAATGGAAACGACAGGATTTAGTTTTGGGATACGAGTAACTACTTTCCGATGCACTGTTCCCACTTTACTACATCCCTCGCTCCCTCACATGAATAATTAACACAGAAATTGCGTCGCTATGAAATACTATGTGCTCAATGACTTCTCCTCATAAATCGAGTCACGTTTCAATGGAAACGACAGGATTTAGTTTTCGGATACGAGTAATTCCTTTCCGATGCTCTGTTACCACTTTACTACATCCCTCGCTCCCTCACTTGAATAATTAACACAGAAATTGTGTCGCTCTGAAATACTATGTGCTCTATGACTTCTCCTCCTAAATCGAGTCACGTTTCTATGGAAACGAAAGGATTTAGTTTTGGGACACGAGTATATCCTTTCCAATGCACCGTTCTAACTTCACTACATCCCTCGCTCCCTCACATGAATAATTAACACAGAAATTGCGTCGCTATGAAATACTATGTGCTCAATAACTTCTCCTCCTAAATCGAGTCACGTTTCAATGGAAACGACAGGATTTAGTTTTGGGATACGGGTAACTCCTTTCCGATGCACTATTCATTCTTTACCTCATCGCTCGCTCCCTCACGTTGACGAATTAACACAGAAATTGCGTCGCTATAGAATACTATGGGTTCTATGACTTCTCCTTCTAAATCGTGTAACGTTTCTATGGAAACGACAGGATTGAGTTTTGGGACACAAGTATCTCCTTTCCGATGCACTGTTCCCACTTTACTACATCCCTCGCTCCCTCACATGAATAATTAACACAGAAATTGCGTCGCTATTAAATACTATGTGCTCAATGACTTCTCCTCCTAAATCGAGTCACGTTTCAAAGGAAACGACAGGATTTAGTTTTGGGATACGAGTAATTCCTTTCCGATCCACTGTTCCCACTTTACTACATCCCTCGCTCCCTCACATGAATAATTATCACAGAAATTGCGTCGCTATGAAATACTATGTGCTCAATGACTTCTCCTCCTAAATCGAGTCACGTTTCAATGGAAACGACAGGATTTAGTTTTGGGACAAGAGTATCTCCTTTCCGATGAACTATTCATTCTTTACCTCAACGCTCGCTCCCTCACATTGACGAATTAACACAGAAATTGCTTCGCTATGAAATACTATGGGTTCTATGACTTTTCCTTCTAAATCGTGTAACGTTTCTATGGAAACGACAGGATTGAGTTTTGGGACACGAGTGTCTCCTTTCCGATGCACTGTTCCCACTTTACTACATCCCTCGCTCCCTCACATGAATAATTAACACAGAAATTGCGTCGCTATGATATACTATGTGCTCAATGACTTCTCCACCTAAATCGAGTCACGTTTCAATGGAAACGACAGGATTTAGTTTTGGGATACGAGTAATTCCTTTCCGATGCACTGTTCCCACTTTACTACATCCCTCGCTCCCTAACATGATTAATTAACACAGAAATTGCGTCGCTATGAAATACTATGTGATCAATGACATCTCCTCTTAAATCGAGTCACGTTTCAATGGAAACGACAGGATTTAGTTTTGGGATGCGAGTAACTCCTTTCCGATGCACTATTCATTCTTTACCTCAACGCTCGCTCCCTCACATTGACGAATTAACACAGAAATTGCGTCGCTATGAAATACTATGGGTTCCATGACTTCTCTTTCTAAATCGTGTAACGTTTCTATGGAAACGACAGGGTTGAGTTTTGGGACACGAGTATCTCCTTTCCGATGCACTGTTCCCACTTTACTACATCCTTCGCTCCCTCACATGAATAATTAACACAGATATTGCGTCGGTATGAAATACTATGTGCTCAATGACTTCTCCTAAATCGAGTCACGTTTCAATGGAAACGACAGGATTTAGTTTTGGGACACGAGTATCTCCTTTCCGATTCACTGTTCCCACTTTACTACATCCCTCGCTCCCTCACATTAATAATTAACACAGAAAATGCGTCGCTGTGAAATACTATGTGCTCTATGACTTTTAATCCTAAATCGAGTCACGTTTCAATGGAAACGACAGGATTTAGTTTTGGGATACGAGTAACTCCTTTCCGATGCACTATTCAATCTTTACCTAAACGCTCGCTCCCTCACATTGACGAATTAACACAGAAATTGCGTCGCTATGAAATACTACGTGCTCAATGACTTCTCCTCCTAAATCGAGTCACGTTTCAATGGAAACGACAGGATTTAGTTTTGGGATACGAGTAATTCCTTTCCGATGCACTGTTCCCACTTTACTACATCCCTCGCTCCCTCACATGAATAATTGACACAGAAATTGCGTCGCTGTGAAGTACTATGTGCTCAATGACTTCTCCTCCTAAATCGAGTCACGTTTCAATGGAAACGACAGGATTTAGTTTTGGGATACGAGTAATTCCTTTCCGATGCACTGTTCCCACTTTACTACATCCCTCGCTCCCTCACATGAATAATTAACACAGAAATTGCGTCGCTATGAAATACTATGTGCTCAAAGACTTCTCCTCCTAAATCGAGTCACGTTTCAATGGAAACGACAGGATTTAGTTTTGGGATACGAGTAACTCCTTTCCGATGCACTATTCATTCTTTACCTCAACGCTCGCTCCCTCACATTGACGAATTAACACAGAAATTGCGTCGCTATGAAATACTATGGGTTCTATGACTTCTGTTTCTAAATCGTGTTACGTTTCTTTGGAAACGACAGGGTTGAGTTTTGGGACACGAGTATCTCCTTTCCGATGCACTGTTCCCACTTTACTACATCCTTCGCTCCCTCACATGAATAATTAACACAGATATTGCGTCGCTATGAAATACTATGTGCTCAATGACTTCTCCTAAATCGAGTCACGTTTCAATGGAAACGACAGGATTTAGTTTTGGGACACGAGTATCTCCTTTCCGATTCACTGTTCCCACTTTACTACATCCCTCGCTCCCTCACATTAATAATTAACACAGAAATTGCGTCGCTGTGAAATACTATGTGCTCAATGACTTTTCCTCCGAAATCGAGTCACGTTTCAATGGAAATGACAGGATTTAGTTTTGGGATACGAGTAACTCCTTTCCGATGCACTATTCAATCTTTACCTCAACGCTCGCTCCCTCACATTGACGTATTAACACAGAAATTGCGTCGCTATGAAATACTACGTGCTCAATGACTTCTCCTCCTAAATCGAGTCACGTTTCAATGGAAACGACAGGATTTAGTTTTGGGATACGAGTAATTCCTTTCCGATGCACTGTTCCCACTTTACTACATCCCTCGCTCCCTCACATGAATAATTAACACAGAAATTGCGTCGCTATGAAATACTATGTGCTCAATGACTTCTCCTCATAAATCGAGTCACGTTTCAATGGATACGACAGGATTTAGTTTTCGGATACGAGTAATTCCTTTCCGATGCACTGTTCCCACTTTACTACATCCCTCGCTCCCTCACATGAATAATTAACACAGAAATTGTGTCGCTATGAAATACTATGTGCTCAATGACTTCTCCTCCTAAATCGAGTCACGTTTCTATGGAAACGACAGGATTTAGTTTTGGGACACGAGTATCTCCTTTCCAATGCACTGTTCCCACTTTACTACATCCCTCGCTCCCTCACATGAATAATTAACACAGAAATTGCGTCGCTATGAAATACTATGTGCTCAAAGACTTCTCCTCCTAAATCGAGTCACGTTTCAATGGAAACGACAGGATTTAGTTTTGGGATACGGGTAACTCCTTTCCGATGCACTATTCATTCTTTACCTCAACGCTCGCTCCCTCACGTTGACGAATTAACACAGAAATTGCGTCGCTATAGAATACTATGGGTTCTATGACTTCTCCTTCTAAATCGTGTAACGTTTCTATGGAAACGACAGGATTGAGTTTTGGGACACGAGTATCTCCTTTCCGATGCACTGTTCCCACTTTACTACATCCCTCGCTCCCTCACATGAATAATTAACACAGAAATTTCGTCGCTATGAAATACTATGTGCTCAATGACTTCTCCTCCTAAATTGAGTCACGTTTCAATGGAAACGAAAGGATTGAGTTTTGGGACACGAGTATCTCCTTTCCGATGCACTGTTCCCACTTTACTACATCCCTCGCTCCCTCACATGAATAATTAACACAGAAATTGCGTCGCTATGAAATACTATGTGCTCAATGACTTCTCCTCCTAAATCGAGTCACGTTTCTATGGAAACGACAGGATTTAGTTTTGGGACACGAGTATCTCCTTTCCGATGCACTGTTCCCACTTTACTACATCCCTCGCTCCCTCACATGAGTAATTAACACAGAAATTGCGTCGCTATGAAATACTATGTGCTGAATGACTTCTCCTCCTAAATCGAGTCACGTTTCAATGGAAGCAACAGGATTTAGTTTTGGGATACGAGTAACTCCTTTCCGATGCACTATTCATTCTTTACCTCAACGCTCGCTCCCTCACATTGACAAATTAACACAGAAATTGCGTCGCTATGAAATACTATTTGTTCTATGACTTCTCCTTCTAAACCGTGTAACGTTTCTTTGGAAACGACAGGATTGACTTTTGGGACACGAGTGTCTCCTTTCCGATGCACAGTTCCCACTTTAATACATCCCTCGCTCCCTCACATGAATAATTAACACAAAAATTGCGTCGCTATGAAATACTATGTGCTCAATGACTTCTCCTCCTAAATCGAGTCACGTTTCAATGGAAACGACAGGATTTAGTTTTGGTACACAAGTATCTCCTTTCCGATGCACTGTTCCCTCTTTACTACATCCCTCGCACCCTCACATGAATAATTAACACAGAAATTGCGTCGCTATGAAATACTATGTGCTCAATGACTTCTCCTCCTAAATCGAGTCACGTTTCAATGGAAACGACAGGATTTAGTTTTGGGATACGAGTAACTCCTTTCCGATGCACTATTCATTCTTTACCTCAACGCTCGCTCGCTCACATTGACGAATTAACACAGAAATTGCGTGGCTATGAAATACTATGGGTTCTATGACTTCTCCTTCTAAATCGTGTGACGTGTCTATGGAAACGAGAGGATTTAGTTTTGGGACACGAGTATCTCCTTTCCGATGCACTGTTCCCACTTTACTACATCCCTCGCTCCCTCACATGAATAATTAACACAGAAATTGCGTCGCTATGAAATACTATGTGCTCAATGACTTCTCCTCCTAAATCGAGTCACGTTTCTATGGAAACGACAGGATTTAGTTTTGGGATACGAGTACCTCCTTTCCCATGCACTATTCTTTCTTTACCTCAACGCTCGCTCCCTCACATTGACGAATTAACACAGAAATTGCGTCGCTATGAAATACTATGGGTTCTATGACTTCTCCTTCTAAATCGTGTAACGTTTCTATGGAAACGACAGGATTTACTTTTGGGACACGAGTATCTCCTTTCTGATACACTGTTCCCACTTTACTACATCCCACGCTCCCTCACATGAATAATTAACACAGAAATTGCACGCTATGAAATACTATGTGCTCAATGACTTCTCCTCCAAAATCGAGTCACATATCAATGGAAACGACAGGATTTAGTTTTGGGATACGAGTAACTCCTTTCCGATGCACTATTCATTCTTTACCTCAACGCTCGCTCCCTCACATTGACGAATTAACACAGAAATTGCGTCGCTATGAAATACTATGGGCTCTATGACATCTCCTTCTAAATCGTGTAACGTTTCTATGGAAACGACAGGATTTAGTTTTGTGACACGAGTATCTCCTTTCCGATGCACTGTTCCCACTTTACTACATCCCGCGCTCCCTCACATGAATAATTAACACAGAAATTGCGTCGCTATGAAATACTATGTGCTCAATGGCCTCTCCTCCTAAATCGAGTCACGTTTCAATGGAAACGACAGGATTTAGTTTTGTGATACGAGTAACTCCTTTCCGATGCGCTATTCATTCTTTACCTCAACGCTCGCTCCCTCACATTGACGAACTAACACAGAAATTGCGTCGCTATGAAATACTATGGGGTCTATGACTTCCCCTCCTAAATCGAGTCACGTTTCAATGGAAACGACAGGATTTAATTTTGGGACTCGAGTATCTCATTTCCGATGCACTGTTCCCACTTTACTACATCCCTCGCTCCCTCACATGAATAATTAACACAGAAATTGCGTCGCTATGAAATACTATGTGCTCAATGACTTCTCCTCCTAAATCGAGTCACGTTTCAATGGAGACGACAGGATTTAGTATTGGGAGACGAGTAACTCCTTTCCGATGCACTATTCATTCTTTACCACAACGCTCGCTCCCTCACATTGACGAATTAACACAGAAATTGCGTCGCTATGAAATACTATGGGTTCTATGACTTCTGTTTCTAAATCGTGTAACGTTTCTATGGAAACGACAGGGTTGAGTTTTGGGACACGAGTATCTCCTTTCCGATGCACTGTTCCCACTTTACTACATCCTTCGCTCCCTCACATGAATAATTAACACAGATATTGCGTCGCTATGAAATACTATGTGCTCAATGACTTCTCCTAAATCGAGTCACGTTTCAATGGAAACGACAGGATTTAGTTTTGGGACACGAGTATCTCCTTTCCAATTCACTGTTCCCACTTTACTACATCCCTCGCTCTCTCACATTAATAATTAACACAGAAATTGCGTCGCTGTGAAATACTATGTGCTCAATGACTTTTCCTCCGAAATCGAGTCACGTTTCAATGGAAATGACAGGATTTAGTTTTGGGATACGAGTAACTCCTTTCCGATGCACTATTCAATCTTTACCTCAACGCTCGCTCCCTCACATTGACGTATTAACACAGAAATTGCGTCGCTATGAAATACTACGTGCTCAATGACTTCTCCTCCAAAATCGAGTCACGTTTCAATGGAAACGACAGGATTTAGTTTTGGGATACGAGTAATTCCTTTCCGATGCACTGTTCCCACTTTACTACATCCCTCGCTCCCTCACATGAATAATTAACACAGAAATTGCGTCGCTATGAAATACTATGTGCTCAATGACTTCTCCTCATAAATCGAGTCACGTTTCAATGGATACGACAGGATTTAGTTTTCGGATACGAGTAATTCCTTTCCGATGCACTGTTCCCACTTTACTACATCCCTCGCTCCCTCACATGAATAATTAACACAGAAATTGTGTCGCTATGAAATACTATGTGCTCAATGACTTCTCCTCCTAAATCGAGTCACGTTTCTATGGAAACGACAGGATTTAGTTTTGGGACACGAGTATCTCCTTTCCAATGCACTGTTCCCACTTTACTACATCCCTCGCTCCCTCACATGAATAATTAACACAGAAATTGCGTCGCTATGAAATACTATGTGCTCAAAGACTTCTCCTCCTAAATCGAGTCACGTTTCAATGGAAACGACAGGATTTAGTTTTGGGATACGGGTAACTCCTTTCCGATGCACTATTCATTCTTTACCTCAACGCTCGCTCCCTCACGTTGACGAATTAACACAGAAATTGCGTCGCTATAGAATACTATGGGTTCTATGACTTCTCCTTCTAAATCGTGTAACGTTTCTATGGAAACGACAGGATTGAGTTTTGGGACACGAGTATCTCCTTTCCGATGCACTGTTCCCACTTTACTACATCCCTCGCTCCCTCACATGAATAATTAACACAGAAATTTCGTCGCTATGAAATACTATGTGCTCAATGACTTCTCCTCCTAAATTGAGTCACGTTTCAATGGAAACGAAAGGATTGAGTTTTGGGACACGAGTATCTCCTTTCCGATGCACTGTTCCCACTTTACTACATCCCTCGCTCCCTCACATGAATAATTAACACAGAAATTGCGTCGCTATGAAATACTATGTGCTCAATGACTTCTCCTCCTAAATCGAGTCACGTTTCTATGGAAACGACAGGATTTAGTTTTGGGACACGAGTATCTCCTTTCCGATGCACTGTTCCCACTTTACTACATCCCTCGCTCCCTCACATGAGTAATTAACACAGAAATTGCGTCGCTATGAAATACTATGTGCTGAATGACTTCTCCTCCTAAATCGAGTCACGTTTCAATGGAAGCAACAGGATTTAGTTTTGGGATACGAGTAACTCCTTTCCGATGCACTATTCATTCTTTACCTCAACGCTCGCTCCCTCACATTGACAAATTAACACAGAAATTGCGTCGCTATGAAATACTATTTGTTCTATGACTTCTCCTTCTAAACCGTGTAACGTTTCTTTGGAAACGACAGGATTGACTTTTGGGAGACGAGTGTCTCCTTTCCGATGCACAGTTCCCACTTTAATACATCCCTCGCTCCCTCACATGAATAATTAACACAAAAATTGCGTCGCTATGAAATACTATGTGCTCAATGACTTCTCCTCCTAAATCGAGTCACGTTTCAATGGAAACGACAGGATTTAGTTTTGGTACACAAGTATCTCCTTTCCGATGCACTGTTCCCTCTTTACTACATCCCTCGCACCCTCACATGAATAATTAACACAGAAATTGCGTCGCTATGAAATACTATGTGCTCAATGACTTCTCCTCCTAAATCGAGTCACGTTTCAATGGAAACGACAGGATTTAGTTTTGGGATACGAGTAACTCCTTTCCGATGCACTATTCATTCTTTACCTCAACGCTCGCTCGCTCACATTGACGAATTAACACAGAAATTGCGTGGCTATGAAATACTATGGGTTCTATGACTTCTCCTTCTAAATCGTGTGACGTGTCTATGGAAACGAGTGGATTTAGTTTTGGGACACGAGTATCTCCTTTCCGATGCACTGTTCCCACTTTACTACATCCCTCGCTCCCTCACATGAATAATTAACACAGAAATTGCGTCGCTATGAAATACTATGTGCTCAATGACTTCTCCTCCTAAATCGAGTCACGTTTCTATGGAAACAACAGGATTTAGTTTTGGGATACGAGTACCTCCTTTCCCATGCACTATTCTTTCTTTACCTCAACGCTCGCTCCCTCACATTGACGAATTAACACAGAAATTGCGTCGCTATGAAATACTATGGGTTCTATGACTTCTCCTTCTAAATCGTGTAACGTTTCTATGGAAACGACAGGATTTACTTTTGGGACACGAGTATCTCCTTTCTGATACACTGTTCCCACTTTACTACATCCCACGCTCCCTCACATGAATAATTAACACAGAAATTGCACGCTATGAAATACTATGTGCTCAATGACTTCTCCTCCAAAATCGAGTCACATATCAATGGAAACGACAGGATTTAGTTTTGGGATACGAGTAACTCCTTTCCGATGCACTATTCATTCTTTACCTCAACGCTCGCTCCCTCACATTGACGAATTAACACAGAAATTGCGTCGCTATGAAATACTATGGGCTCTATGACATCTCCTTCTAAATCGTGTAACGTTTCTATGGAAACGACAGGATTTAGTTTTGTGACACGAGTATCTCCTTTCCGATGCACTGTTCCCACTTTACTACATCCCGCGCTCCCTCACATGAATAATTAACACAGAAATTGCGTCGCTATGAAATACTATGTGCTCAATGGCCTCTCCTCCTAAATCGAGTCACGTTTCAATGGAAACGACAGGATTTAGTTTTGTGATACGAGTAACTCCTTTCCGATGCGCTATTCATTCTTTACCTCAACGCTCGCTCCCTCACATTGACGAACTAACACAGAAATTGCGTCGCTATGAAATACTATGGGGTCTATGACTTCCCCTCCTAAATCGAGTCACGTTTCAATGGAAACGACAGGATTTAATTTTGGGACTCGAGTATCTCATTTCCGATGCACTGTTCCCACTTTACTACATCCCTCGCTCCCTCACATGAATAATTAACACAGAAATTGCGTCGCTATGAAATACTATGTGCTCAATGACTTCTCCTCCTAAATCGAGTCACGTTTCAATGGAGACGACAGGATTTAGTATTGGGAGACGAGTAACTCCTTTCCGATGCACTATTCATTCTTTACCACAACGCTCGCTCCCTCACATTGACGAATTAACACAGAAATTGCGTCGCTATGAAATACTATGGGTTCTATGACTTCTGTTTCTAAATCGTGTAACGTTTCTATGGAAACGACAGGGTTGAGTTTTGGGACACGAGTATCTCCTTTCCGATGCACTGTTCCCACTTTACTACATCCTTCGCTCCCTCACATGAATAATTAACACAGATATTGCGTCGCTATGAAATACTATGTGCTCAATGACTTCTCCTAAATCGAGTCACGTTTCAATGGAAACGACAGGATTTAGTTTTGGGACACGAGTATCTCCTTTCCAATTCACTGTTCCCACTTTACTACATCCCTCGCTCTCTCACATTAATAATTAACACAGAAATTGCGTCGCTGTGAAATACTATGTGCTCAATGACTTTTCCTCCTAAATCGAGTCACGTTTCAATGCAAATGACAGGATTTAGTTTTGGGATACGAGTAACTCCTTTCCGATGCACTATTCAATCTTTACCTCAATGCTCGCTCCCTCACATTGACGAATTAACACAGAAATTGCGTCGCTATGAAATACTACGTGCTCAATGACTTCTCCTCCAAAATCGAGTCACGTTTCAATGGAAACGACAGGATTTAGTTTTGGGATACGAGTAATTCCTTTCCGATGCACTGTTCCCACTTTACTACATCCCTCGCTCCCTCACATGAATAATTGACACAGAAATTGCGTCGCTGTGAAGTACTATGTGCTCAATGACTTCTCCTCCTAAATCGAGTCACGTTTCAATGGAAACGACAGGATTTAGTTTTGGGATACGAGTAATTCCTTTCCGATGCACTGTTCCCACTTTACTACATCCCTCGCTCCCTCACATGAATAATTAACACAGAAATTGCGTCGCTATGAAATACTATGTGCTCAATGACTTCTCCTCCTAAATCGAGTCACATTTCAATGGAGACGACAGGATTTAGTTTTCGGATACGAGTAACTACTTTCCGATGCACTGTTCCCACTTTACTACATCCCTCGCTCCCTCACATGAATAATTAACACAGAAATTGCGTCGCTATGATATACTATGTGCTCAGTGACTTCTCCTCATAAATCGAGTCACGTTTCAATGGAAACGACAGGATTTAGTTTTCGGATACGAGTAATCCCTTTCCGATGCACTGTTCCCACTTTACTACATCCCTCGCTCCCTCACATGAATAATTAACACAGAAATTGTGTCGCTATGAAATACTATGTGCTCAATGACTTCTCCTCCTAAATCGAGTCACGTTTCTATGGAAACGACAGGATTTAGTTTTGGGACACGAGTATCTCCTTTCCAATGCACCGTTCCCACTTTACTACATCCCTCGCTCCCTCACATGAATAATTAACACAGAAATTGCGTCGCTATGAAATACTATGTGCTCAAAGACTTCGCCTCCTAAATCGAGTCACGTTTCAATGGAAACGACAGGATTTAGTTTTGGGATACGGGTAACTCCTTTCCGATGCACTATTCATTCTTTACCTCAACGCTCGCTCCCTCACGTTGACGAATTAACACAGAAATTGCGTCGCTATAGAATACTATGGGTTCTATGACTTCTCCTTCTAAATCGTGTAACGTTTCTATGGAAACGACAGGATTGAGTTTTGGGCCACGAGTATCTCCTTTCCGATGCACTGTTCCCACTTTACTACATCCCTCGCTCCCTCACATGTATAATTAACACAGAAATTGCGTCGCTATGAAATACTATGTGCTCAATGACTTCTCCTCCTAAATCGAGTCACGTTTCTATGGAAACGACAGGATTTAGTTTTGGGACACGAGTATCTCCTTTCCGATGCACTGTTCCCACTTTACTACATCCCTCGCTCCCTCAAATGAGTAATTAACACAGAAATTGCGTCGCTATGAAATACTATGTGCTCAATGACTTCTCCTCCTAAATCGAGTCACGTTTCGATGGAAGCGACAGGATTTAGTTTTGGGACACGAGTAACTCCTTTCTGATGCACTATTCATTCTTTACCTCAACGCTCGCTCCCTCACATTGACGAATTAACACAGAAATTGCGTGGCTATGAAATACTATGGGTTCTATGACTTCTCCTTCTAAATCGTGTGACGTTTCTATGGAAACGAGAGGATTTAGTTTTGGGACACGAGTATCTCCTTTCCGATGCACTGTTCCCACTTTACTACATCCCTCGCTCCCTCACATGAATAATTAACACAGAAATTGCGTCGCTATGAAATACTATGTGCTCAATGACTTCTCCTCCTAAATCGAGTCACGTTTCTATGGAAACGACAGGATTTAGTTTTGGGATACGAGTACCTCCTTTCCGATGCACTATTCTTTCTTTACCTCAACGCTCGCTCCCTCACATTGCCGAATTAACACAGAAATTGCGTCGCTATGAAATACTATGGGTTCTATGACTTCTCCTTCTAAATCGTGTAACGTTTCTATGGAAACGACAGGATTTACTTTTGGGACACGAGTATCTCCCTTCCGATGCACAGTTCCCATTTACTACATCCCACGCTCCCTCACATGAATAATTAACACAGAAATTGCGTCGCTATGAAATACTATGTGCTCAATGACTTCTCCTCCAAAATCGAGTCACATTTCAATGGAAACGACAGGATATAGTTTTGTGATACGAGTAACTCCTTTCCGATGCACTATTCATTCTTTACCTCAACGCTCGCTCCCTCACATTGACGAATTAACACAGAAATTGCGTCGCTATGAAATACTATGGGGTCTATGACTTCCCCTTCTAAATCGTGTAACGTTTCTATGGAAACGACAGGATTTAGTTTTGGGACACAAGTATCTCCTTTCCGATGCACAGTTCCCACTTTACTACATCCCTCGCTCCCTCACATGAATAATTAACACAGAAATTGCGTCGCTATGAAATACTATGTGCTCACTGACTTCTCCTCCTACATCGAGTCACGTTTCAATGGAAACGACAGGATTTAGTTTTGGGACACGAGTATCTCCTGTCCGATGCACTGTTCCCACTTTACTACATCCCTCGCTCCCTCACATGAATAATTAACACAGAAATTGCGTCGCTATGAAATACTATGTGCTCAATGAGTTCTCCTCCTAAATCGAGTCACGTTTCAATGGAAGCGACAGGATTTAGTTTAGGGATACGAGTAACTCCTTTCCGATGCACTATTCATTCTTTACCTCAACGCACGCTCCCTCACATTGACGAATTAACACAGAAATTGCGTCGCTATGAAATACTATGGGTTCTAGGACTTCTCCTTCTAAATCGTGTAATGTCTCTATGGAAACGACAGGATTGAGTTTTGGGACACGAGTATCGCCTTTCCGATGCACTGTTCCATTTTACTATATCCCTCGCTCCCTCACATGAATAATTAACACAAAAATTGCGTCGCTAGGAAATATTATGTGCTCAATGACTTCCCCTCCTAAATCGAGTCACGTTTCAATGGAAACGACAGGATTTAATTTTGGGACACGAGTATCTCATTTCCGATGCACTGTTCCCACTTTACTACATCCCTCGCTCCCTCACATGAATAATTAACACAGAAATTGCGTCGCTATGAAATACTATGTGCTCAATGACTTCTCCTCCTAAATCGAGTCACGTTTCAATGGAGACGACAGGATTTAGTATTGGGAGACGAGTAACTCCTTTCCGATGCACTATTCGTTCTTTACCACAACGCTCGCTCCCTCACATTGACGAATTAACACAGAAATTGCGTCGCTATGAAATACTATGGGTTCTATTACTTCCCCCTCTAAATCGTGTAACGTTTCTATGGTAACGACAGGATTGAGTTTTGGGACTCGAGTATCTCCTTTCCGATGCACTGTTTCCACTTTACTACATCCCTCGCTCCCTCACATGAATAATTAACACAAAAATTGCGTCGCTATGAAATACTATGTGCTCAATGACTTCTCCTCCTAAATCGAGTTACGTTTCAACGGAAACGACAGGATTTAGTTTTGGGATACGAGTATCTCCTTTTCGATGCACTATTCATTCTTTACCTCAACGCTCGCTTCCTCACATTGACGAATTAACACAGAAATTGCGTCGCTATGAAATACTATGGGTTCTATGACTTCTTCTTCTAAGTCGTGTAACGTTTCTTTGGAAACGACAGGATTAAGTTTTGGGACACGAGTGTCTCCTTTCCGATGCACTGTTCCCACTTTACTACATCCCTCGCTCCCTCAAATGAATAATTAACACAGAAATTGCGTCGCTATGATATACAATGTGCTCAATGACTTCTCCTCTTTAATCGAGTCACGTTTCAATGGAAACGACAGGATTTAGTTTTGGGACACGAATATCTCCTTTCCGATGCACTGTTCCCACTTTACTACATCCCTCGCTCCCTCACATGAATAATTAACACAGAAATTGCGTCGCTATAAAATACTATGTGCTCAATGATTTCTCCTCCTAAATCGAGTCACGTTTCAATGGAAACGACAGGATTTAGATTTGGGATACGAGTAACTCCTTTCCGATGCACTATTCATTCTTTACCTCAACGCTCGCTCCATCACATTGACGAATTAACACAGAAATTGCGTCGCTATGAAATACTATGGGTTCTATGATTTCTCCCTCTAAATCGTGTAACGTTTCTATGGAAACAACAGGATTGAGTTTTGGGACACGAGTGTCTCCTTTCCGATGCACTGTTCCCACTTTACTACATCCCTCGCTACGTCACATGAATAAATAACACAAAAATTGCGTCGCTATGAAATACTATGTGCTCAATGACTTCTCCTCCTAAATCGAGTCACGTTTCAATGGAAACGACAGGATTTAGTTTTGGTACACGAGTATCTCCTTTCCGATGCACTGTTCCCTCTTTACTACATCCCTCGCTCCCTCACATGAATAATGAACACAGAAATTGCGTCGCTATGAAATACTATGTGCTCAATGACTGCTCCTCCTAAATCGAGTCACGTTTCTATGGAAACGACAGGATTTAGTTTTTAGATACGAGTAACTCCTTTCCGATGCACTATTCATTCTTTACCTCAACGCTCGCTCCCTCACATTGACGAATTAACACAGAAATTGCGTCGCTATGAAATACTATGGGTTCTATGACTTCTCCTTCTAAATCGTGTGACGTTTCTATGGAAACGAGAGGATTTAGTTTTCGGACACGAGTATCTCCTTTCCGATGCACTGTTCCCACTTTACTACATCCCTCGCTCCCTCACATGAATAATTAACACAGAAATTGCGTCGCTATGAAATACTATGTGCTCAATGTCTTCTCCTCCTAAATCGAGTCACTTTTCTATGGAAACGACAGGATTTAGTTTTGCGATACGAGTAACTCCTTTCCGATGCACTATTCTTTCTTTACCTCAACGCTCGCTCCCTCACATTGACGAATTAACACAGAAATGGCGTCGCTATGAAATACTATGGGTTCTATGACTTCTCCTTCTAAATCGTGTAACGTTTCTATGGAAACGACAGGATTTACTTTTGGGACACGAGTATCTCCTTTCCGATGCACTGTTCCCACTTTACTACATCCCTCGCTCCCTCACATGAATAATTAACACAGAAATTGCGTCGCTATGAAATACCATGTGCTCAATGACTTCTCCTCCCAAATCGAGTCACATTTCAATGGAAACGACAGGATTTAGTTTTGTGACACGAGTATCTCCTTTCCGATGCACTGTTCCCACTTTACTACATCCCTCGCTCCCTCACATGAATAATTAACACAGAAATTGCGTCGCTATGAAATACTATGTGCTCAATGACTTCTCCTCCTAAATCGAGTCACGTTTCAATGGAAACGACAGGATTTAGTTTTGGGATACGAGTAACTCCTTTCCGATGCACTATTCATTCTTTACCTCAACGCTCGCTCCCTCACATTGACGAATTAACACAGAAATTGCGTCGCTATGAAATACTATGGGGTCTATGACTTCTCCTTCTAAATCGTGTAACGTTTCTATGGAAACGACAGGATTTAGTTTTGGGACACAAGTATCTCCTTTCCGATGCACAGTTCCCACTTTACTACATCCCTCGCTCCCTCACATGAATAATTAACACAGAAATTGCGTCGCTATGAAATACTATGTGCTCAATGACTTCTCCTCCTACATCGAGTCACGTCTCAATGGAAACGACAGGATTTAGTTTTGGGACACGAGTATCTCCTGTCCGATGCACTGTTCCCACTTTACTACATCCCTCGCTCCCTCACATGAATAATTAACACAAAAATTGCGTCGCTATGAAATACTATGTGCTCAATGAGTTCTCCTCCTAAATCGAGTAACGTTTCAATGGAAACGACAGGATTTAGTTTTGGGATACGAGTAACTCCTTTCCGATGTACTATTCATTCTTTACCTCAACGCTCGCTCCCTCACATTGACGAATTAACACAGAAATTGCGTCGCCATGAAATACTAAGGGTTCTATGGCTTCTCCTTCTAAATCGTTTAACGTTTCTATGGAAACGACAGGATTTAGTTTTGGGACACGAATATCTCCTTTCCGATGGGCTGTTCCCATTTTACTATATCCCTCGCTCCCTCACATGAATAATTAACACAAAAATTGCGTCGCTATGAAATATTATGTGCTCAATGACTTCCCCTCCTAAATCGAGTCACGTTTCAATGGAAACGACAGGATTTAATTTTGGGACACGAGTATCTCAATTCCGATGCACTGTTCCCACTTTACTACATCCCTCGCTCCCTCACATGAATAATTAACACAGAAATTGCGTCGCTATGGAATACTATGTGCTCAATGACTTCTCCTCCTAAATCGAGTCACGTTTCAATGGAGACGACAGGATTTAGTATTGGGAGACGAGTAACTCCTTTCCGATGCACTATTCATTCTTTACCACAACGCTCGCTCCCTCACATTGACGAATTAACACAGAAATTGCGTCGCTATGAAATACTATGGGTTCTATTACTTCTCCCTCTAAATCGTGTAACGTTTCTATGGAAACGACAGGATTGAGTTTTGGGATACGAGTAATTCCTTTCCGATGCACTGTTCCCACTTTACTACATCCCTCGCTCCCTCACATGAATAATTGACACAGAAATTGCGTCGCTGTGAAATACTATGTGCTCAATGACTTTTCCTCCTAAATCGAGTCACGTTTCAATGCAAATGACAGGATTTAGTTTTGGGATACGAGTAACTCCTTTCCGATGCACTATTCAATCTTTACCTCAATGCTCGCTCCCTCACATTGACGAATTAACACAGAAATTGCGTCGCTATGAAATACTACGTGCTCAATGACTTCTCCTCCAAAATCGAGTCACGTTTCAATGGAAACGACAGGATTTAGTTTTGGGATACGAGTAATTCCTTTCCGATGCACTGTTCCCACTTTACTACATCCCTCGCTCCCTCACATGAATAATTGACACAGAAATTGCGTCGCTGTGAAGTACTATGTGCTCAATGACTTCTCCTCCTAAATCGAGTCACGTTTCAATGGAAACGACAGGATTTAGTTTTGGGATACGAGTAATTCCTTTCCGATGCACTGTTCCCACTTTACTACATCCCTCGCTCCCTCACATGAATAATTAACACAGAAATTGCGTCGCTATGAAATACTATGTGCTCAATGACTTCTCCTCCTAAATCGAGTCACATTTCAATGGAGACGACAGGATTTAGTTTTCGGATACGAGTAACTACTTTCCGATGCACTGTTCCCACTTTACTACATCCCTCGCTCCCTCACATGAATAATTAACACAGAAATTGCGTCGCTATGATATACTATGTGCTCAGTGACTTCTCCTCATAAATCGAGTCACGTTTCAATGGAAACGACAGGATTTAGTTTTCGGATACGAGTAATCCCTTTCCGATGCACTGTTCCCACTTTACTACATCCCTCGCTCCCTCACATGAATAATTAACACAGAAATTGTGTCGCTATGAAATACTATGTGCTCAATGACTTCTCCTCCTAAATCGAGTCACGTTTCTATGGAAACGACAGGATTTAGTTTTGGGACACGAGTATCTCCTTTCCAATGCACCGTTCCCACTTTACTACATCCCTCGCTCCCTCACATGAATAATTAACACAGAAATTGCGTCGCTATGAAATACTATGTGCTCAAAGACTTCGCCTCCTAAATCGAGTCACGTTTCAATGGAAACGACAGGATTTAGTTTTGGGATACGGGTAACTCCTTTCCGATGCACTATTCATTCTTTACCTCAACGCTCGCTCCCTCACGTTGACGAATTAACACAGAAATTGCGTCGCTATAGAATACTATGGGTTCTATGACTTCTCCTTCTAAATCGTGTAACGTTTCTATGGAAACGACAGGATTGAGTTTTGGGCCACGAGTATCTCCTTTCCGATGCACTGTTCCCACTTTACTACATCCCTCGCTCCCTCACATGTATAATTAACACAGAAATTGCGTCGCTATGAAATACTATGTGCTCAATGACTTCTCCTCCTAAATCGAGTCACGTTTCTATGGAAACGACAGGATTTAGTTTTGGGACACGAGTATCTCCTTTCCGATGCACTGTTCCCACTTTACTACATCCCTCGCTCCCTCAAATGAGTAATTAACACAGAAATTGCGTCGCTATGAAATACTATGTGCTCAATGACTTCTCCTCCTAAATCGAGTCACGTTTCGATGGAAGCGACAGGATTTAGTTTTGGGACACGAGTAACTCCTTTCTGATGCACTATTCATTCTTTACCTCAACGCTCGCTCCCTCACATTGACGAATTAACACAGAAATTGCGTGGCTATGAAATACTATGGGTTCTATGACTTCTCCTTCTAAATCGTGTGACGTTTCTATGGAAACGAGAGGATTTAGTTTTGGGACACGAGTATCTCCTTTCCGATGCACTGTTCCCACTTTACTACATCCCTCGCTCCCTCACATGAATAATTAACACAGAAATTGCGTCGCTATGAAATACTATGTGCTCAATGACTTCTCCTCCTAAATCGAGTCACGTTTCTATGGAAACGACAGGATTTAGTTTTGGGATACGAGTACCTCCTTTCCGATGCACTATTCTTTCTTTACCTCAACGCTCGCTCCCTCACATTGCCGAATTAACACAGAAATTGCGTCGCTATGAAATACTATGGGTTCTATGACTTCTCCTTCTAAATCGTGTAACGTTTCTATGGAAACGACAGGATTTACTTTTGGGACACGAGTATCTCCCTTCCGATGCACAGTTCCCATTTACTACATCCCACGCTCCCTCACATGAATAATTAACACAGAAATTGCGTCGCTATGAAATACTATGTGCTCAATGACTTCTCCTCCAAAATCGAGTCACATTTCAATGGAAACGACAGGATATAGTTTTGTGATACGAGTAACTCCTTTCCGATGCACTATTCATTCTTTACCTCAACGCTCGCTCCCTCACATTGACGAATTAACACAGAAATTGCGTCGCTATGAAATACTATGGGGTCTATGACTTCCCCTTCTAAATCGTGTAACGTTTCTATGGAAACGACAGGATTTAGTTTTGGGACACAAGTATCTCCTTTCCGATGCACAGTTCCCACTTTACTACATCCCTCGCTCCCTCACATGAATAATTAACACAGAAATTGCGTCGCTATGAAATACTATGTGCTCACTGACTTCTCCTCCTACATCGAGTCACGTTTCAATGGAAACGACAGGATTTAGTTTTGGGACACGAGTATCTCCTGTCCGATGCACTGTTCCCACTTTACTACATCCCTCGCTCCCTCACATGAATAATTAACACAGAAATTGCGTCGCTATGAAATACTATGTGCTCAATGAGTTCTCCTCCTAAATCGAGTCACGTTTCAATGGAAGCGACAGGATTTAGTTTAGGGATACGAGTAACTCCTTTCCGATGCACTATTCATTCTTTACCTCAACGCACGCTCCCTCACATTGACGAATTAACACAGAAATTGCGTCGCTATGAAATACTATGGGTTCTAGGACTTCTCCTTCTAAATCGTGTAATGTCTCTATGGAAACGACAGGATTGAGTTTTGGGACACGAGTATCGCCTTTCCGATGCACTGTTCCATTTTACTATATCCCTCGCTCCCTCACATGAATAATTAACACAAAAATTGCGTCGCTAGGAAATATTATGTGCTCAATGACTTCCCCTCCTAAATCGAGTCACGTTTCAATGGAAACGACAGGATTTAATTTTGGGACACGAGTATCTCATTTCCGATGCACTGTTCCCACTTTACTACATCCCTCGCTCCCTCACATGAATAATTAACACAGAAATTGCGTCGCTATGAAATACTATGTGCTCAATGACTTCTCCTCCTAAATCGAGTCACGTTTCAATGGAGACGACAGGATTTAGTATTGGGAGACGAGTAACTCCTTTCCGATGCACTATTCGTTCTTTACCACAACGCTCGCTCCCTCACATTGACGAATTAACACAGAAATTGCGTCGCTATGAAATACTATGGGTTCTATTACTTCCCCCTCTAAATCGTGTAACGTTTCTATGGTAACGACAGGATTGAGTTTTGGGACTCGAGTATCTCCTTTCCGATGCACTGTTTCCACTTTACTACATCCCTCGCTCCCTCACATGAATAATTAACACAAAAATTGCGTCGCTATGAAATACTATGTGCTCAATGACTTCTCCTCCTAAATCGAGTTACGTTTCAACGGAAACGACAGGATTTAGTTTTGGGATACGAGTATCTCCTTTTCGATGCACTATTCATTCTTTACCTCAACGCTCGCTTCCTCACATTGACGAATTAACACAGAAATTGCGTCGCTATGAAATACTATGGGTTCTATGACTTCTTCTTCTAAGTCGTGTAACGTTTCTTTGGAAACGACAGGATTAAGTTTTGGGACACGAGTGTCTCCTTTCCGATGCACTGTTCCCACTTTACTACATCCCTCGCTCCCTCAAATGAATAATTAACACAGAAATTGCGTCGCTATGATATACAATGTGCTCAATGACTTCTCCTCTTTAATCGAGTCACGTTTCAATGGAAACGACAGGATTTAGTTTTGGGACACGAATATCTCCTTTCCGATGCACTGTTCCCACTTTACTACATCCCTCGCTCCCTCACATGAATAATTAACACAGAAATTGCGTCGCTATAAAATACTATGTGCTCAATGATTTCTCCTCCTAAATCGAGTCACGTTTCAATGGAAACGACAGGATTTAGATTTGGGATACGAGTAACTCCTTTCCGATGCACTATTCATTCTTTACCTCAACGCTCGCTCCATCACATTGACGAATTAACACAGAAATTGCGTCGCTATGAAATACTATGGGTTCTATGATTTCTCCCTCTAAATCGTGTAACGTTTCTATGGAAACAACAGGATTGAGTTTTGGGACACGAGTGTCTCCTTTCCGATGCACTGTTCCCACTTTACTACATCCCTCGCTACGTCACATGAATAAATAACACAAAAATTGCGTCGCTATGAAATACTATGTGCTCAATGACTTCTCCTCCTAAATCGAGTCACGTTTCAATGGAAACGACAGGATTTAGTTTTGGTACACGAGTATCTCCTTTCCGATGCACTGTTCCCTCTTTACTACATCCCTCGCTCCCTCACATGAATAATGAACACAGAAATTGCGTCGCTATGAAATACTATGTGCTCAATGACTTCTCCTCCTAAATCGAGTCACGTTTCTATGGAAACGACAGGATTTAGTTTTTAGATACGAGTAACTCCTTTCCGATGCACTATTCATTCTTTACCTCAACGCTCGCTCCCTCACATTGACGAATTAACACAGAAATTGCGTCGCTATGAAATACTATGGGTTCTATGACTTCTCCTTCTAAATCGTGTGACGTTTCTATGGAAACGAGAGGATTTAGTTTTCGGACACGAGTATCTCCTTTCCGATGCACTGTTCCCACTTTACTACATCCCTCGCTCCCTCACATGAATAATTAACACAGAAATTGCGTCGCTATGAAATACTATGTGCTCAATGTCTTCTCCTCCTAAATCGAGTCACTTTTCTATGGAAACGACAGGATTTAGTTTTGCGATACGAGTAACTCCTTTCCGATGCACTATTCTTTCTTTACCTCAACGCTCGCTCCCTCACATTGACGAATTAACACAGAAATGGCGTCGCTATGAAATACTATGGGTTCTATGACTTCTCCTTCTAAATCGTGTAACGTTTCTATGGAAACGACAGGATTTACTTTTGGGACACGAGTATCTCCTTTCCGATGCACTGTTCCCACTTTACTACATCCCTCGCTCCCTCACATGAATAATTAACACAGAAATTGCGTCGCTATGAAATACCATGTGCTCAATGACTTCTCCTCCCAAATCGAGTCACATTTCAATGGAAACGACAGGATTTAGTTTTGTGACACGAGTATCTCCTTTCCGATGCACTGTTCCCACTTTACTACATCCCTCGCTCCCTCACATGAATAATTAACACAGAAATTGCGTCGCTATGAAATACTATGTGCTCAATGACTTCTCCTCCTAAATCGAGTCACGTTTCAATGGAAACGACAGGATTTAGTTTTGGGATACGAGTAACTCCTTTCCGATGCACTATTCATTCTTTACCTCAACGCTCGCTCCCTCACATTGACGAATTAACACAGAAATTGCGTCGCTATGAAATACTATGGGGTCTATGACTTCTCCTTCTAAATCGTGTAACGTTTCTATGGAAACGACAGGATTTAGTTTTGGGACACAAGTATCTCCTTTCCGATGCACAGTTCCCACTTTACTACATCCCTCGCTCCCTCACATGAATAATTAACACAGAAATTGCGTCGCTATGAAATACTATGTGCTCAATGACTTCTCCTCCTACATCGAGTCACGTCTCAATGGAAACGACAGGATTTAGTTTTGGGACACGAGTATCTCCTGTCCGATGCACTGTTCCCACTTTACTACATCCCTCGCTCCCTCACATGAATAATTAACACAAAAATTGCGTCGCTATGAAATACTATGTGCTCAATGAGTTCTCCTCCTAAATCGAGTAACGTTTCAATGGAAACGACAGGATTTAGTTTTGGGATACGAGTAACTCCTTTCCGATGTACTATTCATTCTTTACCTCAACGCTCGCTCCCTCACATTGACGAATTAACACAGAAATTGCGTCGCCATGAAATACTAAGGGTTCTATGGCTTCTCCTTCTAAATCGTTTAACGTTTCTATGGAAACGACAGGATTTAGTTTTGGGACACGAATATCTCCTTTCCGATGGGCTGTTCCCATTTTACTATATCCCTCGCTCCCTCACATGAATAATTAACACAAAAATTGCGTCGCTATGAAATATTATGTGCTCAATGACTTCCCCTCCTAAATCGAGTCACGTTTCAATGGAAACGACAGGATTTAATTTTGGGACACGAGTATCTCAATTCCGATGCACTGTTCCCACTTTACTACATCCCTCGCTCCCTCACATGAATAATTAACACAGAAATTGCGTCGCTATGGAATACTATGTGCTCAATGACTTCTCCTCCTAAATCGAGTCACGTTTCAATGGAGACGACAGGATTTAGTATTGGGAGACGAGTAACTCCTTTCCGATGCACTATTCATTCTTTACCACAACGCTCGCTCCCTCACATTGACGAATTAACACAGAAATTGCGTCGCTATGAAATACTATGGGTTCTATTACTTCTCCCTCTAAATCGTGTAACGTTTCTATGGAAACGACAGGATTGAGTTTTGGGACTCCTTTCCGATGCACTGTTCCCACTTTACTACATCCCTCGCTCCCTCACATGAATAATTAACACAAAAATTGCGTCGCTATGAAATACTATGTGCTCAATGACTTCTCCTCCTAAATCGAGTGACGTTTCAACGGAAACGACAGGATATAGTTTTGGGATACGAGTATCTCCTTTTCGATGCACTATTCATTCTTTACCTCAACGCTCGCTCCCTCACATTGACGAATTAACACAGAAATTGCGTCGCTATAAAATACTATGGGTTCTATGACTTCTCCTTCTAAATCGTGTAACGTTTCTATGGAAACGACAGGATTGAGTTTTGGGACACGAGTATCTCCTTTCCGATGCACTGTTCCCACTTTACTACATCAATCGCTCCCTCACATGAATAATTAACACAGAAATTGCGTCGCTATGAAATACTATGTGCTCAATGACTTCTCCTCCTAAATCGAGTCACGTTTATTTGGAAACGACAGGATTTAGTTTTGGGACACGAGTATCTCCTTTCCGATGCACTGTTCCCACTTTACTAAATCCCTCTCTCCCTCACATGAATAATTAACACAGAAATTACGTCGCTATGAAATACTATGTGCTCAATGACTTCTCCTCCTAAATCGAGTCACGTTTCAATGGAAACGGCAGGATTTAGTTTTGGGACACGAGTATCTCCTTTCCGATGCACTGTTCCCACTTTACTACATCCCTCGCTTCCTCACATGAATAATTAACACAGAAATTGCGTCGCTATGAAATACTATGAGCTCAATGACTTCTCCTCCTAAATCGAGTCACGTTTCAATGGAAACGACAGGATTTAGCTTTGGGATACGAGTAACTCCTTTCCGATGCACTATTCATTCTTTACCTCAACGCTCGCTCCCTCACATTGACGAATTAACACAGAAATTGCGTCGCTATGAAATACTATGTGTTCTATGACTTCTCCTTCTAAATCGTGTAACGTTTCTATGGAAACGACAGGATTGAGTTTTGGGACATGAGTATCTCCTTTCTGATGCAGTGTTCCCACTTTACTACATCCCTCGCTCCCTCACATGAATAACTAACACAGAAATTGCGTCGCTAAGAAATACTATGTGCTCAATAACGTCTCCTCCTAAATCGAGTCACGTTTCTATGGAAACGACAGGATTTAGTTTTGGGACACGAGTATCTCCTTTCCGATGCACTGTTCCCACTTTACTACATCCCTCGCTCTCTCACATGAATAATTAACACAGAAATTGCGTCGCTATGAAACACTATGTGCTAAATGACTTCTCCTCCTAAGTCGAGTCACGTTTCAATGGAAACGAGAGGACTTAGTTTTGGGACACGAGTATCTCCTTTCCGATGCACTGTTCCCACTTTACTACATAACTCGCTCCCTCACATGAATAATTAACACAGAAATTGCGTCGCTACGGAATACTATGTGCTCAATGACTTCTCCTCCTAAATCGAGTCACGTTTCAATGGAAACGACAGCATTTAGTTTTGGGATACGAGTAACTCCTTTCCGATGCACTATTCATTCTTTACCTCAACGCTCGCTCCCTCACATTGACGAATTAACACAGAAATTGCGTCGCTATGAAATACTCTGGGTTCTATGACTTCTCCTTCTAAATGGTGTAACGTTTCTATGGAAACGACAGGATTTAGTTTTGGGACACGAGTATCTCCTTTCCGATGCACTGTTCCCACTTTACTACATCCCTCGCGCCCTCACATGGATAATTAACACAGAAATTGCGTCGGTATGAAATACTATGTGCTCAATGACTTCTCCTCCTAAATCGAGTCACGTTTCAATGGAAACGACAGGATTTAGTTTTGGGATACGAGTAGCTCCATTCCGATGCACTATTTATTCTTTACCTCAACGCTCGCTCCCTCACACTGACGAATTAACTCAGAAATTGCGTCGCTATGTAATACTATGGGTTCTATGACTTCTCCTTCTAAATCGTGTAACGTTTCTATGGAAACTACAGGATTGAGTTTTGGGACACGAGTATCTCCTTTCCGAAGCACTGTTCCCACTTTACTACATCCCTCGCTCCCTCACATGAATAATTAACACAAAAATTGCGTCGCTATGAAATATTATGTGCTCAATGACTTCTCCTCCTAAATCGAGTCACGTTTCAATGGAAACGACAGGATTTAGTTTTGGGATACGAATATCTCCTTTCCGATGCACTGTTCCCACTTTACTACATCCCTCGCTCCCTCACATGAATAATTAACACAAAAATTGCGTCGCTATGAAATACTATCTGCTCAATGACTTCTCCTCCTAAATCGAGTGACGTTTCAACGGAAACGACAGGATTTAGTTTTGGGATACGAGTATCTCCTTTTCGATGCACTATTCATTCCTTACCTCAACGCTCGCTCCCTCACATTGACGAATTAACACAGAAATTGCGTCGCTATAAAATACTATGGGTTCTATGACTTCTCCTTCTAAATCGTGTAACATTTCTATGGAAACGACAGGATTGAGTTTTGGGACACGAGTATCTCCTTTCCGATGCACTGTTCCCAATTTACTACATCAATCGCTCCCTCACATGAATAATTAACACAGAAATTGCGTCGCTATGAAATACTATGTGCTCAATGACTTCTCCTCCTAAATCGAGTCACGTTTATTTGGAAACGACAGGATTTAGTTTTGGGACACGAGTATCTCCTTTCCGATGCACTGTTCCCACTTTACTAAATCCCTCTCTCCCTCACATGAATAATTAACACAGAAATTACGTCGCTATGAAATACTATGTGCTCAATCACTTCTCCTCCTAAATCGAGTCACGTTTCAATGGAAACGGCAGGATTTAGTTTTGGGACACGAGTATCTCCTTTCCGATGCACTGTTCCCACTTTACTACATCCCTCGCTTCCTCACATGAATAATTAACACAGAAATTGCGTCGCTATGAAATACTATGAGCTCAATGACTTCTCCTCCTAAATCGAGTCACGTTTCAATGGAAACGACAGGATTTAGCTTTGGGATACGAGTAACTCCTTTCCGATGCACTATTCATTCTTTACCTCAACGCTCGCTCCCTCACATTGACGAATTAACACAGAAATTGCGTCGCTATGAAATACTATGTGTTCTATGACTTCTCCTTCTAAATCGTGTAACGTTTCTATGGAAACGACAGGATTGAGTTTTGGGACATGAGTATCTCCTTTCTGATGCAGTGTTCCCACTTTACTACATCCCTCGCTCCCTCACATGAATAATTAACACAGAAATTGCGTCGCTAAGAAATACTATGTGCTCAATAACTTCTCCTCCTAAATCGAGTCACGTTTCTATGGAAACGACAGGATTTAGTTTTGGGACACGAGTATCTCCTTTCCGATGCACTGTTCCCACTTTACTACATCCCTCGCTCTCTCACATGAATAATTAACACAGAAATTGCGTCGCTATGAAATACTATGTGCTAAATGACTTCTCCTCCTAAGTCGAGTCACGTTTCAATGGAAACGAGAGGACTTAGTTTTGGGACACGAGTATCTCCTTTCCGATGCACTGTTCCCACTTTACTACATAACTCGCTCCCTCACATGAATAATTAACACAGAAATTGCGTCGCTACGAAATACTATGTGCTCAATGACTTCTCCTCCTAAATCGAGTCACGTTTCAATGGAAACGACAGCATTTAGTTTTGGGATACGAGTAACTCCTTTCCGATGCACTATTCATTCTTTACCTCAACGCTCGCTCCCTCACATTGACGAATTAACACAGAAATTGCGTCGCTATGAAATACTATGGGTTCTATGACTTCTCCTTCTAAATCGTGTAACGTTTCTATCGAAACGACAGGATTTAGTTTTGGGACACGAGTATCTCCTTTCCGATGCACTGTTCCCACTTTACTACATCCCTCGCTCCCTCACATGAATAATTAACACAGAAATTGCGTCGCTATGAAATACTATGTGCTCAATGACTTCTCCTCCTAAATCGAGTCACGTTTCTATGGAAACGACAGGATTTAGTTTTGGGATACGAGTAACTCCTTTCCGATGCACTATTCATTCTTTAACTCAACGCTCGCTCCCTCACATTGACGAATTAACTCAGAAATTGCGTCGCAATGAAATACTCTGGGTTCTATGACTTCTCCTTCTAAATGGTGTAACGTTTCTATGGAAACGACAGGATTTAGTTTTGGGACACGAGTATCTCCTTTCCGATGCACTGTTCCCACTTTACTACATCCCTCGCGCCCTCACATGAATAATTAACACAGAAATTGCGTCGGTATGAAATACTATGTGCTCAATGACTTCTCCTCCTAAATCGAGTCACGTTTCAATGGAAACGACAGGATTTAGTTTTGGGATACGAGTAGCTCTATTCCGATGCACTATTTATTCTTTACCTCAACGCTCGCTCCCTCACACTGACGAATTAACACAGAAATTGCGTCGCTATGTAATACTATGGGTTCTATGACTTCTCCTTCTAAATCGTGTAACGTTTCTATGGAAACTACAGGATTGAGTTTTGGGACACGAGTATCTCCTTTCCGAAGCACTGTTCCCACTTTACTACATCCCTCGCTCCCTCACATGAATAATTAACACAAAAATTGCGTCGCTATGAAATATTATGTGCTCAATGACTTCTCCTCCTAAATCGAGTCACGTTTCAATGGAAACGACAGGATTTAGTTTTGGGACATGAGTATCTCCTTTCCGATTCACTGTTCCCACTTTACTACATCCCTCGCTCCCTCACATGAATAATGAACACAGAAATTGCGTCGCTATGAAATACTATGTGCTCAATGACATCTCCTCCTAAATCGAGTCACGTTTCAATGGAAACGACAGGATTTAGTTTTGGGATACGAGTAACTCCTTTCCGATGCACTATTCATTCTTTACCTCAACGCTCGCTCCCTCACATTGACGAATTAACACAGAAATTGCGTCGCTATGAAATACTATGGGTTCTATTACTTCTCCTTCTAAATCGTGTAACGTTTCTATGGAAACGACAGGATTGAGTTTTGGGACACGAGTATCTCCTTTCCGATGCACTGTTCATACTTTACTACATCCCTCGCTCTCTCACATGAATAATTAACACAAAAATGGCGTCGCTATGGAATTCTATGTGCTCAATGACTTCTCCTCCTAAATCGAGTCACGTTTCAATGGAAACGACAGGATATAGTTTTGGGATACGAGTATCCCCTTTCCGATGCACTATTCATTCTTTACCTCAACGCTCGCTCCCTCACATTGACGAATTAACACAGAAATTGCGTCGCTATGAAATACTATGGGTTCTATGACTTCTCCTTCTAAATCGTGTAACGTTTCTATGGAAACGACAGGATTGAGTTTTGGGACACGAGTATCTCCTTTCCGATGCACTGTTCCCACTTTACTACATCCCTCGCTCCCTCACATGAATAATTAACACAAAAATAGCGTCGCTATCAAATACTATGTGCTCAATGACTTCTCCTCCTAAATCGAGTCACGCTTCAATGGAAACGACAGGATTTAGTTTTGGGATACGAGTAACTCCTTTCCGATGCACTATTCATTCTTTACCTCAAAGCTCGCTCCCTCACATTGACGAATTAACACAGAAATTGCGTCGCTATGAAATGCTATGGGTTCTATGACTTCTCCTTCTAAATCGTGTAACATTTCTATGGAAACGACGGGATTTAGTTTTGGAACACGAGTATCTCCTTTCCAAAGCACTGTTCCCACTTTACTACATCCCTCGCTCCCTCACATGAATAATTAAACAGAAATTGCGTCGCTATGAAATACTATGTCCTCAATGACTTCTCCTCCTAAATCGAGTCACGTTTCAATGGAAACGACAGGATTTAGTTTTGGGATACGTGTAACTCCTTTCCGATGCACTATTCATTCCCTACCTCAACGCTCGCTCCCTCACATTGACGAATTAACACAGAAATTGCGTCGCTATGAAATACTATGGGTTCTATGACTTCTCCTTCTAAATCGTGTAACGTTTCTATGGAAACGACAGGATTTAGTTTTGGGACACGAGTATCTCCTTTCCGATGCACTGTTCCCACTCTACTACATCCCTCGCTCCCTCACATGAATAATTAACACAGAAATTGTGTCGCTATGAAATACTATGTGCTCAATGACTTCTCCTCCTAAATCGAGTCACGTTTCAATGAAAACGACAGGATTTAGTTTTGGGACACGAGTATCTCCTTTCCGATGCACTGTTCCCACTTTACTACATCCCTCGCTCCCTCACATGAATAATTAACACAGAAATTGCGTCGCTATGAAATACTATGTGCTCAATGACTTCTCCTCCTAAATCGAGTCACGTTTCAATGGAAACGACAGGATTTAGTTTTGGGATACGAGTAACTCCTTTCCGATGCACTATTCATTCTTTACCTCAACGCTCGCTCCCTCACATTGACGAATTAACACAGAAATTGCGTCGCTATGAAATACTATGGGTTCTATGACTTCTCCTGCTAAATCGTGTAACGTTTCTATGGAAACGACAGGATTTAGTTTTGGGACACGAGTATCTCCTTTCCGATGCACTGTTCCCACTTATACTACATCCCTCGCTCCCTCACATGAATGATTAACACAGAAATTGCGTCGGTATGAAATACTATGTGCTCAATGACTTCTCCTCCTAAATCGAGTCACGTTTCAATGGAAACGACAGGATTTAGTTTTGGGATACGAGTAACTCCTAACCGATGCACTATTTACTCTTTACCTCAACGCTTGCTCCCTCACATTGACGAATTAACACAGAAATTGCGTCGCTATGAAATACTATGGGTTCTATGACTTCTCCTTCTAAATCGTGTAATGTTTCTATGGAAACGACAGGATTGTGTTTTGGGACACGAGTATCTCCTTTCCGATGCACTGTTCCCACTTTACTACATGCCTCGCTCTCTCACATGAATAATTAACACAAAAATTGCGTCGCTTTGAAATATTATGTGCTCAATAACTACTCCTCCTAAATCGAGTCACGTTTCAATGGAAACGACAGGATATAGTTTTGGGACACGAATATCTCCTTTCCGATGCACTATTCATTCTTAACCTCAACGCTCGCTCCCTCACATTGACGAATTAACACAGAAATTGCGTCGCTATGAAATACTATGGGTTCTATTACTTCTCCCTCTAAATCGTGTAACGTTTCTATGGAAACGACAGGATTTAGTTTTGGGACACGAGTATCTCCTTTCCGATGCACTGTTCCCACTTTACTACATCCCTCGCTCCCTCATATGAATAATTAACACAGAAATTGCGTCGCTATGAAATACTATGTGCTCAATGACTTCTGCTCCTAAATCGAGTCACGTTTCAATGGAAAAGACAGGATTTAGTTTTGGGATACGAGTATCTCCTTTCCGATGCACTATTCATTCTTTACCTCAACGCTCGCTCCCTCACATTGACGAATTAACACAGAAATTGCGTCACTATGAAATACTATGGTTTCTATGACTTCTCCATCTAAATCGTGTAACGTTTCTATGGAAACGACAGGATTAAGTTTTGGGACACGAGGATCTCCTTTCCGATGCACTGTTCCCACTTTACTACATCCCTCGCTCCCTCACATGAATAATTAACACAGAAATTGCGTCGCTATGAATTACTATGTGCTCAATGACTTCTCTTCCTAAATCGAGTCACGTTTCTATGGAAACTACAGGATTTAGTTTTGGGACACGAGTATCTCCATTCCGATGCACTGTTCCGACTTTACTACATCCCTCGCTCCCTCACATGAATAATTAACACAGAAATTGCGTCGCTATGAAATACTATGTGCTCAATGACTTCTCCTCCTAAATCGAGTCACGTTTCAATGGAAACGGCAGGATTTAGATTTGGGATACGAGTAACTCCTTTCTGAAGCACTATTCATTCTTTACCTCAACGCTCGCTCCCTCACATTCACGAATTAACACAGAAATTGCGTCGCTATGAATTACTATGGGTTCTATGACTTCCCCTTCTAAATCGTGTAACGTTTCTATGGAAACGACAGGATTGAGTTTTGGGACACGAGTATCTCCTTTCCGATGCACTGTTCCCACTTTACTACATCCCTCGCTCCCTCACATGAATAATTAACACCAAAATTGCGTCGCTATGAAATACTATGTGCTCAATGACTTCTCCTCCTAAATCGAGTCACGTTTCAATGGAAACGACAGGATTTAGTTTTGGGACACGAGTATCTCCTTTCCGATACACTGTTCCCACTCTACTACATCCCTCGCTCCCTCACATGAATAATTAACACAGATATTGCGTCGCTATGAAATACTATGTGCTCAATGACTTCTCCTCCTAAATCGAGTCACGTTTCAATGGAAACGACAGGATTTAGTTTTGGGATACGAGTAACTCCTTTCCGATGCACTATTCATTCTTTACCTCAACGCTCGCTCCCTCACATTGACGAATTAACACAGAAATTGCTTCACTATGAAATACTATGGGTTCTATTACTTCTCCTTCTAAATCGTGTAACGTTTCTATGGAAACGACAGGATTGAGTTTTGGGACACGAGTATCTCCTTTCCGATGCACTGTTCATACTTTACTACATCCCTCGCTCTCTCACATGAATACTTAACACAAAAATGGCGTCGCTATGGAATTCTATGTGCTCAATGACTTCTCCTCCTAAATCGAGTCACGTTTCAATGGAAACGACAGGATTTAGTTTTGGGATACGAGTATCCCCTTTCTGATGCACTATTCATTCTTTACCTCAACGCTCGCTCCCTCACATTGACGAATTAACACAGAAATTGCGTCGCTATGAAATACTATGGGTTCTATGACTTCTCCTTCTAAATCGTGTAACGTTTCTATGGAAACGACAGGATTGAGTTTTGGGACACGAGTATCTCCTTTCCGATGCACTGTTCCCACTTTACTACATCCCTCGCTCCCTCACATGAATAATTAACACAAAAATAGCGTCGCTATGAAATACTATGGCTCAATGACTTCTCCTCCTAAATCGAGTCACGTTTCAATGGAAACGACAGGATTTAGTTTTGGGACACGAGTATCTCCTTTCCGATGCACTGTTCCCACTTTACTACATCCCTCGCTCCCTCACATAAATAATTAACACAGAAATTGCGTCGCTATGAAATACTATGTGCTCAATGACTTCTCCTCCTAAATCGAGTCACGTTTCTATGGAAACGACAGGATTTAGTTTTGGGATACAAGTAACTCCTTTCCGATGCACTATTCATTCTTTACCTCAACGCTCGCTCCCTCACATTGACGAATTAACACAGAAATTGCGTCGCCATGAAATACTATGGGTTCTATAACTTCTCCTTCTAAATCTTGTAACGTTTCTACGGAAACGACAGGATTTAGTTTTGGGACACGAGTATCTCCTTTCCGATGCACTGTTCCCACTTAACTACATCCCTCGCTCCCTCACATGAATAATTAACACAGAAATTGTGTCGCTATGAAATACTATGTGCCCAATGACTTCTCCTCCTAAATCGAGTCACGCTTCAATGGAAACGACAGGATTTAGTTTAGGGATACGAGTAACTCCTTTCCGATGCACTATTCATTCTTTACCTCAACGCTCGCTCCCTCACATTGACGAATTAACACAGAAATTGCGTCGCTATGAAATGCTATGGGTTCTATGACTTCTCCTTCTAAATCGTGTAACATTTCTATGGAAACGACGGGATTTAGTTTTGGAACACGAGTATCTCCTTTCCAAAGCACTGTTCCCACTTTACTACATCCCTCGCTCCCTCACATGAATAATTAACACAGAAATTGCGTCGCTGTGAAATACTATGTCCTCAATGACTTCTCCTCCTAAATCGAGTCACGTTTCAATGGAAACGACAGGATTTAGTTTTGGGATACGTGTAACTCCTTTCCGATGCACTATTCATTCTCTACCTCAACGCTCGCTCCCTCACATTGACGAATTAACACAGAAATTGCGTCGCTATGAAATACTATGGGTTCTATGACTTCTCCTTCTAAATCGTGTAACGTTTCTATGGAAACGACAGGATTTAGTTTTGGGACACGAGTATCTCCTTTCCGATGCACTGTTCCCACTCTACTACATCCCTCGCTCCCTCACGTGAATAATTAACACAGATATTGCGTCGCTATGAAATACTATGTGCTCAATGACTTCTCCTCCTAAATCGAGTCACGTTTCAATGGAAACGACAGGATTTAGTTTTGGGACACGAGTATCTCCTTTCCGATACACTGTTCCCACTCTACTACATCCCTCGCTCCCTCACATGAATAATTAACACAGATATTGCGTCACTATGAAATACTATGTGCTGAATGACTTCTCCTCCTAAATCGAGTCACGTTTCAATGGAAACGACAGGATTTAGTTTTGGGATACGAGTAACTCCTTTCCGATGCACTTTTCATTCTTTACCTCAACGCTCGCTTCCTCACATTGACGAATTAACACAGAAATTGCGTCGCTATGGAATACTGTGGGTTCTATGACTTCTCCTTCTAAATCGTGTAACGTTTCTATGGAAACGCCAGGATTTAGTTTTGGGACACGAGTATCTCCTTTCCGATGCACTGTTCCCACTTTACTACATCCCTCGCTCCCTCACATGAATAATTAACACAGAAATTGCGTCGCTATGAAATACTATGTGCTCAATGACTTCTCCTCCTACATCGAGTCACGTTTCAATGGAAACGACAGGATTTAGTTTTGGGATACGAGTAACTCCTTTCCGATGCACTATTTATTCTTTACCTCAACGCTGGCTCCCTCACATTGACGAATTAACACAGAAATTGCGTCGCTATGAAATACTATGGGTTCTATGACTTCTCCTTCTAAATCATGTAACGTTTCTATGGAAACGACATGATTGAGTTTTGGGACACGAGTATCTCCTTTCTGATGCACTTTTCCCACTTTACTACATCCCTCGTTCCCTCAGATGAATAATTAACACAAAAATTGCGTCTCTATGAAATATTATGTGCTCAATAACTTCTCCTCCTAAATCGAGTCACGTTTCAATGGAAACGACACGATTTAGTTTTGGGACACGAGTATCTCCTTTCCGATGCACTGTTCCCACTTTACTACATCCCTCGCTCCCTCACATGAATAATTAACACAGAAATTGTGTCGCTATGAAATACTATGTGCTCAATGACTTCTCCTCCTAAATCGAGTCACGTTTCAATGAAAACGACAGGATTTAGTTTTGGGACACGAGTATCTCCTTTCCGATGCACTGTTCCCACTTTACTACATCCCTCGCTCCCTCACATGAATAATTAACACAGAAATTGCGTCGCTATGAAATACTATGTGCTCAATGACTTCTCCTCCTAAATCGAGTCACGTTTCAATGGAAACGACAGGATTTAGTTTTGGGATACGAGTAACTCCTTTCCGATGCACTATTCATTCTTTACCTCAACGCTCGCTCCCTCACATTGACGAATTAACACAGAAATTGCGTCGCTATGAAATACTATGGGTTCTATGACTTCTCCTGCTAAATCGTGTAACGTTTCTATGGAAACGACAGGATTTAGTTTTGGGACACGAGTATCTCCTTTCCGATGCACTGTTCCCACTTTACTACATCCCTCGCTCCCTCACATGAATGATTAACACAGAAATTGCGTCGGTATGAAATACTATGTGCTCAATGACTTCTCCTCCTAAATCGAGTCACGTTTCAATGGAAACGAGAGGATTTAGTTTTGGGATACGAGTAACTCCTAACCGATGCACTATTTAATCTTTACCTCAACGCTCGCTCCCTCACATTGACGAATTAACACAGAAATTGCGTCGCTATGAAATACTATGGGTTCTATGACTTCTCCTTCTAAATCGTGTAATGTTTCTATGGAAACGACAGGATTGAGTTTTGGGACACGAGTATCTCCTTTCCGATGCACTGTTCCCACTTTACTACATGCCTCGCTCTCTCACATGAATAATTAACACAAAAATTGCGTCGCTATGAAATATTATGTGCTCAATAACTTCTCCTCCTAAATCGAGTCACGTTTCAATGGAAACGACAGGATATAGTTTTGGGACACGAATATCTCCTTTCCGATGCACTATTCATTCTTAACCTCATCGCTCGCTCCCTCACATTGACGAATTAACACAGAAATTGCGTCGCTATGAAATACTATGGGTTCTATTACTTCTCCCTCTAAATCGTGTAACGTTTCTATGGAAACGACAGGATTTAGTTTTGGGACACGAGTATCTCCTTTCCGATGCACAGTTCCCACTTTACTACATCCCTCGCTCCCTCATATGAATAATTAACACAGAAATTGCGTCGCTATGAAATACTATGTGCTCAATGACTTCTGCTCCTAAATCGAGTCACGTTTCAATGGAAAAGACAGGATTTAGTTTTGGGATACGAGTATCTCCTTTCCGATGCACTATTCATTCTTTACCTCAACGCTCGCTCCCTCACATTGACGAATTAACACAGAAATTGCGTCACTATGAAATACTATGGTTTCTATGACTTCTCCATCTAAATCGTGTAACGTTTCTATGGAAACGACAGCATTAAGTTTTGGGACACGAGGATCTCCTTTCCGATGCACTGTTCCCACTTTACTACATCCCTCGCTCCCTCACATGAATAATTAACACAGAAATTGCGTCGCTATGAAATACTATGTGCTCAATGACTTCTCTCCCTAAATCGAGTCACGTTTCTATGGAAACTACAGGATTTAGTTTTGGGACACGAGTATCTCCTTTCCGATGCACTGTTCCGACTTTACTACATCCCTCGCTCCCTCACATGAATAATTAACACAGAAATTGCGTCGCTATGAAATACTATGTGCTCAATGACTTCTCCTCCTAAATCGAGTCACGTTTCAATGGAAACGGCAGGATTTAGATTTGGGATACGAGTAACTCCTTTCTGAAGCACTATTCATTCTTTACCTCAACGCTCGCTCCCTCACATTCACGAATTAACACAGAAATTGCGTCGCTATGAATTACTATGGGTTCTATGACTTCTCCTTCTAAATCGTGTAACGTTTCTATGGAAACGACAGGATTGAGTTTTGGGACACGAGTATCTCCTTTCCGATGCACTGTTCCCACTTTACTACATCCCTCGCTCCCTCATATGAATAATTAACACCAAAATTGCGTCGCTATGAAATACTATGTGCTCAATGACTTCTCCTCCTAAATCGAGTCACGTTTCAATGGAAACGACAGGATTTAGTTTTGGGACACGAGTATCTCCTTTCCGATACACTGTTCCCACTCTACTACATCCCTCGCTCCCTCACATGAATAATTAACACAGATATTGCGTCGCTATGAAATACTATGTGCTCAATGACTTCTCCTCCTAAATCGAGTCACGTTTCAATGGAAACGACAGGATTTAGTTTTGGGATACGAGTAACTCCTTTCCGATGCACTTTTCATTCTTTACCTCAACGCTCGCTTCCTCACATTGACGAATTAACACAGAAATTGCGTCGCTATGGAATACTGTGGGTTCTATGACTTCTCCTTCTAAATCGTGTAACGTTTCTATGGAAACGCCAGGATTTAGTTTTGGGACACGAGTATCTCCTTTCCGATGCACTGTTCCCACTTTACTACATCCCTCGCTCCCTCACATGAATAATTAACACAGAAATTGCGTCGGTATGAAATACTATGTGCTCAATGACTTCTCCTCCTAAATCGAGTCACGTTTCAATGGAAACGACACGATTTAGTTTTGGGACACGAGTATCTCCTTTCCGATGCACTGTTCCCACTTTACTACATCCCTCGCTCCCTCACATGAATAATTAACACAGAAATTGCGTCGCTATGAAATACTATGTGCTCAATGACTTCTCCTCCTAAATCGAGTCACGTTTCAATGAAAACGACAGGATTTAGTTTTGGGATACGAGTGATTCCTTTCCGATGCACTATTCATTCTTTACCTCAATGCTCGCTCCCTCACTTTGACGAATTAACACTGAAATTGCGTCGCTATGAAATACTATGTGTTCTATGACTTCTATTTCTAAATCGTGTAACGTTTCTATGGAAACGACAGGATTTAGTTTTGGGACACGAGTATCTATTTTCCGATGCACTGTTCCACTTTACTACATCCCTCGCTCCCTCACATGAATAATTAACACAGAAATTGCGTCGGTATGAAATACTATGTGCTCAATGACTTCTCCTCCTAAATCGAGTCACGTTTCAATGGAAACGGCAGGATATAGTTTTGGGATACGAGTAACTCCTTTCCGATGCACTATTCATTCTTTACCTCAACGCTCGCTCCCTCACATTCACGAATTAACACAGAAATTGCGTCGCTATGAATTACTATGGGTTCTATGACTTCTCCTTCTAAATCGTGTAACGTTTCTATGGAAACGACAGGATTGAGTTTTGGGACACGTGTATCTCCTTTCCGATGCACTGTTCCCACTTTACTACATCCCTCGCTCCCTCACATGAATAATTAACACCAAAATTGCGTCGCTATGGAATACTATGTGCTCAATGACTTCTCCTCCTAAATCGAGTCACGTTTCAATGGAAACGACAGCATTTAGTTTTGGGACACGAGTATCTCCTTTCCGATACACTGTTCCCACTCTACAACATCCCTCGCTCCCTCACATGAGTAATTAACACAGATAATGCGTCGCTATGAAATACTATGTGCTGAATGACTTCTCCTCCTAAATCGAGTCACGTTTCAATGGAAACGACAGGATTTAGTTTTGGGATACGAGTAACTCCTTTCCGATGCACTTTTCATTCTTTACCTCAACGCTCGCTTCCTCACATTGACGAATTAACACAGAAATTGCGTCGCTATGGAATACTGTGGGTTCTATGACTTCTCCTTCTAAATCGTGTAACGTTTCTATGGAAACGCCAGGATTTAGTTTTGGGACACGAGTATCTCCTTTCCGATGCACTGTTCCCACTTTACTACATCCCTCGCTCCCTCACATGAATAATTAACACAGAAATTGCGTCGGTATGAAATACTATGTGCTCAATGACTTCTCCTCCTAAATCGAGTCACGTTTCAATGGAAACGGCAGGATATAGTTTTGGGATACGAGTAACTCCTTTCCGATGCACTATTCATTCTTTACCTCAACGCTCGCTCCCTCACATTCACGAATTAACACAGAAATTGCGTCGCTATGAATTACTATGGGTTCTATGACTTCTCCTTCTAAATCGTGTAACGTTTCTATGGAAACGACAGGATTGAGTTTTGGGACACGAGTATCTCCTTTCCGATGCACTGTTCCCACTTTACTACATCCCTCGCTCCCTCACATGAATAATTAACACCAAAATTGCGTCGCTATGAAATACTATGTGCTCAATGACTTCTCCTCCTAAATCGAGTCACGTTTCAATGGAAACGACAGCATTTAGTTTTGTGACACGAGTATCTCCTTTCCGATACACTGTTCCCACTCTACAACATCCCTCGCTCCCTCACATGAGTAATTAACACAGATAATGCGTCGCTATGAAATACTATGTGCTGAATGACTTCTCCTCCTAAATCGAGTCACGTTTCAATGGAAACGACAGGATTTAGTTTTGGGATACGAGTAACTCCTTTCCGATGCACTTTTCATTCTTTACCTCAACGCTCGCTTCCTCACATTGACGAATTAACACGGAAATTGCGTCGCTATGGAATACTGTGGATTCTATGACTTCTCCTTCTAAATCGTGTAACGTTTCTATGGAAACGCCAGGATTTAGTTTTGGGACACGAGTAACTCCTTTCCGATGCACTGTTCCCACTTTACTACATCCCTCGCTCTCTCACATGAATAATTAACACAAAAATTGCGTCGCTATGAAATATTATGTGCTCAATAACTTCTCCTCCTAAATCGAGTCACGTTTCAATGGAAACGACAGGATTGAGTTTTGGGACACGAATATCTCCTTTCCGATGCACTATTCATTCTTAACCTCAACGCTCGCTCCCTCACATTGACGAATTAACACAGAAATTGCGTCGCTATAAAATACTATGGGTTCTATGACTTCTCCTTCTAAATCGTGTAATGTTTCTATGGAAACGACAGGATTGAGTTTTGGGACACGAGTATCTCCTTTCCGATGCACTGTTCCCACTTTACTACATCCCTCGCTCTCTCACATGAATAATTAACACAAAAATTGCGTCGCTATGAAATATTATGTGCTCAATAACTTCTCCTCCTAAATCGAGTCACGTTTCAATGGAAACGACAGGATTTAGTTTTGGGACACGAATATCTCCTTTCCGATGCACTATTCATTCTTAACCTCAACGCTCGCTCCCTCACATTGACGAATTAACACAGAAATTGCGTCGCTATGAAATACTATGGGTTCTATTACTTCTCCCTCTAAATCGTGTAACGTTTCTATGGAAACGACAGGATTTAGTTTTGGGACACGAGTATCTCCTTTCCGATGCACTGTTCCCACTTTACTACATCCCTCGCTCCCTCATATGAATAAATAACACAGAAATTGCGTCGCTATGAAATACTATGTGCTCAATGACTTCTGCTCCTAAATCGAGTCACGTTTCAATGGATAAGACAGGATTTAGTTTTGGGATACGAGTATCTCCTTTCCAATGCACTATTCATTCTTTACCTCAACGCTCGCTCCCTCACATTGACGAATTAACACAGAAATTGCGTCACTATGAAATACTATGGGTTCTATGACTTCTCCATCTAAATCGTGTAACGTTTCTATGGAAACGACAGGATTGAGTTTTGGGACACGAGGATCTCCTTTCCGATGCACTGTTCAGACTTTACTACATCCCTCGCTCCCTCACATGAATAATTAACACAGAAATTGCGTCGCTATGAAATACTATGTGCTCAATGACTTCTCTTCCTAAATCGAGTCACGTTTCTATGGAAACTACAGGATTTAGTTTTGGGACACGAGTATCTCCTTTCCGATGCACTGTTCCCACTTTACTACATCCCTCGCTCCCTCACATGAATAATTAACACAGAAATTGCGTCGCTATGAAATACTATGTGCTCAATGACTTCTGCTCCTAAATCGAGTCACGTTTCAATGGAAAAGACAGGATTTAGTTTTGTGATACGAGTATCTCCTTTCCGATGCACTATTCATTCTTTACCTCAACGCTCGCTCCCTCACATTGACGAATTAACACAGAAATTGCATCACTATGAAATACTATGGGTTCTATGACTTCTCCATCTAAATCGTGTAACGTTTCTATGGAAACGCCAGGATTTAGTTTTGGGACACGAGTATCTCCTTTCCGATGCACTGTTCCCACTTTACTACATCCCTCGCTCCCTCACATGAATAATTAACACAGAAATTGCGTCGGTATGAAATACTATGTGCTCAATGACTTCTCCTCCTAAATCGAGTCACGTTTGAATGGAAACGACACGATTTAGTTTTGGGACACGAGTATCTCCTTTCCGATGCACTGTTCCCACTTTACTACATCCCTCGCTCCCTCACATGAATAATTAACACAGAAATTGCGTCGCTATGAAATACTATGTGCTCAATGACTTCTCCTCCTAAATCGAGTCACGTTTCAATCGAAACGACAGGATTTAGTTTTGGGATACGAGTAATTCCTTTCCGATGCACTATTCATTCTTTACCTCAACGCTCGCTCCCTCACATTGACGAATTAACACAGAAATTGCGTCGCTATGAAATACTATGGGTTCTATGACTTCTCCTTCTAAATCGTGTAACATTTCTATGGAAACGACAGGATTTAGTTTTGGAACACGAGTATTTCCTTTCCAAAGCTCTGTTCCCACTTTACTACATCCCTCGCCCCCTCACATGAATAATTAACACAGAAATTGTGTCGGTATGAAATACTATGTGCTCAATGACTTCTCCTCCTAAATCGAGTCACGTTTCAATGAAAACGACAGGACTTAGTTTTGGGACACCAGTATCCCCTTTCCGATGCACTGTTAGCACTTTACTACGTCCCTCGCTCCCTCACATGAATAATTAACACAGAAATTGCGTCGCTATGAAATACTATGTGCTCAATGACTTCTCCTCCTAAATCGAGTCACATTTCAATGGAAACGAGAGGATTTAGTTTTGGGATACGAGTAACTCCTTTCCGATGCACTACTCATTCTTTACCTCAACGCTCGCTCCCTCACATTGACGAATTAACACAAAAATTGCGTCGCTATGAAATACCATGGGTTCTATGACTTCTCCTTCTACATCGTGTAACGTTTCTATGGAAACGACAGGATTTAGTTTTGGGAGACGAGTATCTCCTTTCCGATGCACTGTTCCCACTTTACTACATCCCTCGCTCCCTCACATGAATAATTAACACAGAAATTGCGTCGGTATGAAATACTATGTGCTCAATGACTTCTCCTCCTAAATCGAGTCACGTTTCAATGGAAACGGCAGGATTTAGTTTTGGGATACGAGTAACTCCTTTCCGATGCACTATTCATTCTTTACCTCAACGCTCGCTCCCTCACATTCACGAATTAACACAGAAATTGCGTCGCTATGAATTACTATGGGTTCTATGACTTCTCCTTCTAAATCGTGTAACGTTTCTATGGAAACGACAGGATTGAGTTTTGGGACACGAGTATCTCCTTTCCGATGCACTGTTCCCACTTTACTACATCCCTCGCTCCCTCACATGAATAATTAACACCAAAATTGCGTCGCTATGAAATACTATGTGCTCAATGACTTCTCCTCCTAAATCGAGTCACGTTTCAATGGAAACGACAGGATTTAGTTTTGGGACACGAGTATCTCCTTTCCGATACACTGTTCCCACTTTACTACATCCCTCGCTCCCTCACATGAATAATTAACACAGAAATTGCGTCGCTATGAAATACTATGTGCTCAATGACTTCTCCTCCTAAATCGAGTCACGTTTCAATGGAAACGGCAGGATTTAGTTTTGGGATACGAGTAACTCCTTTCTGAAGCACTATTCATTCTTTACCTCAACGCTCGCTCCCTCACATTCACGAATTAACACAGAAATTGCGTCGCTATGAATTACTATGGGTTCTATGACTTCTCCTTCTAAATCGTGTAACGTTTCTATGGAAACGACAGGATTGTGTTTTGGGACACGAGTATCTCCTTTCCGATGCACTGTTCCCACTTTACAACATCCCTCGCTCCCTCACATGAATAATTAACACCAAAATTGCGTCGCTATGAAATACTATGTGCTCAATGACTTCTCCTTCTAATTCGAGTCACGTTTCAATGGAGACGACAGGATTTAGTTTTGGGACACGAGTATCTCCTTTCCGATACACTGTTCCCACTCTACTACATCCCTCGCTCCCTCACATGAATAATTAACACAGATATTGCGTCGCTATGTAATACTATGTGCTCAATGACTTCTCCTCCTAAATCGAGTCACGTTTCAATGGAAACGACAGGATTTAGTTTTGGGATACGAGTAACTCCTTTCCGATGCACTTTTCATTCTTTACCTCAACGCTCGCTTCCTCACATTGACGAATTAACACAGAAATTGCGTCGCTATGGAATACTGTGGGTTCTATGACTTCTCCTTCTAAATCGTGTAACGTTTCTATGGAAACGCCAGGATTTAGTTTTGGGACACGAGTATCTCCTTTCCGATGCACTGTTCCCCCCTTTACTACATCCCTCGCTCCCTCACATGAATAATTAACACAGAAATTGCGTCGGTTTGAAATACTATGTGCTCAATGACTTCTCCTCCTAAATCGAGTCACGTTTCAATGGAAACGACACGATTTAGTTTTGGGACACGAGTATCTCCTTTCCGATGCACTGTTCCCACTTTACTACATCCCTCGCTCCCTCACATGAATAATTAACACAGAAATTGCGTCGCTATGAAATACTATGTGCTCAATGACTTCTCCTCCTAAATCGAGTCACGTTTCAATCGAAACGAGAGGATTTAGTTTTGGGATACGAGTAATTCTTTTCCGATACACTATTCATTCTTTACCTCAACGCTCGCTCCCTCACATTGACGAATTAACACAGAAATTGCGTCGCTATGAAATACTATGGGTTCTATGACTTCTCCTTCTAAATCGTGTAACATTTCTATGGAAACGACAGGATTTAGTTTTGGAACACGAGTATATCCTTTCCAAAGCTCTGTTCCCACTTTACTACATCCCTCGCCCCCTCACATGAATAATTAACACAGAAATTGCGTCGCTATGAAATACTATGTGCTCAATGACTTCTCCTCCTAAATCGAGTCACGTTTCAATGAAAACGACAGGACTTAGTTTTGGGACACGAGTATCTCCTTTGCGATGCACTGTTACCACTTTACTACATATCTCGCTCCCTCACATGAATAATTAACACAGAAATTGCGTCGCTATGAAATACTATGTGCTCAATGACTTCTCCTCCTAAATCGAGTCACATTTCAATGGAAACGAGAGGATTTAGTTTTGGGATACGTGTAACTCCTTTCCGATGCACTACTCATTCTTTACCTCAACGCTCGCTCCCTCACATTGACGAATTAACACAAAAATTGCGTCGCTATGAAATACTATGGGTTCTATGACTTCTCCTTCTAAATCGTGTAACGTTTCTATGGAAACGACAGGATTTAGTTTTGGGACACGAGTATCTCCTTTCCGATGCACTGTTCCCACTTTACTACATCCCTCGCTCCCTCACATGAATAATTAACACAGAAATTGCGTCGGTATGAAATACTATGTGCTTAATGACTTCTCCTCCTAAATCGAGTCACGTTTCAATGGAAACGGCAGGATTTAGTTTTGGGATACGAGTAACTCCTTTCCGATGCACTATTCATTCTTTACCTCAACGCTCGCTCCCTCACATTCACGAATTAACACAGAAATTGCGTCGCTATGAATTACTATGGGTTCTATGACTTCTCCTTCTAAATCGTGTAACGTTTCTATGGAAACGACAGGATTGAGTTTTGGGACACGAGTATCTCCTTTCCGATGCACTGTTCCCACTTTACTACATCCCTCGCTCCCTCACATGAATAATTAACACCAAAATTGCGTCGCTATGAAATACTATGTGCTCAATGACTTCTCCTCCTAAATCGAGTCACGTTTCAATGGAAACGACAGCATTTAGTTTTTGGACAGGAGTATCTCCTTTCCGATACACTGTTCCCACTCTACTACATCCCTCGCTCCCTCACATGAGTAATTAACACAGATAATGCGTCGCTATGAAATACTATGTGCTGAATGACTTCTCCTCCTAAATCGAGTCACGTTTCAATGGAAACGACAGGATTTAGTTTTGGGATACGAGTAACTCCTTTCCAATGCTCTTTTCATTCTTTACCTCAACGCTCGCTTCCTCACATTGGCGAATTAACACAGAAATTGCGTCGCTATGGAATACTGTGGATTCTATGACTTCTCCTTCTAAATCGTGTAACGTTTCTATGGAAACGCCAGGATTTAGTTTTGGGACACGAGTATCTCCTTTCCGATGCGCTGTTCCCACTTTACTACATCCCTCGCTCTCTCACATGAATAATTAACACAAAAATTGCGTCGCTATGAAATATTATGTGCTCAATAACTTCTCCTCCTAAATCGAGTCACGTTTCAATGGAAACGACAGGATTTAGTTTTGGGACACGAATATCTCCTTTCCGATGCACTGTTCCCACTTTACTACATCCCTCGCTCCCTCTCATGAATAATTAACACAGAAATTGCGTCGCTATGAAATACTATGTGCTCAATGACTTCTCCTCCTAAATCGAGTCACGTTTCAATGGAAGCGACAGGATTTAGTTTTGGGATACGAGTATCTCCTTTCCGATGCACTATTCATTCTTTACCATAACGCTCGCTCCCTCACATTGACGAATTAACACAGAAATTGCGTCACTATGAAATACTATGGGTTCTATGACTTCTCCACCTAAATCGTGTAACGTATCTATGGAAACGACAGGATTGAGTTTTGGGACACGAGGATCTCTTTTCCGATGCACTGTTCCCACTTTACTACATCCCTCGCTCCCTCACATGAATAATTAACACAGAAATTGCGTCGCTATGAAATACTATGTGCTCAATGACTTCTCCTCCTAAATCGAGTCACGTTTCAATGGAAACGACAGGATTTAGTTTTGGGACACGAGTATCTCCTTTCCGATGCACTGTTCCCACTTTACTACATCCCTCGCTCTCTCACATGAATAATTAACACAGAAATTGCATCTCTATGAAATACTATGTGCTCAATGACTTCTCCTCCTAAATCGAGTCACGTTTCTATGGAAACGACAGGATTTAGTTTTGGGATACGAGTAACTCCTTTCCGATGCACTATTCATTCTTTACCTCAACGCTCGCTCCCTTACATTGACGAATTACCACAGAAATTGCGTCGCTATGAAATACTATGGGTTCTATAACTTCTCCTTCTAAATCGTGTAACGTTTCTATGGAAACGACAGGATTTAGTTTTGGGACACGAGTATCTCCTTTCCGATGCACTGTTCCCACTTTACTACATCCCTCGCTCCCTCACATGAATAATTAACACAGAAATTGCGTCGCTATGAAATACTATGTGCTCAATGACTTCTCCTCCTAAATCGAGTCACGTTTCAATCGAAACGACAGGATTTAGTTTTGGGATACGAGTAACTCCTTTCCGATGCACTATTCATTCTTTACCTCAACGCTCGCTCTCTCACATTGACGAATTAACACAGAAATTGCGTCGCTATGAAATACTATGTGTTCTATGACTTCTCCTTCTAAATCGTGTAACGTTTCTATGGAAACGACAGGATTTAGTTTTGGGACACGAGTATCTCCTTTCCGATGCACTGTTCCCACTTTACTACATCCCTCGCTCCCTCACATGAATAATTAACACAGAAATTGCGTCGCTATGAAATACTATGTGTTCAATGACTTCTCCTCCTAAATCGAGTCACGTTTCAATGGAAACGACAGGATTTAGTTTTGGGACACGAGTAACTCCTTTCCGATGCACTGTTCCCACTTTACTACATCCCTCGCTCCCTCACATGAATAATTAACACAGAAATTGTGTCGCTATGAAATACCATGTGCTCAATGACTTCTCCTCCTAAATCGAGTCACGTTTCAATGGAAACGACAGGATTTAGTTTTGGGATACGAGTAACTCCTTTCCGATGCACTATTCACTCTGTACCTCAACGCTCGCTCCCTCACATTGCCGAATTAACACAGAGATTGCGTCGCTATGAAATACTATGGGTTCTATTACTTCTCCTTCTAAATCGTGTAACGCTTCTATGGAAACGACAGGATTTAGTTTTGTGACACGAGTATCTCCTTTCCGATGCACTGTTCCCACTTTACTACATCCCTCGCTCCCTCACATGAATAATTAACACAGAAATTGCGTCGCTATGAAATACTATGTGCTCAATGACTTCTCCTCCTAAATCGAGTCACGTTTCAATGGAAACGACAGGATTTAGTTTTGGGAAACGAGTAACTCCTTTCCGATGCACTATTCATTCTTTACCTCAACGCTCGCTCCCTCACATTGACGAATTAACACAGAAATTGCGTCGCTATGAAATACTATGGGTTCTATGACTTCTCCTTCTAAATCGTGTAACGTTTCTATGGAAACGACAGGATTGAGTTTTGGGACACGAGTATCTCCTTTCCGATGCACTGTTCATACTTTACTACATCCCTCGCACCCTCACATGAATAATTAACAGAAAAATGGCGTCGCTATTTAATTCTATGTGCTCAATGACTTCTCCTCCTAAATCGAGTCACGTTTCAATGGAAACGACAGGATTTAGTTTTGGGATACGAGTATCTCCTTTCCGATGCACTGTTCCCACTTTACTACATCCCTCGCTCCCTGACATGAATAATTAACACAGAAATTGCGTCGCTAGGAAAAACTATGTGCCCAATGACTTCTCCTCCTAAATCGAGTCACGTTTCTATGGAAACGACAGGATTTAGTTTTGGGAGACGAGTATCTCCTTTCCGATGCACTGTTCCCACTTTACTACATCCCTCTCTCCCTCACATGAATAATTAACACAGAAATTGCGTCGCTATGAAATACTATGTGCTCAATGACTTCTCCTCCTAAATCGAGTCACGTTTCAATGGAAACGACAGGACTTAGTTTTGGGACACGAGTAACTCCTTTCCGATGCACTGTTCCCACTTTACTACATCCCTCGCTCCCTCACATGAATAATTAACACAGAAATTGCGTCGCTATGAAATCCTATGTGCTCAATGACTTCTCCTCCTAAATCGAGTCACGTTTCAATGGAAGCGACAGGATTTAGTTTTGGGATACGAGTATCTCCTTTCCGATGCACTATTCATTCTTTACCTTAACGCTCGCTCCCTCACATTGACGAATTAACACAGAAATTGCGTCACTATGAAATACTATGGGTTCTATGACTTCTCCACCTAAATCGTGTAACGTTTCTATGGAAACGACAGGATTGAGTTTTGGGACACGAGGATCTCTTTTCTGATGCACTGTTCCCACTTTACTACATCCCTCGCTCCCTCACATGAATAATTAACACAGAAATTGCGTCGCTATGAAATACTATGTGCTCAATGACTTCTCCTCCTAAATCGAGTCACGTTTCAATGGAAACGACAGGATTTAGTTTTGGGACACGAGTATCTCCTTTCCGATGCACTGTTCCCACTTTACTACATCCCTCGCTCCCTCACATGAATAATTAACACAGAAATTGCATCTCTATGAAATACTATGTGCTCAATGACTTCTCCTCCTAAATCGAGTCACGTTTCTATGGAAACGACAGGATTTAGTTTTGGGATACGAGTAACTCCTTTCCGATGCACTATTCATTCTTTACCTCAACGCTCGCTCCCTTACATTGACGAATTAACACAGAAATTGCGTCGCTATGAAATACTATGGGTTCTATAACTTCTCCTTCTAAATCGTGTAACGTTTCTATGGAAACGACAGGATTTAGTTTTGGGACACGAGTATCTCCTTTCCGATGCACTGTTCCCACTTTACTACATCCCTCGCTCCCTCACATGAATAATTAACACAGAAATTGCGTCGCTATGAAATACTATGTGCTCAATGACTTCTCCACCTAAATCGAGTCACGTTTCAATCGAAACGACAGGATTTAGTTTTGGGATACGAGTAACTCCTGTCCGATGCACTATTCATTCTTTACCTCAACGCTCGCTGCCTCACATTGACGAATTAACACAGAAATTGCGTCGCTATGAAATACTATGGGTTCTATGACTTCTCCTTCTAAATCGTGTAACGTTTCTATGGAAACGACAGGATTTAGTTTTGGGACACGAGTATCTCCTTTCCGATGCACTGTTCCCACTTTACTACATCCCTCGCTCCCTCACATGAATAATTAACACAGAAATTGCGTCGCTATGAAATACTATGTGTTCAATGACTTCTCCTCCTAAATCGAGTCACGTTTCAATGGAAACGACAGGATTTAGTTTTGGGACACGAGTAACTCCTTTCCGATGCACTGTTCCCACTTTACTACATCCCTCGCTCCCTCACATGAATAATTAACACAGAAATTGTGTCGCTATGAAATACTATGTGCTCAATGACTTCTCCTCCTAAATCGAGTCACGTTTCAATGGAAACGACAGGATTTAGTTTTGGGATACGAGTAACTCCTTTCCGATGCACTATTCACTCTGTACCTCAACGCTCGCTCCCTCACATTGCCGAATTAACACAGAGATTGCGTCGCTATGAAATACTATGGGTTCTATTACTTCTCCTTCTAAATCGTGTAACGCTTCTATGGAAACGACAGGATTTAGTTTTGTGACACGAGTATCTCCTTTCCGATGCACTGTTCCCACTTTACTACATCCCTCGCTCCCTCACATGAATAATTAACACAGAAATTGCGTCGCTATGAAATACTATGTGCTCAATGACTTCTCCTCCTAAATCGAGTCACGTTTCAATGGAAACGACAGGATTTAGTTTTGGGAAACGAGTAACTCCTTTCCGATGCACTATTCATTCTTTACCTCAACGCTCGCTCCCTCACATTGACGAATTAACACAGAAATTGCGTCGCTATGAAATACTATGGGTTCTATGACTTCTCCTTCTAAATCGTGTAACGTTTCTATGGAAACGACAGGATTGAGTTTTGGGACACGAGTATCTGCTTTCCGATGCACTGTTCCCACTTTACTACATCCCTGGCTCCCTCACATGAATAATTAACACAGAAATTGCGTCACTATGAAATACTATGTTCTCAGTGACTTCTCCTCCTAAATCGAGTCACGTTTCAATGGAAACGACAGGATTTAGTTTTGGGACACGAGTATCTCCTTTCCGATACACTGTTCCCACTTTACTACATCCCTCGCTCCCTCACATGAATAATTAACACAGAAATTGCGTCGCTATGAAATACTATGTGCTCAATGACCTCTCCTCCTAAATCGAGTCACGTTTCAATGGAAACGACAGGATTTAGTTTTGGGATACGAGTAACTCCTTTCCGATGCACTATTCATTCTTTACCTCAACGCTCGCTCCCTCACATTGACGAATTAACACAGAAATTGCGTCGCTATGAAATACTATGGGTTCTATGACTTCTCCTCCTAAATCGTGTAACGTTTCTATGGAAACGTCAGGATTTAGTTTTGGGACACGAGTATCTCCTTTCCGATGCACTGTTCCCACTTTACTACATCCCTCGCTCCCTGACATGAATAATTAACACAGAAATTGCGTCGCTAGGAAAAACTATGTGCCCAATGACTTCTCCTCCTAAATCGAGTCACGTTTCTATGGAAACGACAGGATTTAGTTTTGGGAGACGAGTATCTCCTTTCCGATGCACTGTTCCCACTTTACTACATCCCTCGCTCCCTCACATGAATAATTAACACAGAAATTGCGTCGCTATGAAATACTATGTGCTCAATGACTTCTCCTCCCACATCGAGTCACGTTTCAATGGAAACGACAGGATTTAGTTTTGGGATACGAGTAACTCCTTTCCGATGCACTATTCATTCTTTACCTCAACGCACGCTCCGTCACATTGACGAATTAACACAGAAATTGCGTCGCTATGAAATACTATGGGTTCTATGACTTCTCCTTCTAAATCGTGTAACGTTTCTATGGAAACGACAGGATTGAGTTTTGGGACACGAGTATCTCCTTTCCGATGCACTGTTCCCACTTTACTACATCCCTGGCTCCCTCACATGAATAATTAACACAGAAATTGCGTCACTATGAAATACTATGTGCTCAATGACTTCTCCTCCTAAATCGAGTCACGTTTCAATGGAAACGACAGGATTTAGTTTTGGGACACGAGTATCTCCTTTCCGATACACTGTTCCCACTTTACTACATCCCTCGCTCCCTCACATGAATAATTAACACAGAAATTGCGTCGCTATGAAATACTATGTGCTCAGTGACCTCTCCTCTTAAATCGAGTCACGTTTCAATGGACACGACAGGATTTAGTTTTGGGATACGAGTAACTCCTTTCCGATGCACTATTTATTATTTACCTCAACGCTCGCTCCCTCACATTGACGAATTAACACAGAAATTGCGTCGCTATGAAATACTATGGGTTCTATGACTTCTCCTCCTAAATCGTGTAACGTTTCTATGGAAACGACAGGATTTAGTTTTGCGACACGAGTATCTCCTTTCCGATGCACTGTTCCCACTTTACTACATCCCTCGCTCCCTCACGTGAATAATTAACACAGAAATAGCGTCGGTATGATATACTATGTGCTCAATGACTCCTCCTCCTAAATCGAGTCACGTTTCAATGGAAACGACAGGATTTAGTTTTGGGATACGTGTAACTCCTTTCTGATTCACTATTTATTCTTTACCTCAACGCTCGCTCCCTCACATTGACGAATTAACACAGAAATTGCGACGCTATGAATTACTATGGGTTCTATGACTTCTCCTTCTAAATCGTGTAACGTTTCTATGGAAACGACGGGATTGAGTTTTGGGACACGAGTATCTCCTTTCCGATGCACTGTTCCCTCTTTACTACATCCCTCGCTCCCTCACATGAATAATTAACACCAAAATTGCGTCGCTATGAAATACTATGTGCTCAATGACTTCTCCTCCTAAATCGAGTCACGTTTCAATGGAAACGACAGGATTTTGTTTTGGGACACGAGTATCTCCTTTCCGATGCACTGTTCCCACTTTACTACACCCCTCGCTCCCTCACATAAATAGTTAACACAGAAATTGCGTCTCTATGAAATACTATGTGCTCAATGACTTCTCCTCCTAAATCGAGTCACGTTTCTATGGAAACGACAGGATTTAGTTTTGGGATACGAGTAACTCCTTTCCGATGCACTATTCATTCTTTACCTCAACGCTCGCTCCCTCACATTGACGAATTAACACAGAAATTGCGTCGCTATGAAATACTATGAGTTCTATAACTTCTCCTTCTAAATCGTGTAACGTTTCTATGGAAACGACAGGATTTAGTTTTGGGACACGAGTATCTCCTTTCCGATGCACTGTTCCCACTTTACTACATCCCTCGCTCCCTCACATGAATAATTAACACAGAAATTGCGTCGCTATGAGATACTATGTGCTCAATGACATCTCCACCTAAATCGAGTCACGTTTCAATGGAAACGACAGGATTTAGTTTTCGGATACGGGTAACTCCTTTCCGATGCACTATTCATTCTTTACCTCAACGCTCGCTCGGTCACATTGACGAATTAACACAGAAATTGCGTCGCTATGATATACTATGGGTTCTATGACTTCTCCTTCTAAATCGTGTAACGTTTCTATGGAAACGACAGGATTTAGTTTTGGAACACGAGTATCTCCTTTCCAAAGCACTGTTCCCACTTTACTACATCCCTCGCTCCCTCACATGAATAATTAACACAGAAATTGCGTCGCTATGAAATACTATGTGCTCAATGACTTCTCCTATTAAATCGAGTCACGTTTCAATGGAAACGACAAGATTTAGTTTTGGGACACGAGTATCTCCTTTCAGATGCACTGTTCCCACTTTACTACATCCCTCGCTCCCTCACATGAATAATTAACACAGAAATGGCGTCGCTATGAAATACTATGTGCTCAACGACTTCTCCTCCTAAATCGAGTCACGTTTTAATGGAAACGACAGGAGTTAGTTTTGGTATACGGGTAACTCCTTTCCGATGCACTATTCATTCTCTACCTCAACGCTCGCTCCCTCACATTGACGAATTAACACAGAAATTGCGTCGCTATGAAATACTATGGGTTCTATGACTTCTCCTTCCAAATCGTGTAACGTTTCTATGGAAATGACAGGATAGAGTTTTGGGACACGAGTATCTCCTTTCTGATGCACTGTTCCCACTTTACTACAGCCCTCGCTCCCTCACATAAATAATTAACACAACAATTGCGTCGCTATGAAATATTATGTGCTCAATAACTTCTCCTCCTAAATCGAGTCACGTTTCAATGGAAACGACAGGATTTAGTTTTTGGACACGAGTATCTCCTTTCCGATGCACTGTTCCCACTTTACTACATCCCTCGCTCCCTCACATGAATAATTAACACAGAAATTGCGTCGCTATGAAATACTATGTGCTCAATGACTTCTCCTCCTAAATCGAGTCACGTTTCAATGGAAACGACAGGATTTAGTTTTGGGATACGAGTAACTGCTTTCCGATGCATTATTCATTCTTTACCTCAACGCTCGCTCCCTCACATTGACGAATTAACACAGAAATTGCGTCGCTATGAAATACTATGGGTTCTATGACTTCTCCTTCTAAATTGTGTAACGTTTCTATGGAAGCGACACGATTTAGTTTTGGGACACGAGTGTCTCCTTTCCGATGCACTGTTCCCACTTTACTACATCCCTCGCTCCCTCACATGAATAATTAACACAGAAATTGCGTCGGTATGAAATACTATGTGCTCAATGACTTCTCCTCCTAAATCGAGTCACGTTTCAATGGAAACGACAGGATTTAGTTTTGGGATACGAGTAACTCCTTTCCCATGCACTATTTATTCTTTACCTCAACGCTCGCTCCCTCACATTGACGAATTAACACAGAGATTGCGTCGTTATGAAATACTATGGGTTCTATGACTTCTCCTCCTAAATCGAGTCACGTTTCAATGGAAACGACAGGATTGAGTATTGGGACAAGAGTATCTCCTGTCCGATGCACTGTTCCCACTTTACTACATCCCTCGCTCCCTCACATGAATAATTAACACAGAAATTGCGTCGCTATGAAATACTATGTGCTCAATGACTTCTCCTCCTAAATCGAGTCACGTTTCAATGGAAACGACAGGATTTAGTTTTGGGATACGAGTAACTCCTATCCTTTGCACTATTCATTCTTTACCTCAACGCTCGCTCCCTCACATTGACGAATTAACACAGAAATTGCGTCGCTATGAAATACTATGGGTTCAATTACTTCTCCCTCTAAATCGTGTAAAGTTTCTATGGAACGACAGGATTTAGTTTTGGGACACGAATATCTCCTTTCCGATGCACTGTTCCCACTTTACTACATCCCTTGCTCCCTCACATGAATTATTAACACAGAAATTGCGTCGCTATGAAATACTATGTGCTCAATGACTTCTGCTCCTAAATCGAGTCACTTTTCAATGGAAACTACAGGATTCAGATTTGGGATACGAGTATCTGCTTTCCGATGCACTATTCATTCTTTACCTCAACGCTCGCTCCCTCACATTGACGAATTAACACAGAAATTGCGTCACTATGAAATACTATGGGTTCTATGACTTCTCCATCTAAATCGTGTAACGTTTCTACGGAAACGACAGGATTGAGTTTTGGGACACGAGGATCTCCTTTCCGATGCACTGTTCCCACTTTACTACATCCCTCGCTCCCTCACATGAATAATTAACACAGAAATTGCGTCGCTATGAAATACTATGTGCTCAATGACTTCTCCTCCTAAATCGTGTCACGTTTCTATGGAAACTACAGGATTTAGTTTTGGGACACGAGTATCTCCTTTCCGATGCACTGTTCCCACTTTACTACATCCCTCGCTCCCTCACATGAATAATTAACACAGAAATTGCGTCGCTATGAAATACTATGTGCTCAATGACTTCTCCTCCTAAATCGAGTCACGTTTCAAAGGAAACGGCAGGATTTAGTTTTGGGATACGAGTAACTCCTTTCCGATGCACTATTCATCTTTACCTCAACGCTCGCTCCCTCACATTGACGAATTAACACAGAAATTGCGTCGCTATGAAATACTATGGGTTCTATGACTTCTCCTTCTAAATCGTGTAACGTTTCTACGGAAATGACAGGATAGAGTTTTGGGACACGAGTATCTCCTTTCTGATGCACTGTTCCCACTTTACTACATCCCTCGCTCCCTCACATAAATAATTAACACAAAAATTGCGTCGCTATGAAATATTATGTGCTCAATAACTTCTCCTCCTAAATCGAGTCACGTTTCAATGGAAACGACAGGATTTAGTTTTTGGACACGAGTATCTCCTTACCGATGCACTGTTCCCACGTTACTACATCCCTCGCTCCCTCACATGAATAATTAACACAGAAATTGCGTCGCTATGAAATACTATGTGCTCAATGACTTCTCCTCCTAAATCGAGTCACGTTTCAATGGAAACGACAGGATTTAGTTTTGGGATACGAGTAACTGCTTTCCGATGCACTATTCATTCTTTACCTCAACGCTCGCTCCCTCACATTGACGAATTAACACAGAAATTGCGTCGCTATGAAATACTATGGGTTCTATGACTTCTCCTTCTAAATCGTGTAACGTTTCTATGGAAGCGACAGGATTTAGTTTTGGGACACGAGTGTCTCCTTTCCGATGCACTGTTCCCACTTTACTACATCCCTCGCTCCCTCACATGAATAATTAACACAGAAATTGCGTCGGTATGAAATACTATGTGCTCAATGACTTCTCCTCCTAAATCGAGTCACGTTTCAATGGAAACGGCAGGATTTAGTTTTGGGATACGAGTAACTCCTTTCCCATGCACTATTTATTCTTTACCTCAACGCTCGCTCCCTCACATTGACGAATTAACACAGAAATTGCGTCGTTATGAAATACTATGGGTTCTATGACTTCTCCTTCTAAATCGTGTAATGTTTCTATGGAAACGACAGGATTGAGTTTTGGGACAAGAGTATCTCCTGTCCGATGCACTGTTCCCACTTTACTACATCCCTCGCTCCCTCACATGAATAATTATCACAAAAATTGCGTCGCTATGAAATATTATGTGCTCAATAACTTCTCCTCCTAAATCGAGTCACGTTTCAATGGAAACGACAGGATTTAGTGTTGGGACACGAATATCTCCTTTCCGATGCACTGTTCCCACTTTACTACATCCCTCGCTCCCTCACATGAATAATTAACACAGAAATTGCGTCGCTATGAAATACTATGTGCTCAATGACTTCTCCTCCTAAATCGAGTCACGTTTCAATGGAAACGACAGGATTTAGTTTTGGGATACGAGTAACTCCTTTCCATTGCACTATTCATTCTTTACCTCAACGCTCGCTCCCTCACATTGACGAATTAACACAGAAATTGCGTCGCTATGAAATACTATGGGTTCAATTACTTCTCCCTCTAAATCGTGTAACGTTTCTATGGAACGACAGGATTTAGTTTTGGGACACGAGTATCTCCTTTCCGATGCACTGTTCCCACTTTACTACATCCCTTGCTCCCTCACATGAATAATTAACACAGAAATTGCGTCGCTATGAAATACTATGTGCTCAATGACTTCTGCTCCTAAATCGAGTCACTTTTCAATGGAAACGACAGGATTCAGTTTTGGGATACGAGTATCTGCTTTCTGATGCACTATTCATTCTTTACCTCAACGCTCGCTCCCTCACATTGACGAATTAACACAGAAATTGCGTCACTATGAAATACTATGGGTTCTATGACTTCTCCATCTAAATCGTGTAACGTTTCTACGGAAACGACAGGATTGAGTTTTGGGACACGAGGATCTCCTTTCCGATGCACTGTTCCCACTTTACTACATCCCTCGCTCCCTCACATGAATAATTAACACAGAAATTGCGTCGCTATGAAATACTATGTGCTCAATGAGTTCTCCTCCTAAATCGTGTCACGTTTCTATGGAAACTACAGGATTTAGTTTTGGGACACGAGTATCTCCTTTCCGATGCACTGTTCCCACTTTACTACATCCCTCGCTCCCTCACATGAATAATTAACACAGAAATTGCGTCGCTATGAAATACTGTGTGCTCAATGACTTCTCCTCCTAAATCGAGTCACGTTTCTATGGAAACGACAGGATTTAGTTTTGGGATACGAGTAATTCCTTTCCGATGCACTATTCATTCTTTACCTCAACGCTCGCTCCCTCACATTGACGAATTAACACAGAAATTGCGTCGCTATGAAATACTATGGGTTCTATGACTTCTCCTTCTAAATCGTGTAACGCTTCTATGGAAACGACAGGATTTAGTTTTGTGACACGAGTATCTCCTTTCCGATGCACTGTTCCCACTTTACTACATCCCTCGCTCCCTCACATGAATAATTAACACAGAAATTGCGTCGCTATGAAATACTATGTGCTCAATGAATTCTCCTAGTAAATGGAGTCACGTTTTAATTGAAACGACAGGATTTAGTTTTGGGATACGAGTAACTCCTTTCCGATGCACTATTCATTGTTTACCTCAACGCTCGCTCCCTCACATTGACGAATTAACACAGAAATTGCGTTTCCATGATATACTATGGGTTCTATGACTTCTCCTTCTAAATCGTGTAACGTTTCTATGGAAACGACAGGATTGAGTTTTGGGACACGAGTATCTCCTTTCCAATGCACTGTTCCCACTTTACTACATCCCTGGCTCCCTCACATGAATAATTAACACAGAAATTGCGTCGCTATGAAATACTATGTGCTCAATGACTTCTCCTCCTAAATCGAGTCACGTTTCAATGGAAACGACAGGATTTAGTTTTGGGACACGAATATCTCCTTTCCGATACACTGTTCCCACTTTACTACATCCCTCGCTCCCTCACATGAACAATTAACACAGAAATTGCGTCGCTATGAAATACTATGTGCTCAATGACTTCTCCTCCTAAATCGAGCCACGTTTCAATGGAAACGACAGGATTTAGTTTTCGGATACGAGTAACTCCTTTCCGATGCACTATTCATTCTTTACCTCAACGCTCGCTCCCTCACATTGACGAATTAACACAGAAACTGCGTCGCTATGATATACTATGGGTTCTATGACTTCTCCTTCTAAATCGTGTAACGTTTCTATGGAAACGACAGGATTGAGTTTTGGGACACGAGTATCTCCTTTCCGATGCACTGTTCCCACATTACTACATCCCTCGCTCCCTCACATGAATAATTAACACAGAAATAGCGTCGGTATGTTATACTATGTGCTCAATGACTTCTCCTCCTAAATCGAGTCACGTTTGAATGTAAACGACAGGATTTAGTTTTGGGATACAAGTAACTCCTTTCCGATGCACTATTCACTCTGTACCTCAACGCTCGCTCCCTCACATTGACGAATTAACACAGAAATTGCGTCGCTATGAAATACTATGGGTTCTATGACTTCTCCTCCTAAATCGTGTAACGTTTCTATGGAAACGACAGGATTTAGTTTTGGGACACGAGTATCTCCTTTCCGATGCACTGTTCCCACTTTACTACATCCCTCGCTCCCTCACATGAATAATTAACACAGAAATTGCGTCGCTATGAAATACTATGTGCTCAATGACTTCTCCTCCTAAATCGAGTCACGTTTCAATGGAAACGACAGGATTTAGTTTTGGGACACGAGTAACTCCTTTCCGATGCACTGTTCCCACTTTACTACATCCCTCGCTCCCTCACATTAATAATTAACACAGAAATAGCGTCGGTATGATATACTATGTGCTCAATGACTTCTCCTCCTAAATCGAGTCACGTTTGAATGGAAACGACAGGATTTAGTTTTGGCATACGAGTAACTCCTTTCCAATTCACTATTTATTCTTTACCTCAACGCTCGCTCCCTCACATTGACGAATTAACACAGAAATTGCGTCGTTATGAAATACTATGGGTTTTATGACTTCTCCTTCTAAATCGTGTAACGTTTCTATGGAAACGACAGGATTGAGTTTTGGGACACGAGTATCTCCTTTCCGATGCACTGTTCCCACTTTACTACATCCCTTGCTCCCTCACATGAATAATTAACACAGAAATTGCGTCGCTATGAAATACTATGTGCTCAATGACTTCTCCTCCTAAATCGAGTCACGTTTCAATGGAAACGACAGGATTTAGTTTTGGGACACGAGTAACTCCTTTCCGATGCACTATTCACTCTGTACCTCAACGCTCGCTCCCTCACATTGACGAATTAACACAGAAATTGCGTCGCTATGAAATACTATGGGTTCCATGACTTCTCCTTCTAAATCGTGTAACGCTTCTATGGAAACGACAGGATTTAGTTTTGTGACACGAGTATCTCCTTTCCGATGCATTGTTCCCACTTTACTACATCCCTCGCTCCCTCACATGAATAATTAACACAGAAATTGCGTCGCTATGAAATACTATGTGCTCAATAACTTCTCCTCCTAAATCGAGTCACGTTTTAATGGAAACGACAGAATTTAGTTTTGGGATACGAGAAACTCCTTTCCGATGCACTATTCATTCTTTACCTCAACGCTCGCTCCCTCACATTGACGAATTAACACAGAAATTGCGTCGCTATGAAATACTATGGGTTCTATGACTTCTCCTTCTAAATCATGTAACGTTTCTATGGAAACGACAGGATTGAGTTTTCGGACACGAGTATCTCCTTTCCGATGCACTGTTCCCACTTTACTACATCCCTCGCTCCCTCACATGAATCATTAACACAGAAATTGCGCCGCTATGATATACTATGTGCTCAATGACTTCTCCTCCTAAATCGAGTCACGTTTCAATGGAAACGACAGGATTTAGTTTTGGGATACGAGTATCTCCTTTCCGATGCACTGTTCCCACTTTACTACATCCCTCGCTCCCTCACATGAATAATTAACACAGAAATTGCGTCGCTATGAAATACTATGTGCTCAATGACTTCTCCTACTAAATCGAGTCACGTTTCAATGGAAACGACGGGATTTTGTTTTGGGATACGAGTAACTCCTTTCCGATGCACTATTCATTCTTTACCTCAATGCTCGCTCCCTCACATTGACGAATTAACACAGAAATTGCGTCGGTATGAAATACTATGGGTTCTATGACTTCTCCTTCTAAATCGTGTAACGTCTATATGGAAACGACGGGATTTAGTTTTGTGACATGAGTATCTCCTTTCCGATGCACTGTTCCCACTTTACTACATCCCTCGCTCCCTCACATGAATAATTAACACAGAAATGGCGTCGCTATGAAATACTATGTGCTCAATGACTTCTCCTCCTAAATCGAGTCACGTTTCAATGGAAACGACAGGATTTAGTTTTGGGATACGAGTAACTCCTTTCTGATGCACTATTCATTCTTTACCTCAACGCTCGCTCCCTCACATTGACGAATTAACACAGAAATTGCGTCGCTATGAAATACTATGGGTTCTATGACTTCTCCTTCTAAATCATGTAACGTTTCTATGGAAACGACAGGATTGAGTTTTGGGACACGAGTATCTCCTTTTCGATGCACTGTTCCCACTTTACTACATCCCTCGCTCCCTCACATGAATAATTAACACAGAAATTGCGTCGCTATGAAATACTATGTGCTCAATGACTTCTCCTCCTAAATCGAGTCACGTTTCAATGGAAACGACAGGATTTAGTTTTGGGACACGAGTATCTCCTTTCCGATACACTGTTCCCACTTTACTACATCCCTCGCTCCCTCACATGAATAATTAACACAGAATTTGCGTCGCTATGAAATACTATGTGCTCAATGACTTCTCCTCCTTAATCGAGTCACGTTTCAATGGAAACGACAGGATTTAGTTTTGCATACGAGTAACTCCTTTCCGATTCACTATTTATTCTTTACCTCAACGCTCGCTCCCTCACATTGACGAATTAACACAGAAACTGCGTCGTTATGAAATACTATGGGTTCTATGACTTCTCCATCTAAATCGTGTAACGTTTCTATGGAAACGGCAGGATTGAGTTTTGGGAAACGAGTATCTCCTTTCCGATGCACTGTTCCCACTTTACTACATCCCTCGCTCCATCACATGAATAATTAACACAGAAATTGCGTCGCTATGAAATACTATGTGCTCAATGACCTCTCCTCCTAAATCGAGTCACGTCTCAATGGAAACGACAGGATTTAGTTTTGGGGTACGAGTATCTCCTTTCCGATGCACTATTCATTCTTTTCCTCAACGCTCGCTCCCTCACATTGACGAGTTAACACAGAAATTGCGTCGCTATGAAATACTATGGGTTCTATGACTTCTCCTAGTAAATCGTGTAACGTTTCTATGGAAACGACAGGATTTAGTTTTGGGACACGAGTATCCCCTTTCCGATGCACTGTTCCCATTTTACTACATCCCTCGCTCCCTCACATGAATAATTAACACAGAAATTGCGTCGCTATGAAATACTATGTGCTCAATGACTTCTCCTCCTAAATCGAGTCACGTTTCAATGGAATCGACAGGATTTAGTTTTGGGACACGAGTATCTCCTTTCCGATGCACTATTCATTCCTTTCCTCAACGCTCGCTCCCTCACATTTGCGAATTAACACAGAAATTGCGTCGCTATGAAATACTATGGGTTCTATGACTTCTCCTTCTAAATCGTGTAACGTTTCTATGGAAACGACAGGATTGAGTTTTGGGACACGAGTATCTCCTTTCCGATGCACTGTTCCCACTTTACTACATCCCTCGCTCCATCACATGAAAAATTAACACAGAAATTGCGTCGCTATGAAATACTATGTGCTCAATGACTTCTCCTCCTAAATCGAGTCACGTTTCAATGGAAACGACAGGATTTAGTTTTGGGACACGAGTATCTCCTTTCCGATGCACTGTTCCCACTTTACTACATCCCTCGCTCCCTCACAAGACTAATTAAAAGAGAAATTGCGTCGCTATGAATTACTATGTGCTCAATGACCTCTCCTCCTAAATCGAGTCACGTTTCAATGGAAACGACAGGATTTAGTTTTGGGATACGAGTAACTCCTTTCCGATGCACTATTCATTCTTTACCTCAACCCTCGGTCCCTCACATTGACGAATTAACACAGAAATTGCGTCGCTATGAAATACTATGGGTTCTATGACTTCTCCTTCTAAATCGTGTAACGTTTCTATGGAAACGACAGGATTGAGTTTTGGGACACGAGTATCTCCTTTCCGATGCACTGTTCCCACTTTACTACATCCCTCGCTCCCTCACTTGAATAATTAACACAAAAATTGCGTCGCTAAGAAATACTATGTGCTCAATGACTTCTCGTCCTAAATCGAGTCACGTTTCAATGGAAACGACAGGATTTAGTTTTGGGATACGAGTATCTCCTTTCCGATGCACTATTCATTCTTTTCCTCAACGCTCGCTCCCTCACATTGACGAATTAACACAGAAATTGCGTCGCTATGAAATACAATGGGTTCTATGACTTCTCCTTCTAAATCGTGTAACGTTTCTATGGAAACGACAGGATTGACTTTTGGGACACGAGTATCTCCTTTCCGATGCACTGTTCCCACTTTACTACATCCCCCGCTCCCTCACATGAATAATTAACACAGAAATTGCGTCGCTATGAAATAATATGTGCTCAATGACTTCTCCTCCTAAATCGAGTCACGTTTCAATGGAAACGACAGGATTTAGTTTTGGGCCACGAGTATCTCCTTTCCGATACACTGTTCCCACTTTACTACATCCCTCGCTCCCTCACATGAATAATTAACACAGAAATTTCGTCGCTATGAAATACTATGTGCTCAATGACTTCTCCTCCTAAATCGAGTCACGATTCAATGGAAACGACAGGATTTAGTTTTGGGACACGAGTATCTCCTTTCCGATGCACTGTCCCCACTGTACTACATCCCTCGCTTCCTCACATGAATAATTAACACAGAAATTGCGTCGCTATGAAATACTATGAGGTCAATGACTTCTCCTCCTAAATCGAGTCACGTTTCAATGGAAACGACAGGATTTAGTTTTGGGACACGAGTGTCTCCTTTCCGATGCACTGTTCCCACTTTAATACATCCCTCGCTCCCTCACATGAATAATTATCACAGAAATTGCGTCGCTATGAAATACTATGGGTTCTATGACTTCTCCTCCTAAATCGTGTAACGTTTCGATGGAAACGACAGGGTTGAGTTTTGGGACACGAGTATCTCCTTTCCGATGCACTGTTCCCACTTTACTATATCCCTCGCACCCTCACATGAATAATTAACACAGAAATTGCGTCGCTATGAAATACTATGTGCTCAATGACTTCTCCTCCTAAATCGAGTCACGTTTCTATGGAAACGACAGGATTTAGTTTTGGGATACGAGTAACTCCTTTCCGATGCACTATTCATACTTTACCTCAACGCTCGCTCCCTCACATTGACGAATTGACACAGAAATTGCGTCGCTATGAAATACTATGTGTTCTATGACTTCTCCTTCTAAATCGTGTAACGTTTCTATGGAAACGACAGGAGTTAGTTTTGGGACACGAGTATCTCCTTTCCGATGCACTGTTCCCACTTTACTACATCCCTCGCTCCCTCACATGAATAATTAACACAGAAATTGCGTCGCTATTAAATACTATGTGCTCAATGACTTCTCCTCCTAAATCGAGTCACGTATCAATGGAAACGACAGGATTTAGTTTTGGGATACGAGTAACTCCTTTCCGATGCACTATTCACTCTGTACCTCAACGCTCGCTCCCTCACATTGACGAATTAACACAGAAATTGCGTCGCTATGAAATACTATGGGTTCTATGACTTCTCCTTCTAAATCGTGTAACGCTTCTATGGAAACGACAGGATTTAGTTTTGTGACACGAGTATCTTTTTTCCGATGCACTGTTCCCACTTTACTACATCCCTCGCTCCCTCACATGAATAATTAACACAGAAATTGCGTCGCTATGAAATACTATGTGCTCAATGACTTCTCCTCCTAAATCGAGTCACGTTTCAATGGAAACGACAGGATTTAGTTTTGGGATACGAGTAACTCCTTTCCGATGCACTATTCATTCTTTACCTCAACGCTCGCTCCCTCACATTGACGAATTAACACAGAAATTGCGTCGCTATGAAATACTATGGGTTCTATGACTTCTCCTTCTAAATCGTGTAACGTTTCTATGGAAACGACAGGATTTAGTTTTGGGACACGAGTATCTCCTTTCCGATGCACTGTTCCCACTTTACTACATCCCTCGTTCCCTCACATGAATAATTAACACAGAAATTGCGTCGCTATGAAATACTATGTGCTCAATGACTTCTCCTCCTAAATCGAGTCACGTTTCAATGGAAACGACAGGATTTAGTTTTGGGACACGAGTATCTCCTTTCCGATACACTGTTCCCACTTTACTACATCCCTCGCTCCCTCACATGAATAATTAACACAGAAATTGCGTCGCTATGAAATACCATGTGCTCAATGACCTCTCCTCGTAAATCGAGTCACGTTTCAAGGGAAACGACAGGATTGAGTTTTGGGACACGAGTATCTCCTTTCGGATGCACTGTTCCCACTTTACTACATCCCTCGCTCCCTCACACGAATAATTAACACAAAAATTGCGTCGCTATGAAATACTATGTGCTCAATGACTTCTCGTCCTAAATCGAGTCACGTTTCAATGGAAACGACAGGATTTAGTTTTGGGATACGAGTAACTCGTTTCCGATGCACTATTCATTCTTTACCTCAACGCTCGCTCCCTCACATTGACGAATTAACACAGAAATTGCGTCGCTATGTAATACTGTGTGCTCTATGACTTCTCCTTCTAAATCGTGTAACGTTTCGATGGAAACGACAGGATTGAGTTTTGGGACATGAGTATCTCCTTTCCGATGCACTGTTCCCACTTTACTACATCCCTCGCTCCCTCACATGAATAATTAACACAGAAATTGCGTCGCTATGAAATACTATGTGCTCAATGACTTCTCCTCCTAAATCGAGTCACGTTTCAATGGAAACGACAGGATTTCGTTTTGGGATACGAGTATCTCCTTTCCGATGCACTGTTCCCACTTTACTACATCCCTCGCCCCCTCACATCAATAATCAACACAGAAATTGCGTCGCTATGAAATACTATGTGCTCAATGACTTCTCCTCCTAAATCGAGTCACGTTTCAATGGAAACGACAGGATTTAGTTTTGGGATACGAGTAACTCCTTTTCGATGCACTGTTCCCACTTTATCACATCCCTCGCTCCCTCACATGAATAATTCACACAGAAATTGCGTCGCTATAAAATACTATGTGCTCAATGACTTCTCCTCCTAAATCGAGTCACGTTTCAATAGAAACGACAGGATTTAGTTTTGGGATACGAGTAACTCCTTTCCGATGCACTGTTCCCACTTTTCTACATCCCTCGCTCCCTCACATGAATAATTAACACAGAAATTGCGTCGCTATGAAATACTATGTGCACAATGACTTCTCCTCCTAAATCGAGCCACGTTTCAATGGAAACGACAGGATTTAGTTTTGGGATACGAGTATCTCCTTTCCGATGCACTGTTCCCACTTTACTACATAACTCGCCCCCTCACATGAGTAACTAACACAGAAATTGCGTCGCTATGAAATACTATGTGCTCAATGACTTCTCCTCCTAAATCGAGTCACGTTTCAATGGAAACGACAGGATTTACTTTTGGGATACGAGTAACTCCTTTCCGATGCACTAATCATTCTTTACCTCAACGGTTGCTCCCTCACATTGACGAATTCACACAGAAATTGCGTCGCTATGAAATACTATGGGTTCTATGACTTCTCCTTCTAAATCGTGTAACGTTTCTATGGAAACGACAGGATTGAGTTTTGGGATACGAGTATCTCCATTCCGATGCACTGATCCCACTTTACTACATCGCTCGCTCCCTCACATGAATAATTAACACAGAAATTGCGTCGTTATGAAATACTATGTGCTCAATGACTTCTTCTTCTAAACCGAGTCACGTTTCAATGGAAACGAGAGGATTTAGTTTTGGGATACGAGTATCTCCTTTCCGATGCACTGTTCCCACTTTACTACATCCCTCGGTCCCTCACATGAATAATTAACACAGAAATTGCGTCGCTATGAAATACTACGTGCTCAATGACTTCTCCTCCTAAATCGAGTCACGTTTCAATGGAAACGACAGGATTTAGTTTTGGGATACGAGTAAATCCTTTCCAATGCACATTTTGCCACTTTACTACGTCCCTCGCTCCCTCACATGAATAATTAACACAGAAATTGCGTCGCTATGAAATACTATGTGCTCAATGACTTCTCCTCCTAAATCGAGTCATGTTTCAATGGAAACGACAGGATTTAGTTTTGGGACACGAGTATCACCTTTCCGATGCACTGTTCCCACTTTACTACATCCCTCGCTCCCTCACATGAATAATTAACACAGAAATTGCGTCGCTATGAAACACTATGTGCTCAATGACTTCTCCTCCTAAATCGAGTCACGTTTCAATGGAAACGACAGGATTAAGTTTGGGACACGAGTATCTCCTTTCCGATGCACTGTTCCCACTTTACTACATCCCTCGCTCCCTCACATGAATAATTAACACAGAAATTGCGTCGCTATGAAATACTATGTGCTCAATGACTTCTCCTCCTAAATCGAGTCACGTTTCAATGGAAACGACAGGATTTAGTTTTGGGATACGAGTAACTCCTTTCCGATGCACTATTCATTCTTTACCTCAACGCTCGCTCCCTCACATTGACGAATTAACACAGAAATTGCGTCGCTATGAAATACCATGGGTCCCATGACTTCTCCTTCTAAATCGTGTAACGTTTCTATGGAAACGACAGGATTTAGTTTTGGGACACGAGTATCTCCTTTCCGATGCACTGTTCCCACTTTACTACATCCCTCGCTCCCTCACATGAATAATTAACACAGAAATTGCGTCGCTATGAAATACTATGTCCTCAATGACTTCTCCTCCAAAATCGAGTCACGTTTCAATGGAAACGACAGGATTTAGTTTTGGGACACGAGTATCTCCTTTCCGATACACTGTTCCCACTTTACTACATCCCTCGCTCCCTCACATGAATAATTAACACAGAAATTGCGTCGCTATGAAATACTATGTGCTCAATGACCTCTCCTCCTAAATCGAGTCACGTTTCAATGGAAACGACAGGATTGAGTTTTGGGACACGAGTATCTTCTTTCCGATGCACTGTTCACACTTTACTACATCCCTCGCTCCCTCACATGAATAATTAATACAAAAATTGCGTCGCTATGAAATACTATGTGCTCAATGACTTCTCGTCCTAAATCGAGTCACGTTTCAATGGAAACGACAGGATTTAGTTTTGGGATACGAGTATCTCCTTTCCGATGCACTATTCATTCTTTTCCTCAACGCTCGCTCCCTCACATTGCCGAATTAACACAGAAATCCCGTCGCAATGAAATACTATGGGTTCTATGACTTCTCCTTCTAAATCGTGTAACGTTTCTATGGAAACGACAGGATTGAGTTTCGGGACACGAGTATCTTCTTTCCGATGCACTGTTCCCACTTTACTACATCCCTCTCTCCCTCACATGAATAATTAACACAGAAATTGCGTCGCTATGAAATACTATGTGCTCAATGACTTCTCCTCCTAAATCGAGTCACGTTTCAATGTAAACGACAGGATTTAGTTTTGGGACACGAGTATCTCCTTTCCGATGCACTGTTCCCACTTTACTACATCCCTCGCTCCCTCACATGAATAATTAACACAAAAATTGCGTCGCTATGAAATACTATGTGCTCAATGACTTCTCGTCCTAAATCGAGTCACGTTTCAATGGAAACGACAGGATTTAGTTTTGGGATACGAGTATCTCCTTTCCGATGCACTATTCATTCTTTACCTCAACGCTCGCTCACTCACATTGACGAATTAACACAGAAATTGCGTCGCTATGTAATACTATGTGCTCTATGACTTCTCCTTCTAAATCGTGTAACGTTTCTATGGAAACGACAGGATTGAGTTTTGGGACATGAGTATCTCCGTTCCGATGCACTGTTCCCACTTTAGTGCAACCCTCGCTCCCTCACATGAATAATTAACACAGAAATTGCGTCGCTATGAAATACTATATGCTCAATGACTTCTCCTCCTAAATCGAGTCACGTTTCAATGGAAACGACAGGATTTAGTTTTGGGATACGAGTATCTCCTTTCCAATGCACTGTTCCCACTTTACTACATCCCTCGCCCCCTCACATGAATAATTAACACAGAAATTGCGTCGCTATGAAATACTATGTGCTCAATGACTTCTCCTCCTAAATCGAGTCACGTTTCAATGGAAACGACAGGATTTAGTTTTGGGATACGAGTAACTCCTTTTCGATGCACTGTTCCCACTTTACTACATCCCTCGCTCCCTCACATGAATAATTAACACAGAAATTGCGTCGCTATAAAATACTATGTGCTCAATGACTTCTCCTCCAAAATCGAGTCACGTTTCAATAGAAACGACAGGATTTAGTTTTGGGATACGAGTAACTCCTTTCCGATGCACTGTTCCCACTTTACTACATCCCTCGCTCCCTCACATGAATAATTAACACAGATATTGCGTCGCTATGAAATACTATGTGCTCAATGACTTCTCCTCCTAAATCGAGTCACGTTTCAATGGAAACTACAGGATTTAGTTTTGGGATACGAGTAACTCCTTTCTGATGCACTAATCATTCTTTACCTCAACGCTCGCTCCCTCACATTAACGAATTAACACAGAAATTGCGTCGCTATGTAATACTGTGGGTTCTATGACTTCTCCTTCTAAATCGTGTAACGTTTCTATGGAAACGACAGGATTTAGTTTTGGGACACGAGTAACTACTTTCCGATGCACTGTTCCCACTTTACTACATCCCTCGCTCGCTCACATGAATAATTAACACAGAAATTGCGTCGCTATGAAATACTATGTGCTCAATGACTTCACCTCCTAAATCAAGTCACGTTTCAATGGAAACGACAGGATTTAGTTTTGGGATACGAGTATCTCCTTTCCGATGCACTGTTCCCACTTTACTACATAACTCGCCCCCTCACATGAATAATTAACACAGAAATTGCGTCGCTATGAAATACTATGTGCTCAATGACTTCTCCTCCTAAATCGAGTCACGTTTCAATGGAAACGACAGGATTTAGTTTTGGGATACGAGTAACTCCTTTCCGATGCAATAAATCATTCTTTACCTCAACGGTTGCTCCCTCACATTGACGAATTCACACAGAAATTGCGTCGCTATGAAATACTATGGGTTCTATGACTTCTCCTTCTAAATCGTGTAACGTTTCTATGGAAACGACAGGATTGAGTTTTGGGATACGAGTATCTCCTTTCCGATGCACTGTTCCCACTTTACTACATCCCTCGCTCCCTCACATGAATAATTAACACAGAAATTGCGTCGTTATGAAATACTATGTGCTCAATGACTTCTTCTTCTAAACCGAGTCACGTTTCAATGGAAACGACAGGATTTAGTTTTGGGATACGAGTATCTCCTTTCCGATGCACTGTTCCCACTTTACTACATCCCTCGGTCCCTCACATAAATAATTAACACAGAAATTGCGTCGCTATGAAATACTATGTGCTCAATGACTTCTCCTCCTAAATCGAGTCACGTTTCAATGGAAACGACAGGATTTAGTTTTGGGATACGAGTAACTCCTTTCCAATGCACATTTTGCCACTTTACTACGTCCCTCGCTCTCTCACATGAATAATTAACACAGAAATTGCGTCGCTATGAAATACTATGTGCTCAATGACTTCTCCTCCTAAATCGAGTCATGTTTCAATGGAAACAACAGGATTTAGTTTTGGGACACGAGTATCTCCTTTCCGATGCACTGTTCCCACTTTACTACATCCCTCGCTCCCTCACATGAATAATTAAAAAAAGAAATTGCGTCGCTATGAAACACTATGTGCTCAATGACTTCTCCTCCTAAATCGAGTCACGTTTCAATGGAAACGACAGGATTAAGTTTGGGACACGAGTATCTCCTTTCCGATGCACTGTTCCCACTTTACTACATCCCTCGCTCCCTCACATGAATAATTAACACAGAAATTGCGTCGCTATGAAATACTATGTGCTCAATGACTTCTCCTCCTAAATCGAGTCACGTTTCAATGGAAACGACTGGATTTAGTTTTGGGACACGAGTATCTCCTTTCCGATGCACTGTTCCCACTTTACTACATCCCTCGCTCCCTCACATGAATAATTAACACAGAAATTGCGTCGCTATGAAATACTATGTGCTCAATGACTTCTCCTCCTAAATCGAGTCACGTTTCAATGGAAACGACAGGATTTAGTTTTGGGATACGAGTAACTCCTTTCCGATGCACTATTCACTCTGTACCTCAACGCTCGCTCCCTCACATTGACGAATTAACACAGAAATTGCGTCGCTATGAAATACTATGGGTTCTATGACTTCTCCTTCTAAATCGTGTAACGTTTCTATGGAAACGACAGGATTGAGTTTTGGGATACGAGTATCTCCTTTCCGATGCACTGTTCCCACTTTACTACGTCCCTCGCTCCCTCATATGAATAATTAACACAGAAATTGCGTCGTTATGAAATACTATGTGCTCAATGACTTCTTCTTCTAAACCGAGTCACGTTTCAATGGAAACGACAGGATTTAGTTTTGGGATACGAGTAACTCCTTTCCGATGCACTGTTCCCATTTTACTACATCCCTCGCTCCCTCACATGAATAATTAACACAGAAATTGCGTCGCTATGAAATACTACGTTTTCAATGACTTCTCCTCCTAAATCGAGTCACGTTTCAATGGAAACGACAGGATTTAGTTTTGCGACACGAGTATCTCCTTTCCGATGCACTGTTCCCAATTTACTACATCCCTCGCTCCCTCACATGAATAATTAACACAGAAATTGCGTCGCTGTGAAATACTATGTGCTCAATTACTTCTCCTCCTAAATCGAGTCACGTTTCAATGGAAACGACAGGATTTAGTTTTGGGATACGAGTAACTCCTTTCCGATGCACTATTCACTCTGTACCTCAACGCTCGCTCCCTCACATTGACGAATTAACACAGAAATTGCGTCGCTATGAAATACTATGGGTTCTATGACTTCTCCTTCTAAATCGTGTAACGTTTCTATGGAAACGACAGGATTTAGTTTTGGGACACGAGTATCTCTTTTCCGATGCACTGCTCCAACATTACTACATCCCTCGCTCCCTCACATGAATAATTAACACAGAAATTGCGTCGCTATGAAATACTATGTGCTCAATGACTTCTCCTCCTAAATCGAGTCACGTTTCAATGGAAACGACAGGATTTAGTTTTGGGACACGAGTATCTCCTTTCCGATACACTGTTCCCACTTTACTACATCCCTCGGTCCCTCACATGAATAATTAACACAGAAATTGCGTCGCTATGAAATACTATGTGCTCAATGACTTCTCCTCCTAAATCGAGTCATGTTTCAATGGAAACGACAGGATTTAGTTTTGGGACACGAGTATCTCCTTTCCGATGCACTGTTCCCACTTTACTACATCCCTCGCTCCCTCACATGAATAATTAACACAGAAATTGCGTCGCTATGAGACACTATGTGCTCAATGACTTCTCCTCCTAAATCGAGTCACGTTTCAATGGAAACGACAGGATTAAGTTTGGGACACGAGTATCTCCTTTCCGATTCACTGTTCCCACTTTACTACATCCCTCGCTCCCTCACATGAATAATTAACACAGAAATTGCGTCGCTATGAAATACTATGTGCTCAATGACTTCTAATCCTAAATCGAGTCACGTTTCAATGGAAACGACAGGATTTAGTTTTGGGACACGAGTATCTCCTTTCCGATGCACTGTTCCCACTTTACTACATCCCTCGCTCCCTCACATGAATAATTAACACAGAAATTGCGTCGCTATGAAATACTATGTGCTCAATGACTTCTCCTCCTAAATCGAGTCACGTTTCAATGGAAACGACAGGATTTAGTTTTGGGATACGAGTAACTCCTTTCCGATGCACTATTCACTCTGTACCTCAACGCTCGCTCCCTCACATTGACGAATTAACACAGAAATTGCGTCGCTATGAAATACTATGGGTTCTATGACTTCTCCTTCTAAATCGTGTAACGCTTCTATGGAAACGACAGGATTTAGTATTGTGACACGAGTATCTCCTTTCCGATGCACTGTTCCCACTTTACTACATCCCTCGCTCCCTCACATGAATAATTAACACAGAAATTGCGTCGCTATGAAATACAATGTGCTCAATGACTTCTCCTCCTAAATCGAGTCACGTTTCAATGGAAACGACAGGATTTAGTTTTGGGATACGAGTAACGCCTTTCCGATGCACTATTCATTCTTTACCTCAACGCTCGCTCCCTCACTTTGACGAATTAACACAGAAATTGCGTCGCTATGAAATACTATGGGTTCTATGACTTCTCCTTCTAAATCGTGTAACGTTTCTATGGAAACGACAGGATTTAGTTTTGGGACACGGGTATCTCCTTTCCGATGCACTGATCCCACTTTACTACATCCCTCGCTCCCTCACATGAATAATTAACACAGTAATTGCGTCGCTATGAAATACTATGTGCTCAATGACTTCTCCTCCTAAATCGAGTCACGTTTCAATGGAAACGACAGGATTTAGTTTTAGGACACGAGTATCTCCTTTCCGATACACTGTTCCCACTTTACTACATCCCTCGCTCCCTCACATGAATAATTAACACAGAAATTGCGTCGCTATGAAATACTATGTGCTCAATGACCTCTCCTCCTAAATCGAGTCACGTTTCAATGGAAACGACAGGATTGAGTTTTGGGACACGAGTATCTCCTTTCCGATGCACTGTTCCCACATTACTACATCCCTCGCTCCCTCACATGAATAATTAACACAAAAATTGCGTCGCTATGAAATACTATGTGCTCAATGACTTCTCGTCCTAAATCGAGTCACGTTTCAATGGAAACGACAGGATTTAGATTTGGGATACGAGTATCTCCTTTCCGATGCACTATTCATTCTTTTCCTCAACGCTCGCTCTCTCACATTGACGAATTAACACAGAAATTGCGTCGCTATGTAATACTATGGGTTCTATGACTTCTCCTTCTAAATCGTGTAACGTTTCTATGGAAACGACAGGATTGGGTTTTGGGACACGAGTATCTTCTTTCCGATGCACTGTTCCCACTTTACTACATCCCTCTCTCCCTCACATGAATAATTAACACAGAAATTGCGTCGCTATGAAATACTATGTGCTCAATGACTTCTCCTCCTAAATCGAGTCACGTTTCAATGGAAACGACAGGATTTAGTTTTGGGACACGAGTATCTCCTTTCTGATGCACTGTTCCCACTTTACTACATCCCTCGCTTCCTCACATGAATAATTAACACAGAAATTGCGTCGCTATGAAATACTATGAGCCCAATGACTTCTCCTCCTAAATCGAGTCACGTTTTGATGGAAACGACAGGATTTAGTTTTGGGATACGAGTAACTACTTTCCGATGCACTATTCATTCTTCACCTCAACGCTCGCTCCCTCACATTGACGAATTAACACAGAAATTGCGTCGCTATGATATACTATGGGTTCTATGACTTCTCCTCCTAAATCGTGTACCGTTTCTATGGAAACGACAGGATTGAGTTTTGGGACACGAGTACCTCCTTTCCGATGCACTGTCCCCACTTTACTACATCCCTCGCTCCCTCACATGAATAATTAACACAGTAATTGCGTCGCTATGAAATACTATGTGCTAAATGACTTCTCCTCCTAAATCGAGTCACGTTTCAATGGAAACGACAGGATTTAGTTTTAGGACACGAGTATCTCCTTTCCGATACACTGTTCCACTTTACTACATCCGTCGCTCCCTCACATGAATAATTAACACAGAAATTGCGTCGCTATGAAATACTATGTGCTCAATGACCTCTCCTCCTAAATCGAGTCACGTTTCAATGGAAACGACAGGATTGAGTTTTGGGACACGAGTATCTCCTTTCCGATGCACTGTTCCCACTTTACTACATCCCTCGCTCCCTCACATGAATAATTAACACAAAAATTGCGTCGCTATGAAATACTATGTGCTCAATGACTTCTCGTCCTAAATCGATTCACGTTTCAATGGAAAAGACAGGATTTAGTTTTGGGATACGAGTATCTCCTTTCCGATGCACTATTCATTCATTTCCTCAACGCTCGCTCTCTCACATTGACGAAATAACACAGAAATTGCGTCGCTATGAAATACTATGGGTTCTATGACTTCTCCTTCTAAATCGTGTAACGTTTCAATGGAAACGACAGGATTGGGTTTTGGGACACGAGTATCTTCTTTCCGATGCACTGTTCCCACTTTACTACATCCCTCTCTCCCTCACATGAATAATTAACACAGAAATTGCGTCGCTATGAAATACTATGTGCTCAATGACTTCTCCTCCTAAATCGAGTCACGTATCAATGGAAACGACAGGATTTAATTTTGGGACACGAGTATCTCCTTTCCGATGCACTGTTCCCACTTTACTACATCCTTCGCTCCCTCACATGAATAATTAACACAGAAATCTCGTCGCTATGAAATACTATGTGCTCAATGACTTCTCCTCCTAAATCGAGTCACGTTTCAATGGAAACGACAGGATTTAGTTTTGGGACACGAGTATCTCCTTTCCGATGCACTGTTACCACTTTACTACATCCCTCGCTTCCTCACATGAATAATTAACACAGAAATTGCGTCGCTATGAAATACTATGAGCCCAATGACTTCTCCTCCTAAATCGAGTCACGTTTTGATGGAAACGACAGGATTTAGTTTTGGGATACGAGTAACTACTTTCCGATGCACTATTCATTCTTCACCTCAACGCTCGCTCCCTCACATTGACGAATTAACACAGAAATTGCGTCGCTATGATATACTATGGGGTCTATGACTTCTCCTCCTAAATCGTGTACCGTTTCTATGGAAACGACAGGATTGAGTTTTGGGATACGAGTACCTCCTTTCCGATGCACTTTCCCCACTTTACTACATCCCTCGCTCCCTCACATGAATAATTAACACAGAAATTGCGTCGCTATGGAATACTATATGCTCAATGACTTCTCCTCCTAAATCGAGTCACGTTTCAATGGAAACGACAGGATTTAGTTTTGGGATACGAGTAACTCCTTTCCGATGCACTATTCATTCTTTACATCAACGCTCGCTCCCTCACATTGACGAATTAACACAGAAATTGCGTCGCTATGAAATACTATGGGTTCTATGATTTCTCCTTCTAAATCGTGTAACGTTTCTATGGAAACGACAGGATTGAGTTTTGGGACACGAGTATCTCCTTTCCGATGCACTGTTCCCACTTTACTGCATCCCTCGCTCCCTCACATGAATAATTAACACAGAAATTGCGTCGCTATGAAATACTTTGTGCTCAATGTCATCTCCTCCTAAATCGAGTCACGTTTCAATGGAAACGACAGGATTTAGTTTTGGGATACGAGTATCTCCTTTCCGATGCACTGTTCCCACTTTACTACGTCCCTCGCTCCCTCACATGAATAATTAACACAGAAATTGCGTCGCTATGAAATACTATGTGCTCAATGACTTCTCCTCCTAAATCGAGTCATGTTTCAATGGAAACGACAGGATTTAGTTTTGGGACACAAGTAACTCCTTTCCGATGCACTGTTCCCACTTTACTACATCCCTCGCTCCCTCACATGAATAATTAACACAGAAATTGCGTCGCTATGAAATACTACGTTTTCAATGACTTCTCCTCCTAAATCGAGTCACGTTTCAATGGAAACGACAGGATTTAGTTTTGCGACACGAGTATCTCCTTTCCATTGCACTGTTCCCACTTTACTACATCCCTCGCTCCCTCACATGAATAATTAACACAGAAATTGCGTCGCTATGAAATACTATGTGCTCAATTACTTCTCCTCCTAAATCGAGTCACGTTTCAATGGAAACGACAGGATTTAGTTTTGGGATACGAGTAACTCCTTTCCGATGCACTATTCACTCTGTACCTCAACGCTCGATCCCTCACATTGACGAATTAACACAGAAATTGCGTCGCTATGAAATACTTTGGGTTCTATGACTTCTCCTTCTAAATCGTGTAACGCTTCTATGGAAACGACAGGATTTAGTTTTGTGACACGAGTATCTCCTTTCCGATGCACTGTTCCCACTTTACTACATCCCTCGCTCCCTCACATGAATAATTAACACAGAAATTGCGTCGCTATGAAATACTATGTGCTCAATGACTTCTCCTCCTAAATCGAGTCACGTTTCAATGGAAACGACAGGATTTAGTTTTGGGATACGAGTAACTCCTTTCTGATGCACTATTCATTCGTTACCTCAACGCTCGCTCCCTCACATTGACGAATTAACACAGAAATTGCGTCGCTATGAAATACTATGGGTTCTATGACTTCTCCTTCTAAATCGTGTAACGTTTCTATGGAAACGACAGGATTTAGTTTTGGGACACGAGTATCTCCTTTCCGATGCACTGCTCCCACATTACTACATCCCTCGCTCCCTCACATGAATAATTAACACAGAAATTGCGTCGCTATGAAATACTATGTGCTCAATGACTTCTCCTCCTAAATCGAGTCACGTTTCAATGGAAACGACAGGATTTAGTTTTGGGACACGGGTATCTCCTTTCCGATACACTGTTCCCACTTTACTACATCCCTCGGTCCCTCACATGAATAATTAACACAGAAATTGCGTCGCTATGAAATACTATGTGCTCAATGACTTCTCCTCCTAAATCGAGTCATGTTTCAATGGAAACGACAGGATTTAGTTTTGGGACACGAGTATCTCCTTTCCGATGCACTGTTCCCACTTTACTACATCCCTCGCTCCCTCACATGAATAATTAACACAGAAATTGCGTCGCTATGAAACACTATGTGCTCAATGACTTCTCCTCCTAAATCGAGTCACGTTTCAATGGAAACGACAGGATTAAGTTTGGGACACGAGTATCTCCTTTCCGATTCACTGTTCCCACTTTACTACATCCCTCGCTCCCTCACATGAATAATTAACACAGAAATTGCGTCGCTATGAAATACTATGTGCTCAATGACTTCTAATCCTAAATCGAGTCACGTTTCAATGGAAACGACAGGATTTAGTTTTGGGACACGAGTATCTCCTTTCCGATGCACTGTTCCCACTTTACTACATCCCTCGCTCCCTCACATGAATAATTAACACAGAAATTGCGTCGCTATGAAATATTATGTGCTCAATGACTTCTCCTCCTAAATCGAGTCACGTTTCAATGGAAACGACAGGATTTAGTTTTGGGATACGAGTAACTCCTTTCCGATGCACTATTCACTCTGTACCTCAACGCTCGCTCCCTCACATTGACGAATTAACACAGAAATTGCGTCGCTATGAAATACTATGGGTTCTATGACTTCTCCTTCTAAATCGTGTAACGCTTCTATGGAAACGACAGGATTTAGTTTTGTGACACGAGTATCTCCTTTCCGATGCACTGTTCCCACTTTACTACATCCCTCGCTCCCTCACATGAATAATTAACACAGAAATTGCGTCGCTATGAAATACAATGTGCTCAATGACTTCTCCTCCTAAATCGAGTCACGTTTCAATAGAAACGACAGGATTTAGTTTTGGGATACGAGTAACGCCTTTCCGATGCACTATTCATTCTTTACCTCAACGCTCGCTCCCTCACATTGACGAATTAACACAGAAATTGCGTCGCTATGAAATACTATGGGTTCTATGACTTCTCCTTCTAAATCGTGTAACGTTTCTATGGAAACGACAGGATTTAGTTTTGGGACACAGGTATCTCCTTTCTGATGCACTGATCCCACTTTACTACATCCCTCGCTCCCTCACATGAATAATAAACACAGTAATTGCGTCGCTATGAAATACTATGTGCTCAATGACTTCTCCTCCTAAATCGAGTCACGTTTCAATGGAAACGACAGGATTTAGTTTTAGGACACGAGTATCTCCTTTCCGATACACTGTTCCCACTTTACTACATCCCTCGCTCCCTCACATGAATAATTAACACAGAAATTGCGTCGCTATGAAATACTATGTGCTCAATGACCTCTCCTCCTAAATCGAGTCACGTTTCAATGGAAACGACAGGATTGAGTTTTGGGACACGAGTATCTCCTTTCCGATGCACTGTTCCCACTTTACTACATCCCTCGCTCCCTCACATGAATAATTAACACAAAAATTGCGTCGCTATGAAATACTATGTGCTCAATGACTTCTCGTCCTAAATCGAGTCACGTTTCAATGGAGACGACAGGATTTAGATTTGGGATACGAGTATCTCCTTTCCGATGCACTATTCATTCTTTTCCTCAACGCTCGCTCTCTCACATTGACGAATTAACACAGAAATTGCGTCGCTATGAAATACTATGGGTTCTATGACTTCTCCTTCTAAATCGTGTAACGTTTCTATGGAAACGACAGGATTGGGTTTTGGGACACGAGTATCTTCTTTCCGATGCACTGTTCCCACTTTACTACATCCCTCTCTCCCTCACATGAATAATTAACACAGAAATTGCGTCGCTATGAAGTACTATGTGCTCAATGACTTCTCCTCCTAAATCGAGTCACGTTTCAATGGAAACGACAGGATTTAGTTTTGGGACACGAGTATCTCCTTTCCGATGCACTGTTCCCACTTTATTACATCCTTCGCTCCCTCACATGAATAATTAACACAGAAATCTCGTCGCTATGATATACTATGTGCTCAATGACTTCTCCTCCTAAATCGAGTCACGTTTCAATGGAAACGACAGGATTTAGTTTTGGGACACGAGTATCTCCTTTCCGATGCACTGTTACCACTTTACTACATCCCTCGCTTCCTCAAATGAATAATTAACACAGAAATTGCGTCGCTATGAAATACTATGAGCCCAATGACTTCTCCTCCTAAATCGAGTCACGTTTTGATGGAAACGACAGGATTTAGTTTTGGGATACGAGTAACTACTTTCCGATGCACTATTCATTCTTCACCTCAACGCTCGCTCCCTCACATTGACGAATTAACACAGAAATTGCGTCGCTATGATATACTATGGGTTCTATGACTTCTCCTCCTAAATCGTGTACCGTTTCTATGGAAACGACAGGATTGAGTTTTGGGACACGAGTAACTCCTTTCCGATGCACTGTCCCCACTTTACTACATCCCTCGCTCCCTCACATGAATAATTAACACAGTAATTGCGTCGCTATGAAATACTATGTGCTCAATGACTTCTCCTCCTAAATCGAGTCACGTTTCAATGGAAACGACAGGATTTAGTTTTAGGACACGAGTATCTCCTTTCCGATACACTGTTCCCACTTTACTACATCCGTCGCTCCCTCACATGAATAATTAACACAGAAATTGCGTCGCTATGAAATACTATGTGCTCAATGACCTCTCCTCCTAAATCGAGTAACGTTTCAATGGAAACGACAGGATTGAGTTTTGGGACACGAGTATCTCCTTTCCGATGCACTGTTCCCACTTTACTACATCCCTCGCTCCCTCACATGAATAATTAACACAAAAATTGCGTCGCTATGAAATACTATTTGCTCAATGACTTCTCGTCCTAAATCGAGTCACGTTTCAATGGAAACGACAGGATTTAGTATTGGGATACGAGTATCTCCTTTCCGATGCACTATTCATTCTTTTCCTTAACGCTCGCTCTCTCACATTGACGAATTAACACAGAAATTGCGTCGCTATGAAATACTATGGGTTCTATGACTTCTCCTTCTAAATCGTGTAACGTTTCAATGGAAACGACAGGATTGGGTTTTGGGACACGAGTATCTTCTTTCCGATGCACTGTTCCCACTTTACTACATCCCTCTCTCCCTCACATGAATAATTAACACAGAAATTGCGTCGCTATGAAATACTGTGTGCTCAATGACTTCTCCTCCTACATCGAGTCACGTATCAATGGAAACGACAGGATTTAGTTTTGGGACACGAATATCTCCTTTCCGATGCACTGTTCCCACTTTACTACATCCTTCGCTCCCTCACATGAATAATTAACACAGAAATCTCGTCGCTATGAAATACTATGTGCTCAATGACTTCTCCTCCTAAATCGAGTCACGTTTCAATGGAAACGACAGGATTTAGTTTTGGGACACGAGTATCTCCTTTCCGATGCACTGTTACCACTTTACTACATCCCTCGCTTCCTCACATGAATAATTAACACAGAAATTGCGTCGCTATGAAATACTATGAGCCCAATGACTTCTCCTCCTAAATCGAGTCACGTTTTGATGGAAACGACAGGATTTAGTTTTGGGATACGAGTAACTACTTTCCGATGCACTATTCATTCTTCACCTCAACGCTCGCTCCCTCACATTGACGAATTAACACAGAAATTGCGTCGCTATGATATACTATGGGTTCTATGACTTCTCCTCCTAAATCGTGTACCGTTTCTATGGAAACGACAGGATTGAGTTTTGGGATACGAGTACCTCCTTTCCGATGCACTGTCAGCACTTTACTACATCCCTCGCTCCCTCACATGAATAATTAACACAGAAATTGCGTCGCTATGGAATACTATATGCTCAATGACTTCTCCTCCTAAATCGAGTCACGTTTCAATGGAAACGACAGGATTTAGTTTTGGGATACGAGTAACTCGTTTCCGATGCACTATTCATTCTTTACCTCAACGCTCGCACCCTCACATTGACGAATTAACTCAGAAATTGCGTCGCTATGAAATACTATGGGTTCTATGACTTCTCCTTCTAAATCGTGTAACGCTTCTATGGAAACGACAGGATTTAGTTTTGTGACACGAGTATCTCCTTTCCGATGCACTGTTCCCACTTTACTACATCCCTCGCTCCCTCACATGAATAATTAACACAGAAATTGCGTCGCTATGAAATACAATGTGCTCAATGACTTCTCCTCCTAAATCGAGTCACGTTTCAATGGAAACGACAGGATTTAGTTTTGGGATACGAGTTACGCCTTTCCGATGCACTATTCATTCTTTACCTCAACGCTCGCTCCCTCACATTGACGAATTAACACAGAAATTGCGTCGCTATGAAATACTATGGGTTCTATGACTTCTCCTTCTAAATCGTGTAACGTTTCTATGGAAACGACAGGATTTAGTTTTGGGACACGGGTATCTTCTTTCCGATGCACTGTTCCCACTTTACTACATCCCTCTCTCCCTCACATGAATAATTAACACAGAAATTGCGTCGCTATGAAATACTATGTGCTCAATGACTTCTCCTCCTAAATCGAGTCACGTTTCAATGGAAACGACAGGATTTAGTTTTGGGACACGAGTATCTCCTTTCCGATGCACTGTTCCCACTTTACTACATCCTTCGCTCCCTCACATGAATAATTAACACAGAAATCTCGTCGCTATGAAATACTATGTGCTCAATGACTTCTCCTCCTAAATCGAGTCACGTTTCAATGGAAACGACAGGATTTAGTTTTGGGACACGAGTATCTCCTTTCCGATGCACTGTTACCACTTTACTACATCCCTCGCTTCCTCACATGAATAATTAACACAGAAATTGCGTCGCTATGAAATACTATGAGCCCAATGACTTCTCCTCCTAAATCGAGTCACGTTTTGATGGAAACGACAGGATTTAGTTTTGGGATACGAGTAACTACTTTCCGATGCACTATTCATTCTTTACCTCAACGCTCGCTCCCTCACATTGACGAATTAACACAGAAATTGCGTCGCTATGATATACTATGGGTTCTATGACTTCTCCTCCTAAATCGTGTACCGTTTCTATGGAAACGACAGGATTGAGTTTTGGGACACGAGTACCTCCTTTCCGATGCACTGTCCCCACTTTACTACATCCCTCGCTCCCTCACATGAATAATTAACACAGTAATTGCGTCGCTATGAAATACTATGTGCTCAATGACTTCTCCTCCTAAATCGAGTCACGTTTCAATGGAAACGACAGGATTTAGTTTTAGGACACGAGTATCTCCTTTCCGATACACTGTTCCCACTTTACTACATCCGTCGCTCCCTCACATGAATAATTAACACAGAAATTGCGTCGCTATGAAATACTATGTGCTCAATGACCTCTCCTCCTAAATCGAGTAACGTTTCAATGGAAACGACAGGATTGAGTTTTGGGACACGAGTATCTCCTTTCCGATGCACTGTTCCCACTTTACTACATCCCTCGCTCCCTCACATGAATAATTAACACAAAAATTGCGTCGCTATGAAATACTATGTGCTCAATGACTTCTCGTCCTAAATCGAGTCACGTTTCAATGGAAACGACAGGATTTAGTTTTGGGATACGAGTATCTCCTTTCCGATGCACTATTCATTCTTTTCCTCAACGCTCGCTCTCTCACATTGACGAATTAACACAGAAATTGCGTCGCTATGAAATACTATGGGTTCTATGACTTCTCCTTCTAAATCGTGTAACGTTTCAATGGAAACGACAGGATTGGGTTTTGGGACACGAGTATCTTCTTTCCGATGCACTGTTCCCACTTTACTACATCCCTCTCTCCCTCACATGAATAATTAACACAGAAATTGCGTCGCTATGATATACTATGTGCTCAATGACTTCTCCTCCTACATCGAGTCACGTATCAATGGAAACGACAGGATTTAGTTTTGGGACACGAATATCTCCTTTCCGATGCACTGTTCCCACTTTACTACATCCTTCGCTCCCTCACATGAATAATTAACACAGAAATCTCGTCGCTATGAAATACTATGTGCTCAATGACTTCTCCTCCTAAATCGAGTCACGTTTCAATGGAAACGACAGGATTTAGTTTTGGGACACGAGTATCTCCTTTCCGATGCACTGTTACCACTTTACTACATCCCTCGCTTCCTCACATGAATAATTAACACAGAAATTGCGTCGCTATGAAATACTATGAGCCCAATGACTTCTCCTCCTAAATCGAGTCACGTTTTGATGGAAACGACAGGATTTAGTTTTGGGATACGAGTAACTACTTTCCGATGCACTATTCATTCTTCACCTCAACGCTCGCTCCCTCACATTGACGAATTAACACAGAAATTGCGTCGCTATGATATACTATGGGTTCTATGACTTCTCCTCCTAAATCGTGTACCGTTTCTATGGAAACGACAGGATTGAGTTTTGGGATACGAGTACCTCCTTTCCGATGCACTGTCCCCACTTTACTACATCCCTCGCTCCCTCACATGAATAATTAACACTGAAATTGCGTCGCTATGGAATACTGTATGCTCAATGACTTCTCCTCCTAAATCGAGTCACGTTTCAATGGAAACGACAGGATTTAGTTTTGGGATACGAGTAACTCGTTTCCGATGCACTATTCATTCTTTACCTCAACGCTCGCACCCTCACATTGACGAATTAACTCAGAAATTGCGTCGCTATGAAATACTATGGGTTCTATGACTTCTCCTTCTAAATCGTGTAACGTTTCTATGGAAACGACAGGATTTAGTTTTGGGACACGAGTACCTCCTTTCCGATGCACTGTACCCACTTGACTACATCTCTGGCTCCCTTACATGAATAATTAACACAGAAATTGCGTCGCTATGAAATACTATGTGCTCAATGACTTCTCCTCCTAAATCGAGTCACGTTTCAATGGAAACGACAGGATTTAGTTTTGGGATACGAGTAACTCCTTTCCGATGCACTATTCATTCTTTACATCAACGCTCGCTCCCTCACATTGACGAATTAACACAGAAATTGCGTCGCTATGAAATACTATGGGTTCTATGATTTCCCCTTCTAAATCGTGTAACGTTTCTATGGAAACGACAGGATTGAGTTTTGGGACACGAGTATCTCCTTTCCGATGCACTGTTCCCACTTTACTGCATCCCTCGCTCCCTCACATGAATAATTAACACAGAAATTGCGTCGCTATGAAATACTATGTGCTCAATGTCATCTCCTCCTAAATCGAGTCACGTTTCAATGGAAACGACAGGATTTAGTTTTGGGATACGAGTATCTCCTTTCCGATGCACTGTTCCCACTTTACTACGTCCCTCGCTCCCTCACATGAATAATTAACACAGAAACTGCGTCGCTATGAAATACTATGTGCTCAATGACTTCTCCTCCTAAATCGAGTCATGTTTCAATGGAAACGACAGGATTTAGTTTTGGGACACGAGTATCTCCTTTCCGATGCACTGTTCCCACTTTACTACATCCCTCGCTCCCTCACATGAATAATTAACACGGAAATTGCGTCGCTATGAAATACTACGTTTTCAATGACTTCTCCTCCTAAATCGAGTCACGTTTCAATGGAAACGACAGGATTTAGTTTTGCGACACGAGTATCTCCTTTCCATTGCACTGTTCCCACTTTACTACATCCCTCGCTCCCTCACATGAATAATTAACACAGAAATTGCGTCGCTATGAAATACTATGTGCTCAATGACTTCTCCTCCTAAATCGAGTCACGTTTCAATGGAAACGACAGGATTTAGTTTTGGGATACGAGTAACTCCTTTCCGATGCACTATTCATTCGTTACCTCAACGCTCGCTCCCTCACATTGACGAATTAACACAGAAATTGCGTCGCTATGAAATACTATGGGTTCTATGACTTCTCCTTCTAAATCGTGTAACGTTTCTATGGAAACGACAGGATTGGGTTTTGGGACACGAGTATCTTCTTTCCGATGCACTGTTCCCACTTTACTACATCCCTCTCTCCCTCACATGAATAATTAACACAGAAATTGCGTCGCTATGAAATACTATGTGCTCAATGACTTCTCCTCCTAAATCGAGTCACGTTTCAATGGAAACGACAGGATTTAGTTTTGGGACACGAGTATCTCCTTTCCGATGCACTGTTCCCACTTTACTACATCCTTCGCTCCCTCACATGAATAATTAACACAGAAATCTCGTCGCTATGAAATACTATGTGCTCAATGACTTCTCCTCCTAAATCGAGTCACGTTTCAATGGAAACGACAGGATTTAGTTTTGGGACACGAGTATCTCCTTTCCGATGCACTGTTACCACTTTACTACATCCCTCGCTTCCTCACATGAATAATTAACACAGAAATTGCGCCGCTATGAAATACTATGAGCCCAATGACTTCTCCTCCTAAATCGAGTCACGTTTTGATGGAAACGACAGGATTTAGTTTTTAGATACGAGTAACTACTTTCCGATGCACTATTCATTCTTCACCTCAACGCTCGCTCCCTCACATTGACGAATTAACACAGAAATTGCGTCGCTATGATATACTATGAGTTCTATGACTTCTCCTCCTAAATCGTGTACCGTTTCTATGGAAACGACTGGATTGAGTTTTGGGACACAAGTACCTCCTTTCCGATGCACTGTCCCCACTTTACTACATCCCTCGCTCCCTCACATGAATAATTAACACAGTAATTGCGTCGCTATGAAATACTATGTGCTCAATGACTTCTCCTCCTAAATCGAGTCACGTTTCAATGGAAACGACAGGATTTACTTTTAGGACACGAGTATCTCCTTTCCGATACACTGTTCCCACTTTACTACATCCGTCGCTTCCTCACATGAATAATTAACACAGAAATTGCGTCGCTATGAAATACTATGTGCTCAATGACCTCTCCTCCTAAATCGAGTCACGTTTCAATGGAAACGACAGGATTGAGTTTTGGGACACGAGTATCTCCTTTCCGATGCACTGTTCCCACTTTACTACATCCCTCGCTCCCTCACATGAATAATTAACACAAAAATTGCGTCGCTATGAAATACTATGTGCTCAATGACTTCTCGTCCTAAATCGAGTCACGTTTCAATGGAAACGACAGGATTTAGTTTTGGGATACGAGTATCTCCTTTCCGATGCACTATTCATTCTTTTCCTCAACGCTCGCTCTCTCACATTGACGAATTAACACAGAAATTGCGTCGCTATGAAATACTATGGGTTCTATGACTTCTCCTTCTAAATCGTGTAACGTTTCAATGGAAACGACAGGATTGGGTTTTGGGACACGAGTATCTTCTTTCCGATGCACTGTTCCCACTTTACTACATCCCTCTCTCCCTCACATGAATAATTAACACAGAAATTGCGTCGCTATGAAATACTATGTGCTCAATGACTTCTCCTCCTAAATCGAGTCACGTTTCAATGGAAACGACAGGATTTAGTTTTGGGCACGAGTATCTCCTTTCCGATGCACTGTTCCCACTTTACTACATCCCTCGCTCCCTCACATGAATAATTAACACAAAAATTGCGTCGCTATGAAATACTATGTGCTCAATGACTTCTCGTCCTAAATCGAGTCACGTTTCAATGGAAACGACAGGATTTAGATTTGGGATACGAGTAACTACTTTCCGATGCACTATTCATTCTTCACCTCAACGCTCGCTCCCTCACATTGACGAATTAACACAGAAATTGCGTCGCTATGATATACTATGGGTTCTATGACTTCTCCTCCTAAATCGTGTACCGTTTCTATCGAAACGACAGGATTGAGTTTTGGGATACGAGTACCTCCTTTCCGATGCACTGTCCCCACTTTACTACATCCCTCGCTCCCTCACATGAATAATTAACACAGAAATTGCGTCGCTATGGAATACTATATGCTCCATGACTTCTCCTCCTAAATCGAGTCACGTTTCAATGGAAACGAGAGGATTTAGTTTTGGGATACGAGTAACTCGTTTCCGATGCACTATTCATTCTTTACCTCAACGCTCGCACCCTTACATTGACGAATTAACTCAGAAATTGCGTCGCTATGAAATACTATGGGTTCTATGACTTCTCCTTCTAAATCGTGTAACGTTTCTATGGAAACGACAGGATTTAGTTTTGGGACACGAGTACCTCCTTTCCGATGCACTGTACCCACTTCACTACATCTCTGGCTCCCTCACATGAATAATTAACACAGAAATTGCGTCGCTATGAAATACTATGTGCTCAATGACTTCTTCTCCTAAATCGAGTCACGTTTCAATGGAAACGACAGGATTTAGTTTTGGGATACGAGTAACTCGTTTCCGATGCACTATTCATTCTTTACCTCAACGCTCGCACCCTTACATTGACGAATTAACTCAGAAATTGCGTCGCTATGAAATACTATGGGTTCTATGACTTCTCCTTCTAAATCGTGTAACGTTTCAATGGAAACGACAGGATTTAGTTTTGGGATACGAGTATCTCCTTTCCGATGCACTTTTCCCACTTTACTACGTCCCTCGCTCCCTCACATGAATAATTAACACAGAAATTGCGTCGCTATGAAATACTATGTGCTCAATGACTTCTCCTCCTAAATCGAGTCATGTTTCAATGGAAACGACAGGATTTAGTTTTGGGACACGAGTATCTCCTTTCCGATGCACTGTTCCCACTTTACTACATCCCTCGCTCCCTCACATGAATAATTAACACAGAAATTGCGTCGCTATGAAATACTACGTTTTCAATGACTTCTCCTCCTAAATCGAGTCACGTTTCAATGGAAACGACAGGATTTAGTTTTGCGACACGAGTATCTCCTTTCCATTGCACTGTTCCCACTTTACTACATCCCTCGCTCCCTCACATGAATAATTAACACAGAAATTGCGTCGCTATGAAATACTATGTGCTCAATTACTTCTCCTCCTAAATCGAGTCACGTTTCAATGGAAACGACAGGATTTAGTTTTGGGATACGAGTAACTCCTTTCCGATGCACTATTCACTCTGTACCTCAACGCTCGCTCCCTCACATTGACGAATTAACACAGAAATTGCGTCGCTATGAAATACTATGGGTTCTATGACTTCTCCTTCTAAATCGTGTAACGCTTCTATGGAAACGACAGGATTTAGTTTTGCGACACGAGTATCTCCTTTCCGATGCACTGTTCCCACTTTACTACATCCCTCGCTCCCTCACATGAATAATTAACACAGAAATTGCGTCGCTATGAAATACTATGTGCTCAATGACTTCTCCTCCTAAATCGAGTCACGTTTCAATGGAAACGACAGGATTTAGTTTTGGGATACGAGTAACTCCTTTCCGATGCACTATTCATTCGTTACCTCAACGCTCGCTCCCTCACATTGACGAATTAACACAGAAATTGCGTCGCTATGAAATACTATGGGTTCTATGACTTCTCCTTCTAAATCGTGTAACGTTTCTATGGAAACGACAGGATTTAGTTTTGGGACACGAGTATCTCCTTTCCGATGCACTGCTCCCACATTACTACATCCCTCGCTCCCTCACATGAATAATTAACACAGAAATTGCGTCGCTATGAAATACTATGTGCTCAATGACTTCTCCTCCTAAATCGAGTCACGTTTCAATGGAAACGACAGGATTTAGTTTTGGGACACGAGTATCTCCATTCCGATACACTGTTCCCACTTTACTACATCCCTCGGTCCCTCACATGAATAATTAACACAGAAATTGCGTCGCTATGAAATACTATGTGCTCAATGACT